>NC_092572.1:13693468-14052668 GCF_037975245.1 Apostichopus japonicus
GCAAGAATTTTCGGGCTCAGTCTCCGGTATGTATGTCTTTAATTGAGGAGGATTAAAAGTTATACAAAAAAATGGAAATTAACCCTTTTACTTTGATCATGTTTTTAAATAAGAGTGTTCGTGCAGGCGGGGTAGTAGTGGAGTTTAAACACTAGAAATTCACGTCGGTGCCTCCGTGACCTTGTTGGTGAGAAAACAATTGGTAATTGTGATGGTCGGTGGAAAGAAGTTTTACTGAAAAACGTTTCGTCCTTTGTAAAACAAGTTTTTGTTTGAGTATTTTTTTTAACACTACAAATAGCATCTGGGGGCACCTGGGGGCACGATTTTTTGGGGGAGGGCCGTTGCCCCCACCCTCCCCAGACCCCCTTCCCTGGCAACGTCACTAGAGAGGCTTCTCCCGCTTGCAGACAGAATATTTAAAAAACAAATTATACAGAATTTAAACATTTGAAAATGTTAGTGCTGTGTATATGACGGGTGTGCTTTTCGTCTTAAAATTTCGTCTTTTCGACTTATTTCGACATTTTTCTTGGTTCAAATAAATTTTGTATACAAAAGTCGTCGGCATCCTCCAACTTTCGCCTTTTTTTGGGGCTGGAAATTATCGACTACTATATCTCGACATTCGTTCCGCAAAATAACGATTTAATAAAAAAATGCGACTTTTCTCTCAAAACTTTGGTTTCTCTTCTCAGTTACGTATAATTATCACGATACGGATACTGCAAACCAATTATTCTTTGATATTGCAAGTTGACATTTCATCTCAAACGCTCGACTGTGTAATACAAAAAAGACCCATGTCGGGTCAGGAGTTCGCCCCATGCATTTCATTTATTTCGTCTATACATAAGAACAATAGAACAAAGTGGTATATAGTATAAACAGGACACTAGAAAAACAGTAGTAGTTTATCGAGCTAGCGACCAAAACAACAAATAACAATGAAAGAAGGTAACAATTAAGAGTAGAGAAAAATAAACATGAGATAATCAATACTCAGTCAGCGTAGTTTTAAATTAGGAGGGCTTTTAGTTTGCGCTTGAACGTTACATAAGATTTAACATTTTTTTTATATCATTCGGAAGCACTTTACATGTTATATAGCAGTAGTTATTCAAGTTTACATGCATTTAAGATACTTGAGCCTATACTGGGTACCGGCCACGGTTCCTCATTGTGAACGACATGTTACACGGAGCTATTCCGAGATTCTGTATTAATGCATGTAAATTTCATCTGTTTTATGATTAATAAAGGAGGTCAATGAGGGGGAAATTAATTATTTCACTCGGTTGTCAACTTTCCTAAGACACCTTTTTCGTGTAAGCATTTTATAGTGATATGCAGAAATAAGTATGACAGATTCCAATATTTTCCACTTATGCGCCATTATTTTATTTTACGGTGGCTAGTTAAGATAATGTGTAAGATATTTGTGGAATAGTTGAAATATAAAAGTGACCAAGTCAGTAAAATGGTTGCTTCCAGCCAGTTAACGTTTATCATAACTACAAAACTAATTAAAGATAGTGTGCTATACTTAGCCATTGACTATAGCAAATTAAGACTTAACAAAAGAAAAGACTATTGAACAAAAATTTACGCATTGCAACGGATGTCTTCCAAAATAACATATATAACAACAACCATTTTTTAATTGATGATTAGACGAAAGTTAAAGTTAAAAAGACAAAACAGTAAAAAAAGAAGATATTGACGCATTGAAATGATGTCTCCCAAATCAACATTGTCAACAACGACCATATTTAGAATTGCAATCGATCATCTAGTAGGTTATTCGATTTTGAATCGATTTTGAATCGAGTTTTCTCTCACAGGATACGTAAAGGAGGGTTATTGCAAGCCTACATGTTCGCATTTCATTTTCTTTCTTTCTTTTTTTTTTGGGGGGGGGGGGGCTAATGTGTCAGAGATATGGACGAAATTCACTTTTTCTTAATTGATTATACTGCAAAGCAAAATAAACGAAAACAGTTTTGTAAAGTTAGTTATTTTAAAGTAGGTCAGTTTCATTAACAAGAGTAGAGCCAATCAGATTTATTGTTACTGACTTCACAAAAGATATATACAAATAGACTTATATAGTCATCCGTACTGTCTATGCTTAAAAACATGTTATAATGCAGATTAAGAAGAAGTGAAGGAAAATAATCATTGTCACAACATTGATTATGTCTCCATTTAAAACGAATACCTACAGTTTTGATGTCTATAAGACCAGTCTATGCATACGACAGCTCCCTGGGAATTGTAATCCTCTTGTTAAGAACGAAGGCATTCTCACTTTCGGCGTGTAAAGTAACAAGAGTTGTTCATCTTGAGTAACTGATTAGTTTATTCACACCATTTGTGTTTGCTCGCTTCCCATTCCTGACCTTGAAGTTCGTAAATAGCCCAATCCGGACAACTTGCAACCCCTCCCCTACCCACATAAAGAAGAGGACTAAATAAATTTAAGGAAAGTTCCTCTCTGGTGTAGCTTATAACGTTATTTAAAGTATTGTGTTTTACATGGAAATCTTTGTCGGCAAGTCACTAAATCAATTTGTCAAATGTCACATATTTGTACAAACCAAACTGGAAAATAACAATTTAGTTAAATTTTGCATCTTTTTTTGCAATAAAACGTCAATGGCGAGTCGATCTATCACTAACTTTATTTTATATATTGATTTGCAATGTGGTACTGTTCAGTACACTTATGTATTATTCATTGTAATTCAGCATACAAACTATCATTGGTTTATCTCTACTCTAATATATTCTCTTCTAAAGTATCGGCATGTCTGTTGTGATGTTCCTTGTTGCCATTGTGTTATGCAGTCTACACATTTCCACCTACCACAAATATAAGAACCCCTGTAATGGTCCCACATATCCCCAACCCTAAACCAGCCGATTCTCAGGGCTTTATCGGTTAAAACTGGTAAAGGCGAGTACCCGTTAATCAGTTAAAAGAGATGTGTGTTATAATTTTTTAACATGTTACATTTATGACCGTTGCTACTGAGGACTTACAAACAGAAAATACTAAATACACAATCCTATATGCATAATGATTGACTGGACTAACCAGACTACTGAAAATGTTTCGTCACAATTTCGACCACATTTTAACAGAAAGTGGATGACAGTTTACTTCAATACGCTTAAAATCTGCAATTTGAACTATCTTTACAAGGTATACTAAATAGTCAAACATAGGGACAGTTGTTTAGACTCCTAACCAGTCGTTATTTGAAACAGTATTTGAGTAATGCATTCGTATGTTAGTAATGTTTCCACAGTAGCACCTACTGACCGGTCCAACTTGTGTTACGGTGTTATAACACACTTCAGTTTATACTGATTAACAGTTGTCTCATATTCACAGTAAAAACTGATCTAGCCATGTATATCGGGTACCTCAACACATTGTTTAATGTTGTTTTGACAGTTTGTAAAAAGTAGCAATACTCTTTGCTGTTTTAAATAGGTGCACTAAAATTATCAATTAGATATGTCTATGTTAATTTCCTTTCTTTTAGCCAGTACCAGCCGCGGTAAGCTTTACCATCGATCGAGCACAATGATAATCAAACTGAATGCAATGTTATTGGTCAAGAAATTGGAGACGAATTTCTGCTACGTGTGTCAATATTAATAAACCTGTAGTCAGTCCGTCTGTGAGCAATAATTAATTTTAAATATTTAACTATTCTTTTAAGTAATGAACCAGTGACAGCATAGTTTTCTTCCCTTTTTCTTCTTTGTATCTTCATAATTAACAAAAGAACAAAATATTTAACTGACTGACTGACTGACTGACAGACTGACGACGGAATGACTGACTGACTGACTGACTGACTGACTGACTGACTGACTGACTGACTGACTGACTGACTGACTGACTGACTGACTGACTGACTGACTGACTGACTGACTGACTGACTGACTGACTGACTGACTTGGATGATTATTAAACTAGTAAAAGTAACTGAAGAACGTTTGCCATTATTACATCACAGAACACCAAGTGTGAACCTATCCACGTAAAATTAAGGCTTAACTCAGTTAACATAGGTCACAATCAATCATCCATAACTTAGTATTCACACACAAACTTGTGCATTTCTTCGCAATCTTTGTCGACCAATGTTCCATAAATTCCACCACGTATCACAGCACAATGCCTTGGTACTATCCAATGTTGTCCTGTGGTTGGATGTCCCGCTTCCTATTTAAAGAAGGTGGCATTCCTCGAACCTACCTGCCATACTCATAAGGCGGTAAAGAAGGTGGCAAAATTTGAAATTCATGAACAGTTAAGCTCTTCTACAATATTAAAAACAAAATAGATCTAAGTATCGTAATACTTGTAAATTAAAAGACGCAATTTTCGAGTATGCAGCATATATTGGTAAAGCTTTGCCACAAAGTAGTTTAATTACAATTACATTATTGCCAAAGCGATAACTTGGTCAAAGTGTTCTGTATATTTGCCTAACGTGGTTGGAGTGATGTTTTTAACTCGAAATAACCTACCCTAACATACCACCGTACTACGCAATGTCATAACTATATGATTGTAGTTTCATGTAACACTGCTTCATAGTCTCGTAAAATAATATAACAAATGTCTAGATATCACAAAATAAAAGCAAAGAAAATTAATCATTTACCATCATCTTGGCTATATTTAAGTCCATGCCATGCGTACTCAGCAAATAGTGTAGTACTCTGATATGTAATTTCCGAGTTTTCTGAAAGGCTTTCGATATACGCTAAATGCGCTGGTGCAGATATGGAATTACAAATTGTAGCGGCTTGTTCCCACGATGTTTTGACAACACTCAGACAGTATTTATCACTGATAAACGACGTTTGGCATACTATTGTTGAAAACAAACATTGAGAGGAACAAGAAAAAAGAAACATTCATTAAAAAAAGGTATTAGAAGGAGCCACCGCAGACGAGAAATGATATTGTAATTGGTACTTACTTTCCCTGTAATGTTCTTTTCTAAAAGAACATTGCGAATGTGCAGTCTTTGTGTAGGGAACGACCGCAGAAATAGAAATATAGGTGAAGTCATAAACCCTTTTACCTATTTACATAGCAGCCCCTTAAAAGGATCGACATGCCTAGTCAAAGCAGTGAGTTTGATCCTTTGTTCACATTCCAATTTTCTTTTATATTTTCCTTGTTTTTCTTAGTCTCTGTCCGTTCTTTCGACCTCCTTCCCCAACTAATTTCCATATTGATATATTTTGATAGTTTCAATCCAATTAACATGTCTTTGAGAAGAGCAAAAATATAAACTAGGTGCACAAAATTTATCTATCGTTAGATTCAACTAAGCCTTCTCGATTTATATAACTCCATGGTGGGAACCAGCGACCTAGTCCGCTCACATCAATCGTTGCGGTAAGCGGAGACGGCTTGTTCAAAGGCTTGGGAAGTAGCTCGTGGGTCGCGTGGGACCCGAGATGAAAGGACCAAGCCGCCACAGGCTAACAACCGTTGCCTGAGGGTTTCTAAACATTGCTGGTTCTGTCGGAGTTTCTCACCGACTAGCGGGTCGGTCCTCTTTCATCGAACGTTACGGCAGACGGGGCGGTTTGTTCAAAGGCTTGGGAAATAGGTCGCAGCTGCGCCCGAGGGACCCGAAATGAAAGGATCGAGCCGATACAGGCTGACAACCTTCGTTAGGATTTGTAAACAATGCTGGTTCTGCCGAGTCTTCTCAGGAGTCTGTCGTGGGAATATTGTCACGTGACGGGAACAACCCGGGGGGGGGGCCCTGTTACAAAACAGGAAAGAACGCGCTCCGAAGGAGAGGAGACGCATCGAGTAACCGAAGTAGAGGAGACTTGGAGAAGAATAAAAGGAGAGTGGATTAAGGGTGTCTGGCGACAGCTATTGTGGCAGGAGACGGCGGTCTGAGCGATAACTATTGGTAAGTATGTGCTCCACTTGTTTAGCGTTAGCGCAAACACTGTGTATACGGAGGACCGGTTGACCAATGGTTTATCGTTGGCGCATACAGTTTTTCTATCTGATTTTTGTAAGGAAGCTGTGCCGCATTTGTTAAGCGTTATCGCATGCACTGTGTGTACGGAGGGCCGGGCAGCCATTGGTTTTCGGTTGGTGCATATATCTTTTCTATTGGATTTTCGTAAGGAAGCTGTGCCCAATCTGTTTAGCTTTAGCGCACACACTGTGTATACTGAGGACCGGTTGACCAATGGTTTATCGTTGGCGCATACAGTTTTTCTATCTGATTTTTGTAAGGAAGCTGTGCCGCATTTGTTAAGCGTTATCGCATGCACTGTGTGTACGGAGGGCCGGGCAGCCATTGGTTTTCGGTTGGTGCATATATCTTTTCTATTGGATTTTCGTAAGGAAGCTGTGCCCAATCTGTTTAGCTTTAGCGCACACACTGTGTATACTGAGGAGCAAACGGTCATTAGTTTATCTTTGGCGCATATTTTTTTCTATTCGATTTTTGTAGGGAAGCTGTGCCTATTTGTTTAGCCTTAGCGTACACACTGCATGTACGGATGACCGGACGTCCATTGGTTTATCGTTGGGGCATACAGTTTTTCTGCTTATTTCGTCGGGAAGCTGTACCCCATTTGTTTTACGGAGGACCGGACGGCCATTTTGGTTTATAGTTGGCGCTTATAGTTTTTCTAACTGTGGATTTTCATAGGGAAGGTTTGCCACATTTGTTTAGCGTTAGCACACGCACTGTGTATCCGAAGGACCGGATATGTACCAAGTGACGTAAGGTGTAGACCTCAGATGTATTGACCGTTCGGGAACCTTGATGTCCAAAGGACCACGGAGTTTTGATTTATTATCATACTTACATCTGGGACTGTAAATGCCTTATATTTTGTGTGTTGATTCTAATTGAAATGTACATTGGATTGATTCTAATTCCTACCAGAGAATTGAGTAATTATAGAAAAGAAAACGCTGAACACTGTGTTTGCCTATTGTTTCGTTTGTGTTGTCTCTGCGCGCCATAACTATTTCTAATTTGATTCCCTGCCCGTGGTCCATCCTGGTTTAATCCATCGCAGGCAGTGGCGTTACAATAGTAAAATGTTCGGAACATAAATGTTGAAAGTCATTCCTTTTCAATTGTGAAATGTCAGCTGTCCCGGTGGTAGCTCTCTGCTCAGTTAAAGAGTTCATCTAGTCAAAGGCTGATTACATCAGTCATGCATAATAGCATCAATAGCCTAAACTGCGCAACAAACCATTCCCTACTTTTTTCCGTCATTGAGTGGCCAAACCCCGCAGTTGTAGCAACAGGGGACTGGCCACATTTAATCAGGCGTATGTATTGACTATTCTCACGGCGTATTCACATCAGGAGACGTATGTTTCATTCGCATCTGATATATGGTCTCTGAAACAATTATGGTTCAAATCAAATCATTAGTGAATTGCCTAATTTTAGCAAGTCGTTGAGAGAAGGAAATAAGTTGGAAGACATGTAAAATAATTAATGAACTTCATTACCTGAAAACATTTTCTTATCTCTTGAACTTGAAGATATTTTTATATAAATGTCTCCGTCCTATATTCTCATACCTTCAATCTCTCTACAGAAGTATATCATTAGTTAGCCAGAATAGTTAACGTTTTATTTCCACAATAAAATAACATTATTTTAACCCTAGGTTTGTCTGATATGATCTTCTCATGTGTGTACTATTATATGAAGCAGTGTTCAGAAAACTTTCCTCCTTCAGGAAAGAAGGAGCAGTAATCAACAACCAATTTGTGAAAAGGGGAGTGAATTTCAACATCAATTTGATTGATATGGTATATATTTCCAAGAAATGAGGAAACTAGAGATCATAGGTATTTAACGTACTTAAAGTTTCAACACTGTGAGATTGTGCTGACATATGTGATTCAAAGCAGGATGGCAACGTCATATGAGTAGGTAACCACTAGTACTCGAGGTAGTTGCGCCACTTGCTGATTTCGTTGAAAAACTGCTCGAGTTAAGTGTATTGCTTGTTGACAATGTTGAGGAGTTTATGACAGCGCCGTAAGGTACATATTCGGTATTTCGGTAATTATTAACAGAGATATTCACTTCGGATATGCATAATGCCAGTTAATTGCAAAGAATGTGATACCGTCTTGAGTAGAAGATATTAGACGTAACAACGGGCAAGGATGAACCCGTTAACGTCATCGATGAGTTTGACAGTATATTAGTATTGTTAGTAGCAACATTATTTGTCGTTGCAGGAGGTTCGATGTCTTTAGTGAAATCATCCTTATGAGATGTGTTGTCACTTCTACTGATTTGGTGCCTCGGTGTAATAAGCGTGCGGTCATTAGAAGTAACGGTAGTGGCTACAGTAGGCAGTCGAGTGGGATATCCATCGCTTGAGCTAGTTCCCTGAACCTGTGACGGTCCTGGTTCTGAAATTTACAAAGCACAGTAATATGCATATAAAACACTAAAACAGATCATATGATTATATAATAAGTTCAGATAAATTTGACGACACATTTGTTACTGTTTTCTAGAAATTAAGACTGTACACATGTATGCTTACGTAATGCTTGACTGCTTACTGCTCATAGACGGTTCTCCGGGGCGGTCAACATATTGAGATTCCCCACTAGTCACGACCCTCTCGAAGCTTGGCTCCACTAAGTTTTTTTGCACAGAAAGCATTGAACAGGACATTCCACACCCATTTTTTTAATGAAATGACTACATTCGGACTATTTTATTTTGTTTTCTGATCATTTGCTGATTTGTCTTCAATGTTGCTGGAACAATGCATCGTGCAGGCTAACACGTAGTATTCTGTAATATTCCACTTTGGTATCTGAATGACTTTACTGACGTTACTAAGTTTTGCTTCATGCAATCTTTTTTACACATATTTAAAATAGAAGTAATACTGCTTGGTATGATAAATTCCAAATCCTCACAACTGATTCCACAAGGGGTATGAACATTAATGGAGGGGTAGGAGACTGAATTTAAAACAAAATTCCCAACCGAACGCTCCCAGATCCTCCTTGTATAGTTACTCTGACATTCTTAGTATATATTGATGTGATGGACATGTAATGCATCGATAGAAATAGTTATCTCTTGTTTTCAAATATTTCAAACTAAGTACATTATGCGTCACGAGAAATAAATCTGTAGTTGCAGGTCAAATATCCGGACATAGTACAGTAGCCTACTGTAAGTAACATATGATTTCTTTAAGTAGAAAAGAGGAAATGTTACAAACGTTGGAAGAAGAAACAGTCTCTTTTTGTTTCATTATATTCATAGGAAGCGAAAGTGCCTTTAATGATCAAAATGGCAACTTTTTGTGGTGGCTCAAATAATGATTTCTTGTTTTCTTTGTATTTATCCAGGTAATGATAAATGATATATGATGTGTTCGTGGAGTCAACGTTTTCAGAAGTTTTTCTTACCATCTTCCTCCGTTTTACTCATTAGAAATTGCGATCCATCCAGACACCATTTTGTCGTGGTTGCGTCCGTGGTTCCAGTGCTATGACCTCCTGGAATTATGACGTTACAGTTGGACGGATGTGAGTCGATAACCCAATGTGCATTCCCCTTGACAGTCCACCCGACTTATCGCACGGCAAACTTTAACATCTTAAAATCAATGATTAAGGAAAGAGTCGACAGTTACTTTGCGTTTTATATTGAAGAGTACACTTAATATAACTGTGAACTAAGGTTGGCGTTAATATATTTTTATAATATATTTCAATCCTCAATGTTACCAAACTTCCTCAAAGGGCCACCCCTCCACTTAGACCACTGCACTGGGAGACATATATTTTTACAAGTAAGTCTGATGGGGAAGGACTGAGTCTTATTCAGTGTTCTATCTCACTCCCTTGATTAACCAAATAGAATCGTGGTGAAGGCTAGGATAAGTAACGCAGGGTTTTATTAAAACAGCAGTTTCAGTCGGTGTAAAATAGCTGCCAATCTGACCAAGATATATTATACTTTAACAAAATTGAATACATGTCTATGATCTAACTTTTACTTATTACGATTTTATTAACCGTTTATTGAAGGACAGATATTAATGGCGTTGTATATTCAATGTGGTACCCGTATTGTTGA
The DNA here is from genome assembly GCF_037975245.1 of Apostichopus japonicus. Taxonomy (NCBI): domain Eukaryota; kingdom Metazoa; phylum Echinodermata; class Holothuroidea; order Aspidochirotida; family Stichopodidae; genus Apostichopus; species Apostichopus japonicus. Next base: position 13,703,629 of record NC_092572.1, read on the forward strand.
GTCTGTTTTAGGTACATAACTTTGGCTCTAAGTCTAAGTTTCTTGTTTCTCTTACAATTTTGGTAAATTTAAGTACTTTATTGCCTGGTAACCTGACTGTACTTTGCATCAAAAGTTGCTACGACTAGAGTATAACACAGGGCGGATCAACGAATTTAAGAACGGAGGGGTATGGCCCTGAGGAGTTAGGCCGACTCCAATGTAGAGAAACATTAATATTTCAGAAGTGAAATGGTCCATTCTAAGGCATATATAGGCTAGAAATTAGGTCGACGAACATTTCTCTGAAAGTGAGTACTTTTTTTATTAGCATGGTTTAGAAAGGGAGGGGTGAGGTGTACACCCCACACACAGTTACGCGCAAAAATCAAACAAAAAAGATATTAATGTGATATCTATCAGTCATTCAGATTTGCTTGATTGTGACTGATCTGATGCTAATAACAAAGACTCGCAAAGTCACTAGTAAAGACAAAAGTACGCATAACAAAAACAAAATAGAAAAATAAGTAATATATGCATTCAATATGTGGGGCGCAAAAGTTCATGCAATGTATTAAACACAAGAAAGACAGAATAACTAATACGGATCAGTAGGAAAGTTGTCGTCACTTAAATCTATTACAAAGTTTACTCCGAGTTATCGGATTTTGCGTGAATACTAAAAACTGTAAAGTAAAAATATATGATCTAAAGCGGTGACTGAAGATGTTCTCCAAAACTAGATACTATAAAGGCAATGGTATAACTCAGGAATACTTTACCATATCCGCAAGAAATCCTCAAATTGTTTACGAACAGCATCATCCAACACAGTAAGACCGTCTTATTCATCTTCTCATTTCGCTAGTGTTGGCCTGTTGGGCTAAAACGTCTACGGCGGTTAAATTGGTAAAAAAACTGGTAACACTTCTGAATGTACTTCTGAATGTGTATTTGAAATTATTTCTATCGTTAATTAAAAATGGTAATGCGTGACCATGTTTACGACTGTCGATGTACGACGAAAAATTATTTTGCATAGAAAATGTACACAATAGAAACAATGGCGAAAGGATCGTGCAATGTCCAATTGTTCCTGACTGTACTGTATTGCTAATTTGAAATCTGTCATCCGTACCAATCTAAAAGAAAAAAAAACTCTTATTAATTTCTAGACTTGAAAAGAATTAATATCATAGTAACAAAATTGTTTTTGACAAAAATGAAGGTTTTTCTTTACTCAATCGATAGTTCACCGTACAAGTTGGAAACAAGACTTTTTTGTTTGATTTTGCATTCTGCTTGCTCTGCTTATACATAATATTCTTTGTGTTTATTAAAACTTGCCTTTAACAGAACCATATTGTAATTTGAGTCACAGTATATTACGGTGGTTGACAAAAAACTACTTTAAAGTATTGATCATTACTATTTATAAAATTCTCTTCTAGAAGTAAAACAAAAAAAAAAAGATTTCTTGCAGATTGCGATCATAAAAGTGCAAACATTATCTCCATCAATTTACTCGATACAGGCATACAAATAATACGTTCAGAAAGTTGCTCAGGATTTGTATTTTGCCACCTAATTTATTTATCTCATTTTCCTTTTGCAAATAAAGTGTGGACAGCAATAGAATATACATCACTTCCATTTCCATCTTGACAAAATCACATTATGCATTATACGTATGGTAATTACGACTTGTATTTATTATTTCACAAAACAACATTCAGTTTAACTTGACAAAATATAGGCTACCGGTATTTTAAGTAGATTCTTGCATTTATATTAAAAAAAAATCTTCTCCGTATAGCGAGAGGTATAAACAATGAACTCTTCATTATGCCATTCAACCATAGATGGCCAATAGGCCATGTGTTACAGTTTAGTGTTCGTCATAACCTCTTTATGACGACAGGTAGACTAAGTAAAGTCAGTTTGTGGTAGTCTCTTTCTTTCCCTGCCCTCTATTCCTAACAATGTTTTCGAAGCACTATTAACAGTCAAATAAGAGAACCTAAGGCTAAAGACAAACTTTGCCAAACCAGTAGCAGGTATCCTACTTGTAACGATGGGATAGTTGTACTCATAAGTAATTTACACAAATTCCAGAAACTATTAAAAAAATGATACATTTTGGAAATAGCAATCGGAGAGTTACAAATGTGAAGCTTCTAAAGAATTTTCACCCACTCTGCGTACAACTCCAATTACAAAAAATAGATTACTCAAAGCTATTTACATATGAATAGAATATCATGTTTCCTTAGAGACATAAGAAGGGATTAGAGCATACAGACACAACGAAAGAATAAGCCACGAGTAAAATTGAACATCTAGATCGTCTAAAACTTTACGTAAACTCTAATACCATCTTAAATGATGTTAGAATGCATTCCGTTCTAAGGAAATATATAAGTTTTACACACAAAAAAATCAAATGTTTCTCTCAAAATTGTGAATATTATTTTACTGGTAATCAATATATGTGTGTTACCTTGTAGGTTATCTATCGATCTATACAAAAGACCACTCTACATGCCTCCTTTTTGTAGTGTGATACCTATTCGAAAGTTCACCAGGGATATATCCAAACTTCCTTAATTGTCCGCATCTGTAGATCTTTAGAAATTGTGCCAGAATTTGTGTCTTTGTTTGTTTTTGTGACCTTTTGACACCAACTAACTTGGCATTTACACTATAAAAGAGTTAGCCAAATATGTTACATGATATTGGGTACGATCTATTCAACTTAAATTCGTTATCGTTTAACCTCAAAAACCAGAAAAATTGCAAAAGTTAACACAATTGCACAACCAACCCCACAAGTGATCAGTTGTTAAATTATCAAAATATTCTTTTGTGGGAGAGGGGTGAACCTAAAGGGGTATAGAAATATACTCCAAAAGTTAAAATTTTGTTTTATTATGGTTGATTAATTTTACAGATCATCTCTCAGATCTTTCAGTCTCCTGGTTTGCACATCATACAATCGGACTACTGACAAACTGAGCATTACAAAAAATAGAAAAATAGTAACTACACGTTTCTGAACTACACATACTGCCAATAATGTTAACAGAGGTATTCATTTTTTAATAGCAAAGAGGAAATTAGTAATAAGTTGAATTTAGTTTGAATGTTATAGCCGGGAAACCACATTTTCATAGAATGTTTACAACATTTCTCTATGGATTTATTTATCGATTCAGGAAAGAAAAATGAACGCAGGCAAATGTGGCCACAATGAACCTTATTATCCTACCCCCACATCGACGGGCAGGAACCTATTAAATGTTATGTTCACATATAAAATTATATTTGACGCTGCATTCAAAATTATACCAAAGTCCGTCCACGGCTCGCAGAATGGCACAGTTTTTTAGACTATCCTCACTCGGTTGAAATTCACTCCAATTGAAAAAAGTCCTTTTCCCCACTGCATCATTCACCCAAATCCATGCTCCTGCAAACCACAAAGAATTAAATACCTCGCAATATAAATTATTCATAATCGGTACCTTAAAATAACTCCAAAGAATGCCATTTATTATACATTGATAATATTTGTATCATTACCATTAAAATCATTCCTTGTTGAATCATAATTGCCAAAATTGTCAGTATATGCTTAAGAAAATATGCACGGAGGAAGACAAAAGGATAGCGTTAAGTTTTGAACATCGATTTGGTAATCTCCAGATTCGCAGTTGAGATGGCATTCAATGTGAAATAAAATAATTATAATTATTTTTTGTGCAACTTATCATTAAATATTTTCTAGACACGCGCAGTCTCCTCCAGAAATACGAAAGAGGATAAAGGAAAGGAAAGAGAAAAGTAAACAAGCCTTTATTTCTAAGTTGGCAGAATGGGATATTACTAAGTATAGGCAGGATGGTTGTTTCAACTTAGTGAGCATGCGTCCTCATCACTTTTCAGATGTGTAGGAACATTTAATGTCGTTTAATGTAAGCAAACAAATTATCACTGAAATTCATTTTTAAGGACATTACCTTTAACGTCGAGGTCATTTAAACCGATCCAGTGGGCATGATTAAACCTCGTATCCAGTAAAACTGTGGTCGATAGGAACTCCTGTTCTTCTAAATTATCAATAAGAACAAGATGTGAAGCAGGTGAAAATGATTGACAGGCTGACGCTGCTGCTTCCCATGACAACGCGGCATTACTGAAGCAGTAAGAACTTCCAATCCTTTCAGATAGCTGAAGGCAATCTGTGAACAGAAATGACAATTATTAGAATCAGAGGTTTAACTTGATTGCCTAATCATGCTTTCTTCAGGTTTAAGAGATTACGAGTTAAATTTGTGTATATTTTAAAAGTTTCAAGGCTTTTCGTTCCAGTTCCGTGATTTATATTATTATTTACAATTATATTACAGTAATTGTCTTGGTTAAATTCAAATCGGCAATAATATCAAACATGATAGAAGCGTAGCTTATATGCTCTATAATACTCTATTAAAGAGTAGTTATAATGTAGTGGCATACAGGTTGATTGAAAAAGAAATTGACATAACTAATAACAATAATAATAATACTCGTAATATACCCTACCAAAAGCTGAGAATATGATGTGACAGCAAAATAAAGAAGAAAAGTGAAAATTAAACAAAAACCGTTAAATTCATACAGTTATTGGTATCTAGCGCAAACACGGATATTCTGTTGTCTTGCTCTATTATTGGACTGATGTTTAATTCCAAGAAAGCGATCCACGGCACGTCGGATGCTTCATTCGTAGTCTGTACCATGTCATTGATTATTGTGGTATCATCAATCGAAATTGTGGAACTTTCTCGAGTGCTAGCGTCGCTGATACTGTAGGGGAAGGGATCTGGATCTTTTTCACAAATAAAGTTGTATCGCAGCAAGCAATCTCTTGTCGTCCAAATCGAACCAGAGATCAAATCCATCGTCGCGCAGTCTTCCAAATTATCAGGAATCGTCCCAGTTGCCAGTTCATCTGCTGTGTCGCCCTTTTGTATCCGTATATAAGTGGCAAGCTCATCTCCCCATCGCCAAGAACCTATCGAAAACAATTGGTTTAAGTAAACGAACAAAATGTTATAATTATAATGTTAATTATTTTGACATTTAGTCTACAGTGCCACAAATGGGTGTCTGTCCGATTATGTTTACCACACTTGATACTTCTTTAAATTGCTAAGTTTACTCAGACTAGTATGATATTATTTTTGGTTCTCAGAATTCCAGCAAACGACCACAGTAGCCCGTTAATTTCTTAACTACATATATAATTCTGAATCATTCGGATATGAGTTCATATTGAGTATGTTGCTAGACTGTGCAAGCTATCGTGCAATTTTATCGTCTTTTTAGCTCTGGTATAAAACAGAGAAAACATTTGTACTGGTACATCGCCTCATGTTAGAGCTAACGCCCCTTTATCATGAAGAAAAAGGAAACGTCTCAACAAAGTGATGAAGAACTGAGATAATATGTTGAATAATTGAAATTTGATTTTACTTATATGCTAAAGAATGGTATTTAATTTTCCCCTTTAAAATGAACAAGTGCCACTCGGCTACTCGGTCTGTCGCTAAGAAGTAAAGTATACCGTAACTTGCAAGAGCCTATTCGACGTTGATCTTTGAAAATTCGATATTTACAAGACACCTTAACTTAATAAAATGCAAATCACTGAATCCAAAACGTTTGTTAGGGTTTTACTAATAAGTTATTTAATTTATGAAAATATTAACCCAAAACTGCTTCACAATCGAAGTTACTAGTTTCTCTTAATCTTTTCGATACATACAAAGATCAAATAGGATGGTTTGGACTGATCAATATGATTCCAACCCTGAGAAATACTCAGACAGTTTGGTAAACTTGTGAGAAACTACAAAAAAAATATAACTTAACCGAAGATCTTCAACGGTGAATGTATATTAAGATTATTTCTAAATGGAAAGCAATTGACTTACAATATATCATGCAGAAACAATGCCCTATAATGTTGATAATTACCTTCTGTTTCTCTGTCATTTATCCCATGCCAAAACTCAACGAAAGGCGTCGAAATTCCTGTCACGATGATTGATTCGATAAAAGTTTGCTCTTCCGACGATTCAATGTACATTAAATGAGAGCTAGTTGAGAACGAACGACAGATTTGATCGGCTTCTTCCCATGACTTCAGGAAATCGCTCACGCAATATTCATGACCATTGTAACTCGACCAAGTTTGACATGCTTCCAAAGTAAGAAAAACAAAAACAAAAACACATTTAGTACGTATTTGTACCAAGGAAACTAGATCATGTGACAGTAACCCATAGTTTGTTCACTAATGCTTAGTTACTATACTACCTTAATAAGAGCTTAGTTATGTACTTCATTCATAATGAGGAGCATACGAACATGGCATGAAAGCGACAAAACAGACTGAGGCTCAAAGTAATACCTTTTATCTATTAGATCATTTAAAGTCTGTTCGGGAATTCTTTTGAGGAAGTGTTTATAGTAATTATTTATAAGAAACGATGACTTTCTGAGTGTCTTCAATATTATTATATTTAGTCTAATTAATAAAGCGAAAGAGAGATTATCTTTCATAAGTTAACTGAAGTCATAAGTAACCGCCCCATTCACTTCTAAACTTTACCCAAGAAACGATGAACCCTATTATGCTATGAAACATGAAATATGTATATTATATTTGTTTACTACTCAATAAACTCAGAAATATGGAAAACTCTGTCATTAATTTTACCGTCTCCAAATGTAACGGGAGAAGTTGAAATAGCTGAGCTTGTAAGGAATTGGTTGCCTGTCGTCATATCACTTGATGACGGGGCTTCGCTTGACATTTTATTCGAAGTCCGCTGAAACAGAAAGCTAGTCATTGATGTATGCGGCCATGTGCTGTGTGTAGATGTCTGTGACCAAGTCGTCCTATGTAATGCTGAAACTGGATCCTGGGCCGCACTAAATGTAGATTGTGTTGTATCGTCGAGGTATGTCTGCGAAACAGGCACGGAAGATGACTGTGAAGATGAAAGCTCCTTTCCGCTTTCTGTGTAGGCTGAAAATTAAATTACTGTGTTAATACCACCAAACGTCTGCTTTATCAATAGGATCGTTACCAAGAACATGTCGCATATATTAGATATATTTCAAAAGTTGCAAGATATTGCACCATTTTGCATCTATAAGCACTCTCCATTTTACCAAAATCCTTCAAGGTGAGGGGAACCCATATCCTTCAGACCACACCCATGGACGACATAAAGTATTAGTCCCCCCCCCTCAACCCCCCTACCCTACTTAAAAAATAATAATGGTTGCGCCCTTGATTGTAACACAGAGACATCTCACCTTGGGTTGGTTTTGTTACATGCACGGTAGTACTTAGAAAATCTGCCCTGCTATGAAACGAAGAGACTGAGTTGCTTTTGGAGTATCCGACGGAATTTCCGTTGTTTGTAGATGCTTCACTTGGAATCTCAGTAGAGAATGTAGTGTATTCCGCCGTATCAGTCGTTGTATATGGCTGATAAACAGTGTCTGCTGTAGGCACCGGTTCCGTTAACTGCGACGTCACCATTGGGTAAACATCTGATGGTGTCATTATTCCTATGTTCTCTGTAAAACGTGGAATGAGCAGAACAAAAATTTAGCAAAACGTTTTTTTTTTCTCAGAGCATTTTGCTTTGTTTTTAACAAAAATACATTAAGCAGAACAGCCCTTCACCACATTGATGCGCGAGTTGTGTGAAATCGTTAATAAAGTTAAATCGTGTTGCTGCCTAGTTTTCAAAGTTGCTATAGTATCAAGCTGAAAGATGGTCTTAATTATTCTTACTCTTCAAATGAATTATGCTTATTTACTTTTACCGAATGTGTCATTGAAAACATCTGTAAAATGTAGTTTGAAATTATTCTTACAATTATATAAAGCAACAACATGATTGTGTAATTTACCGCACAGTTGAAATTAACAGGTATTGAAACGAAGCTTGAACACGTCGCACCATAATAAAGTAATATTGTATGAGATGCTACTTTTTGCACATGGCTTACTCTGAGACGCATCAAACTGTTACCTGTACTCGGGTGACGAAGAGTAGTTCCGATGTCTTTCCCTGTTTCACTTAATGCATCTTTAGTAACCATTGACTTAACTGGCTGATCAGAGTAACTGTCTCCCACCGTTAGTGTGAACAATGGTGACGTAGCCCTTGGCGATGTGTCGGTCAATAACATCGGTGTTATGTCTCTCACGTTACCTAACATGTTGAAGTAAAAAATTTTATTCTAAGAGATTATTTTACAGAGAGCCGGCACGTATTAGAACATCTCCAAAACGAAGTTTTAATTCTACTTTGAGTTAGATTAGTCCGCACGATTATTATTGTTGGGGTGATTTTTTTTATATTCTAACTATTTTATGAACCTGCATGAACCTGGTAAGCTCACTGAGAGAAAAGAACATACAGCAACAGGTGCCCTGCATAGCTTTCTTTAAAGACGACGCGCTAAACATAAACCACCATCCTTACAAAGGAACTTTGGATTATGAATGACATACAAATATGTTCATAAGATTAATCTGAATTTTGTATAATTATCTCCTGATATGATATAATCGCATTCTGAAGCATTTAAATTTAAAGTTTCAATATATTGTATGTTTTGTATAGCACGGCATGCTACTGCCAGTGTCACTTTAAACTTTCTACATGTAATTTTAGAGAAAAGGTGGGGGAGGGGGATTCTATAAATAAGAAATTACTTTCTTGAGCACATAATTAGTGGAATAGGTTGAAGTCAAACAAGAACAATACCAGGGTAATGATTGGACATTATCAAGTACCGATACTCAATGTGGCTGATCAGGAGCATAAATGTATATGGTTTGATGTGAAGGCTATTTGGACGTAACTTGCTCCCCATTTTTGAATATATATAGTCAGTATAATGGACGTGGTATTTCTATAGATAATATTGATTTAATAAAATGCTGTGTGACTAGCTTTTGTCCATAAACTTGTTGTATATTACTCACTTTGGTTGGTTTGATTTTTTCCGCATAGAAGCTCGAGCGAAACAGTTTCACCATGTGGTCTCAATGCATTATGACCACCCGGAATGATTGCGTCACAGTTGTCATTATCTGGCTGTATGGTCCATGTTGTTTGTCCCTGAATGTTGATATGACTCACAGCACGACACACGTTTAAACCTTTATATGAGAAGTTTTAGAAAAATAGAACAGAACTTGTCAAATAAACATTTATATTATTTTGTTTCTCTTGACCAATATAATATCAAAGTTATTATGAACTTTACCACAGATTACATTTCTTGTAGGCTATTCGCTATTAACAGAGTACAGTAGAGGAATACATACATCTGACATAACTTAGAGTGAAAATAAATAATATAAAAGAAAAAGATAGATTGAAAAAGAAAACTAAATATATAGCCTATATAAAAAACAGCTTCGTTACCTCTTCCGTTAGCAATAAAGAACATCTGAAATATTACAGCAAATTCCATCCATTGGCAAACCTTTGAAAACTTTCCCATCTTTACAGTACTCCATTCAATGAACAACATTTATCTGTTGCTTTCAACTTAAAAGATATATTCCTCCTATTACAAGAGTGAAGAATCGTTAAGTTCTCAGTCATATTATGTTAATATACTGTTACTGAATTGCCATAGGGAAATATTAATATTCGAACATTTATTGATTTTTCATATTGTAACATATGGCTCATCGATTTTCATTGACACAAACATATTGATTTCGAAGATAATCAATGTATTTTTAATGCCTTTTCGTTTTGTTACTCTTTAAATTAAAGCATTTAATTGCTTTTCATTATTATAATGTCTAGATATTGCATTTCACAAGCTGATTTGATACGCAGGAGTATTGGGAGCCAGGTCTGATCAAGGAGACAATTACGTCACCTTACACATCTCTTCGAACTCTTCATAAATTCAAGGTATTTATCTTTGGGAATAGGAACAATGAATTTTTTTTTTACTTTACAAATGGAAACACATTATCGTCTATCTCATTAGTTCCCGGGCTATCATAGTTACACCGGGTCTGGGATGTAGCCCTCCTGACCCCACACACTTACCCAACTTGTCTGCTCCTACCTGTGAAATTAATACCATTACAAAAACTTACCAGTAAGTGCATCGAACATGTCTATTTCCGAATGTCACAGGTCGGGTAGGCCTAAGTGGGTTAAAGTTACTCTTTTGAGTACTTCATTTTACCCTAACATTTGTTTGAGTAACGAAATTTCTCAAGTCTTAGCCAATGCTTTGTGACATAGAGAATATTGAGTTTGTTCATACTACTTCTGTCTGATTGTGACCATGTATAGTGGAAGGGATTAATTGAAACACAGCCCATTAGGTACAATGTTTATATCAAATCGTTTTAATCAGACACGAGATCTTAAATAATAGACGAATAAACCGTATGTGAGAAAAAGATTTAAAAAAATGTAATTTGAAAGGTATCGAGTTAGTTTCTGTTTATAATGATATCCACCATGTGCCGACCAATCAATCAATCATCAAATATGAATATGCAAAATCAAAAATGTAATAAATAATTTAGTCGTTCAAGAGTAAGCGAATCTAGAGCAGCATTCTGGAAGAAACGAGCGTTTCTGGTGTAATGTTTGAAGACACTTTAGTGTGTTGTGTTTGCAAATATGAGATTAACACTCTTTCACTCTGACCAAGCAATTCGTGTATTTTCTATAAGTAAGTGAAAGGCAATTAATCTAATGGATAGATATATGCAGTGCCAACCGTGTGAATGCTTTTCACATGCGAGCTATTAACCGATGCACCATGTGCAGCCAAAAAAATAATAATAATAATTATGACGACTTAAACATTTAATGGTCTGCGTGTTTCATGATTTTCTGAATCTCGCTTGTTTAAGCAACCTTAGACACTTTGCATAGATCCTGGTGATATTTCGGTAAGTTAAGCAACACAATAACATCTTTTCAGTACGTCATATACCATTCATTACAATTGTCATTTAATGTATTTGGGGATGTTATTGTGTACTTCAATGTATACTTGTCAGCCGATACACAGCAACTACCTTTCATGTCCAACAACCGTGCTTCAATCATTACTACTTTGCGTTCGTAACACGGTAACATGTGTGACAGGTGGCACTGTAACAACTGCAAAGCTGTTAACTTGTTCCCATGGAAGACAAAGAACTGCGCGACTGGAATATAGCAAACTTGCCGAAACAATGCTTATATCACATTAAGGAACATAATATATATAACCTCAGGTCGTCAATTAAGGTCGAAGATCATATTCTCCTAAAGTGTTGCGCCTCGTTGAGAAATGACATAATAGTGTCACAGTACAGACTAAAGCTCTTAAACCTTGAATTATATTGTTTGGCATTTATGGACATAAAACAGAGGAAAACCAATGTAATCCATGTGCGGAATCAGCCTTGTAATGTTCATGCTCCAATAATTAACATAATCCCTCTCTCTCCCCACCTCTCTCCACACCCCTCTCCACCCAACCCGCTCTCTCCACCCACCTCCACCTCTCTCTCCACCTCTCTCTCTCTCTCTTTATATATATATATATATATATATATATATATATATATATATATATATATATATATATATATATATATATATATATATATTATATATACATATATACATATATATATATATTTATATATATATATATATATATATATATATATATATATATATATATATATATATATATATGTATATATATATGTATATATATAAATTCAATTCAATTCTCTTTATTGTTGATAGCCGATTATATTCAAATCGCAATACTTTCTTGCCGTTGCCATTGGATAACTAACTGAGCTTTCCTCGCTATATGTTGTTTGAAGTTGATATAATGACCAATAATGTAACTTCATTCTTACAGAAAATAAAGATTGATTGATTGTGTCAAGCGAACAATCGACAAGAGATCAACTTGAGCTAAATCAGCAACATCAATATACCGGATTTGATGGCGGCGTACAGTAACGATATTTATCGATCGATCATTATTAGTTTTGGTGTCATGCTTGAAATTGTCAATACCGGATATGCAATAATTCAATAATAGTACTATATATATATATATATATAAATATATATATATATATATATATATATATATATGTATATAAATATATATATATATATATATATATATATATATATATATATATATATATATATATATATATATATATATATATATATATATATATATATGAATAGTATAAAGTTTAATAACAATTGTATCTGGCATAGAACATGAGCAGGATAATACACAATGGCATCAATAAATCAGTATAGTACTACCAAAACGTTTCAATTGAAAATAATTTTATTTAATTTCACAAACACAAAAACCACTTCGATTTATGAAATGAAATTAATAAACGTAGGACTTGAGTAGCGGAAAAGATTTTGAGATGAGGTTTCCAGCAACAGTTTGAAATATATATCATATAAAAAAAAATTGAAAAAAAAGACCAGAGGCCTACATTTCACAATAATTTTGTCTAGTACTATTCCGGTTTTCAATATATTTGAAGTCGCGATGACGTTATAAGTGATGAATAGCGTTTAAAAACGGTTTCTGTCAGTCACTTGGACATATAATTCATAATGTAAGTTGATTCAATTACACCTATTTCGATTCTGGTGATGATAAAGTACTGACAACGTTTTAACATATTAATAGCATTTTGAAATATTAATACGATTCTTCAAATATTGAGCCATTCTTTAAATTACATGGTATTTTATTAAAATTTTATTAAATTATTTCCAAATGAAAGAAAGAGACATCGAGTTCATCAAGTTTGATTTAATATCATCACGTCTTTAGTTCACCTCACATAAAACAATCAAAAACATCAATTGCCATTATAATAGCTAACGAGGCCTACTTCATTTTGGTTAATTTTACAAGCAAAACGAACCATCAAACACATCCAAAATAGCTGTAAGTATTTTTTTTCATGAATAGCAGCTCATTAATAAGTGACGAAGATTTAAAAGAAATAAGTCGTTATTTGGATGACTGGCACTTTTGCCAACTAATGTGGAAAAAAGTTTAAATTGTGTGTTTGTTGTCATTATAATATAGTAAGTATTCCTTCTATTCCGTGCGATGAGACTAATATATGTCACCATCATGGTAAGCATGAAAGAAACAGACTTCCCGTTACTCTGAAGAAGACGACAAAATGGGGCAATTAAAAGTGTTTCCCCAATATGGATAACAGATATTCGGGATTCTTTCAACTACAAAGAAGTCATAAGTGTTTGACTTTGTCTTATTTAATTTTTAATCTGCAAGGGAACAAGGGAATCTAGTCTGAATAAAGATAATTCATGAAGATTGTCTAGCATATCTTGCATGGACGGTTGCGTAAAACATCATAGTTGCAAGTAAAGTTCAGAAAAGATGAATTACTATTTGGTATGAAACCAGTTAGGTGTGAAAGTTGTCAGCTATTTGATACCTATTCCATGAGACCAATTTATGAACTGTTCAAATTAAGATTATTGTAACCTTGTGAAAAAGTAAACAACATTATGCCTCGAAGAAAAGTATATTGCATGTTCAATCAATTATCCTTAAAACTGTATATAACATAAACATAGATCTAAATACCACAAAACATTTCTGATAAACTTTGCATTGCACTAACAGAGACGTAGCATATAACCTTCTTTCATCCCGTTATCATTCAATAATTGAGAGTTTCACATATCGCGGTTGGTAGCAGACATTAAGGCAAACAGTGAAGGTAAATAATATGAAATATTTCCTGTCTCATTCAATCATATCACAACATCGATTATAATATTATTATTACATATATTTTACTGACAATAAAGTTACGGTGAAAAGCTCTTTGTTTAGTTTTCGATTACAACGGTAACAATATAATCTATGAAACAGTTAAAGCAGAAAAACTACAAACTACGAAGACTAATACTTATGTCTCTTTTAAATTTTAATATTAAATTGTAACAAATAGCATCCAGTCCCTCTGTTCAAGTATTATATGATATCAAGTTTCAAAGAAATAACACCTCGAAGGCATATCTTTTATTCTTTATTTGCTAATATCTTGCTCGATATCACATGACGTTTTGTTATAATCGCAGACACAGTCAACCTGTTAAAGGAACATAGTTTTTAAATAAATACTGATATATTCATCTCGTTACTTGTCAACAGGCAACATCCCGTGATATTTAATTACGATAGCTGCCAAAATGTTACACCAGATAAAGCTACGTTACGAATTCAGTCTCTGCATCCGTTTAGTCAGATTTAGTATAAACCACAGCAAATGTTTTTCAATGTCAATTCTACACTCTAAAGTTACATAGCAAGTATTTACACGTTAGCAAAACATAAAAGCTACTCGTTAATAGTGGTGTATATTGCAAATATCATGTCACTTTCTATATTCGCACACGTAATAGAACTTAAAGTAGCAAAGCTCGTCAAACCATGGTCCGCCTATTGGAAAGCGAAGAATAACACATGGATCCCATCGTTTTGCAGCGTCATGCCAGTTGTGATATGTAGCATTCTCACCAGTAACCAAAATGTCAAAAGCTGAGAGAAACAATACAAAGTACGTTAGAACATTTTTCTGGCACATGCTTTTCATTAAGACCTGTCTTTGTTTCAAGACTAGTGATTGAAATATAATATTTTGGTTTGTTTATTTATTTATTTGTTTGTCTGTTAATTTATTATCCTCTCTTATTTTCAACAAAGCTCATTCACGTATAGTGCTGAATACAGTACGATTTTCCTTTCATGTCAGACTGTTGAGGGGCTATACATACTGCGTTGTATCCCATAAGCTTCTATCAACACAGCAATACGTAGATTACATAGTGACACAGTCTATGAAATACAGTAACTTTTGCATGTGATTATGTTAAAAATCATTTCTAATAAAAGAGTGCCTCGTATTTTGTTATACTGGTGCACCTCTCAAGTCAACTAAGCATAGGGCATATATGTAAATCTGGACGGTCTACATCCATAAAGAGACGCGCACGCTACAAATAAAAAAGCATTGAATATACTCATTTACTCACACTCATAGACTCATTGAATGTGTCTTCTACACAACTACTGTCATGATCTCGTAGCTACCAAATCACTGGTAAACTACTCGCCAAATGGTACACTTTTTCAACGTTTACCGATGTTGTAAGGATCTAGTACTGCATATATAAGTCTAAACCCTAATAATGATAAGGTAAGTTTTCAATACATTTTCTCCCTAATTGACATATCCAGTGGAATTGACTTTAGCGAGGCATTTTGAAGAAATTGGATATAATACAAACAATATTAAAGATAGCGTATATCTTTACGAACACTTAGTGCCGTATTATATTTTGTTCCCTCTTCAATTCCCGAGAAAACATTTACGTATAATGTTTGTCAGTAAGAAATCTAATGCGTATTGCATTGGATACAGTCATGCACTAGAGAACTCCCTGCATGGACATGAAACTCAATTCAGGAACAAACGTTATCTAATAATCAATTATTCTGGAAGCATGAAAACCACACATTCATAACATATACATTAATACTCATTGGAATTTAGAGATTGTGGGAAACTAAGGTTGTAAAATAGCTTAGGCTATACGTATTGACGAAAAGTTTAATAATATCAACTGGTTTAACTTATAATAAAAAACAATGTTTGCTTCGAAAACAGTTTAGCATAGAACGGTTACAACACTTACATGCTGGTCTATGAAGAATTCCGATCCAAGTAGCCGCATTAGTATCTTCCTCTGTTGCTTGTGATGAGCAAAAGTTTGTGACAAAGGTGTTTTCATCGGATGTCTCAATGGATACGATGTAAGCATGTTCAGAATAACCACGACACTTCTCCGTAGCGTCATCGTATGTGGTACTATCTTCGATATAGCAGTATAGACTACCGTTGTACGGGGTCCACATAGGGCAGCCTAGGAAAAATGCATCAATAAAGAAAGCATTTGTAGAATTTTAGTCAGTATTAATATGTCAACAAACATTAAAACCTACGATCAGGACAGGCTACGTTCTAACAACACATGTTTGCCTTCTTTATCTTTCAAAATAAAATCGTTTCTCTAACATACAAGTATGTTGAAGTCAATCGGATTGAATTTCAGTCCTAGGCAATCTGTTTCTGATAGAATCTCGATAGTCCACTAACGATATTAACGATGCTGTAAATTATGGATTGCTGTTTTAACTTTTGAAGAGAGCTGAAAAATTATATTCTACAAAGGTTTGGCAAGTGTTTTACCCAACACTGGGTACTTATGTATCCAACCACCCTTTTTCATGAAGATTTGTCCAATGAAAAGTAAACTGCAGACAATTTTGACTAATGTATCACTCTTGGACAATAAAAATTAGTAAGTAAGGAGTAAGTTTACTTGTTTAAGGCAAATGTTTACCCAAATTTGGTTGGATACGTGTTGGGTAAAATTATTTGCCAAACCTTCTTAGAGATGATATCTTCTTTACGTTCACTATATTGGAAATGTGCGCAACTACAGATAAGTCAAATATGATATGATAAATCAAATATGATATGATAAATCAAATATGATATGATAAATCAAATATGATATAATTAAACTGGAACCTTACGAATAACATGCAATTTCGGTGAAACGAATATTCTGTAATCTGGTTCATTTAACATTTGACGATTATCATGACCTATAAATACTTGAGGAGAGATAAATTGACGGAGATTCTTTTAACCTAAACGACATTGATATTAGATCATTGCTCATGCAATTTGCGTAGTGGTGCAAATCATTTGGACATAATATTATATATTCATGTTCATATAGTCATGTCACTGCATCATGTTCGTGAAATGCAACGAA
The DNA here is from genome assembly GCF_037975245.1 of Apostichopus japonicus. Lineage (NCBI taxonomy): Eukaryota > Metazoa > Echinodermata > Holothuroidea > Aspidochirotida > Stichopodidae > Apostichopus > Apostichopus japonicus. The sequence continues at coordinate 13,720,617 of NC_092572.1, forward strand.
GCATTCGACGTAGTTCATAGTAATACTTCTTTTAAACAAAAGTACAAATAACTTGTTTTCGTAACCTTTACAAGTTTTGAAAGTCTTAAGTTGGTGTTATAAAGTACGGTATACTTACTAGCATTCGTCAATGGATCTTCTATCATAATAGTACTTCCGTCAACGGTAGAGGGATTTTGGGTCGTAGTCAGGGTGGTGGAGGATGGACCAAATGAGGTCCTCATATGTTGTTTAGCTGAAATTTTGAGGACAATCTTAATTACACATTTTTGAAATAGCAATTCCTATAGCACTCTGAATAAGCCTCCTCAGAAGAGCTGAATTCACAATTAATATTTAGATACCATTATATAAGCTAACAATATAGGTCAATAACTTGCAACCCCAACAGATTTAAGATAATGCTATTTCTCATTCCAAAAGAAAATAAGAATAAACTCCTTCGTAGCAGGACATCAAATTAAACCTTTCATTGTCTGTAAGAGTATAATGCAATTTCAATTCATATATCTGTTGTACTTAATAAGTAGCATATTCCATATCATGGACGTCATAAGCATTATCATCATAATTAACACGAGTAGAGTAGTCTTGTAGTCAAATACTTTATCCGGGTACCAACAACAATTACAATAGTACTATTCTTTATGATCCGATTACCGATTTCCTTCGTCGAGTTCAGCATTTTAGAATCCGAGTACCGAAAACCGAGTACGGGTTCTTCATCCGAGTACTCTTCGAGTACTTTTCAAGTATTTTTACTAATAAGTAGTTTATTTTATATCATGGTCATCTTCATCATTATTACTTTCATCAGTATCTTGTAGGGAGCATTACAATCAATGCATTGTAGTAACTATATATAAAACATATAAACACACACATATATATATATATACATTTATATATATATATATATATATATATATATATATATATATATATATATAGATTTATATATATATATATATTTATATATATATACATATATATATATATATATATATATATTTATCTAGGAAAACTAATACATGTTAGTTAATGAGGTCACGAGCAATGTAAACTTTAGTTAATTGACTTGAGGGAAGAAAGGTAAATGTTTATTATCGAGATGTTAACTATCTCAGCAATTCCATACTTGTGCCACTTCCTGAATCTGCTGCACTAGTTGAAAATGCTGCGTCCATGGAATAGCCACGTTGCATCTCTTCCGCCATTGCTGTAAGCAAACAAAAATAAATCTATACATAATAGCGCTACATGCTTTATCATCAATCAAGGTAAAACATAAATTTCTTCCAGTACTGGCTATTTTTCAGTACAGAATTTTTATCAATTGTACCCAGGATGATCAATAAGGGCAGGCGTCAACCATAACTTCTTGATAAACTAAGCAGGATAGGGGATGAAGGGAAAGTTCCCACTGACCGTTAGTTCTATACTTACCTAAAAAGTTTATAATACTACAATCCACCTCTGCAGTCTGAACATTATAATATTTCTCATTCCATGAGTAAATAAGAATAAGCTCCTTCGTTAAAGGACATCAAAAAGAAACCATTCATTGTCTGTAAGAAAATAATGCACTCTCCTTTCTCTCCAAGATTCTTTTCATTTTATATCTGTCGTACATAATAAGTAGTTTATTTTATATCATAGTCATCTTCATCAGCAATACCATCATAATTAACACGAGAAGAATAGTCTTGTAGTCAAATACGGGTACCAACAACAATTACCATAGTACTAATCATTATGAATCGAGTACCAGAGTCCGAGTACAACATTTTGTTTACAGTAACAAGTACCATAGTCCAACTACTACTTTTTATTAACCGAAAGCCTAATACCAGTGTCCAATTACAGTGTTGTAGAATCCGGGTACCGAGTATGAGGGCTGTTTCATCCGATTACTTTTCCATTACTTTTCAAATAATTTTTATTAATTTAATATTCTAGATAATTATGCCTAAAATTGCTCCATGGTTGTCATTTCCAAATAATTATATGACAGATGAATGTGATGAATATGTCCGGATACTGTTATTTTTTTATCAAATACATAAAACTATCGTGTAATCTGTAACTTTATGATGATTGGAGAGTCTAAGTTTCGGCAGCAAAATATATATACCTTTCTGAAAGGAAAACTAAAGCATGTATGTTAATGAGGTCACGAGCGATGTAAACTTAGTTAACTGACATGAGGGAAGAAAGGTAAAATGTTACTTATCAAGCTGTTAATTATCTTAGCAATTTCATACTTGTGCAACTTCCTGAATCCGTTGCATTAGTTGACAATGTTGCGTTCATGGAATAGACACGTTGCAGCTCTTCCGCCTTTGCTGTAAGCCAAAAAAAAAAATAGATCTTTCTTAATAGTGATACATGCTTAAGCATCAATTTAGGTAAAACATTAAATTTCTCCCTGTGCTATCAATTTTTCAACAGAATATTATCGACTGTACCCAGGATGATCAATGAGGGAGGCGTCAAGCATAACGTCTTGAAAAACTAAACCGGGATATAGGGGATAAAGGGAAAGGTTCCCACTGACCGTGATCTCTATACTTACCTAACAAGGTTGTCATGCTAAAATCCACCTCTGCAGAGAATTTGACATCATGATCGGTGTTCCCAGATTGATTGCAGTTGACCTTTTTAAGGACGATACTTTTCTTGGATACTTTCTTCATTGCATAACAAAGTTGACCATCTGAATAAATTAATTATACAATTAGTTACCTTGATTTAATTATATAAAACAAGCGGGCAAGTCTCGGGGTTGCATTATCCTCTCTGCAAATACTCTAAGGCCTCATGAACAATTATATATGGGCTTCGTAATAACTTGTTTAAAGTTCATACCCTTCATCCAACACCCCTCTCACTGAACTAAACTGTATTTTCCCGCTTGAGTATTAACCCCAATAACTGTTGTTACTATGTATTTAGATAACGCTTCTCTTGTGTAGGTTGCAGTTCTATTCAACATTTCCTTCAATATGTATTCAGGACAAATGATCCCTAAAAACTAAGACAATAAATCCGAAATCCTCAAGCACAAAACAATATAAAGTCCCAATCTTTAGTTATTTCTTAAGCTTCCAACCATATTTGAAGAAAATCGGCACAGCCTTTAAAGAGTATGTTTTAACACAATGTTACATTAGAAATATACATTCGATCTTTCACACCATGCCATTTGGTGTCAGTTGCCTTGGTAACCGCATATTTTGATAGTACATGATGATTCTGTCAAATCCGCGTTCAGGAAGAATTGCAACACTACAGAGGTTGTACACCCCCTCCCTCCACCCCTACTCCTTTTTCAAACTCACACAACGTATTTCTTGGCACAACCTTGTGTTTAAAACTACTTACATAGGGTATAAATATGCCTATGAGAGGAACCCGGTCGCCCTCCCCCTTCCGATGCCCTCACACACCCCTCCTTTTATATAAACCTGTAATCACCACTGGTCTACCATAACGTTTCGGGTCCCTGCCTAAATCAGTCGTGAATATTTGAAATTTGGCCCTGACCCTCGCTAACCCTAGTATAGGTCACCTTACCATAGTATTGACCTAACGATTACAATAAACACTTTTCCATCAGTACCAGTGACATAAGTACATAAATGTTCCGACATGATGACTGGTATTAATTACGTATGCATGATGACCTTTTGTAAATGTAATATAACTGAATCTTTGTTTTCTTAAATGAAAAAACTGGATGAATTCATACATTTTGGAGTGATTTTTGAGAGCTCACTTTATCACTTTGGTCTCCTTGAACAAAAGAGGTAGGCCTCTTTGCTAACCTTGGATATCGAGGCTCAGTGTCTCTTTGCTAACACTGGGAATTCACGAACGTTTCACTGAATTAGAAACATGCCAGACTATTAACCTACAATAAAACCTGCAATTAATATCATACATATAATGTCGGTTCTGCCTCAGGTCACACGTTAAGTGAGTGCTTAGGTGATGAAAGCTAAGGTACTCACCGACTGGTAACAGGATCCATACCAGGACTCCAATTATTAAGAAAAAACCAAGGAGAAGAGAACTTCGTTGATCAACATCCATGATTCTCCACCTTTCTGAGTTATACTTTAATCTCAGACTTTGTTAATACTTCTTATGTTTGACCCCGTTGTATGTTTTCATTGTCAGTTATTTCTTTCATCGCTTTATACAGGCACAGATTTCCGCATGATGAATAAAGATATTAGGTCGATAACCAATTTTTTTTTTTTTTTTTTTTGCGGTGCCCGTATGTGTATATATTGTAAATATGTCTTACAGACAGTTATATAAAGATACAATTGATGAAATATATTGAAGCGTTGAAAACCTATATATGACAAAGTAATCAGTTCTAACCAACGAGAATGTTTATTATTTTGAAACTTGTAAAGACTATAGCAACGGCAAGCTATTGAACGGCGATCGAAGCATCTCTCTCTGTTTTTTTTTTAATATCAAATTTGGTACTAAATTTGCCGCCCACTTCACACATCTGGAAATATTTAACTTAAACTTGGTCGGTTGGTCCGACTTTAATGAGGGGTTCAGGGCTATTGAACTTTTCTATTGTAGATCAGTAACCTAATATCGAGTACCACTCAAAAATAAGATTGCAACTGATAAATCTAACGCACTCTCCAATAATATTTCACAATTCTTATTAGTTAGTGTATGTTTTAATAACCCCATTGCCTAGTAAAGCTTTGCCGCCCAGAATTATGAATATTTTTTTATCGGAGACGAAAAATAAAACGTTCTGAAATGATGAACAATTTCTGCTCCTTATAGACGGAACTAAGTGACTGAAGATTAAAATATTAATAAATATTGCTGATGAAGTATACTTTTACGGGATTTAATTAGGAAACTTCACAGCAAAGTACCTACCACCAACGCAAAAAAAAAGCTGCTAATCAGTTACAGTTCTTTTCGTTGATTATAACACAGTCCATGTTATTTTGTTACATTAAGACAATTATATATACCTTATCTTGTTACGTAATATAATCAAATAAATAATTATAATAAAATGATGAGGTCCAGGAGTTATAGTAAGACCAGATCATCACTGCGAATTAATCTAGACAGCAGTTAGCAATGTGAGAATCACGATTCTAATTCAATACTGATGATCTTGAATGTAATAAACCCACGCAGAACGGCCCTATAATATCAGCATTCAACGTTCGATGGATGCTGATGCTATAGGGGCGTTCTGCGAATCGAAAAAAAAGTGTAACGTTTTGTTTTAAATTATTTTTCATGCGAAGTTGAATGGATTTTCATTAAAATTCTAAGTTATGAACTTCGGTTACTTAAGCAAAAGTAGTATAAACGAAACATCCAACATGATTGGCCAGTTAAAACTTTCAAAATAAGTTATAGAAATTAAAAAAGTTTGTCTTGTCATAAATTTGAAGGGATTTGGAGAAGCTCGATTATTGGTCTGTCATTTCTTATACGAGTGATACAAAGTGAATATATCTTCATTATTATGTGATCAATTTCGTTTCAGGTTAGTAAATTTATGCTTTATCAGCAAACAACGACAACGAAACGTAGTCAACAAAACTACGTCAACCACTGAAACAACTATCATACAGATCCAACGTCGTTAAACAACATCCGTGATTATCTTTCTCTCTCAAAGCCTAAATTTAAGGTTTATTAATCATTCGACATCATTCATATATTATATCATAACAATATTCTCCATTGTTGTCATTCTCAATACTGGATGCTGTATATAACATTTCGCTATATTGGCGAAGATAATCTTCCGATGAACTATTCTTAGGTCTGTGCGATATTAATAAAATAACAGTCCCCTTATTCTGTACAATATTAATAAAGTACGAATTGCCATATGTGATGCATATATTACCGGTGCTGTGGCTGAGTGGGTTAAGGCAGTGGCATCTGAAGCAGGTTCCGGGTTCGATGCCCGGCCGAGTCAAAATAAGGTGGGTTTTTCATCCAAGAGCAATATACGGTTTTCTCATCTGAAATGAATTTCTAAATTGAAAAGATTCCAAATTTGAGTTAAAAATGTTGAATTGGAAGCCACCCGACGTGTAAGTTGTAATCCATTAGCCCTTACGGGTTTCCCTACATTTTTGGTCGCTCCAGCGTCGTTAAAATAACTTTTATTATTATGATTATCTTTATTATTATGATTATTATTATTGATGTTCATATAGGTCCGCTAGACATAATAGTAATAAGTGGGCACCACAAGGAGTTGCAGATCTCATCCCAAAATTTGGTTATATAGGCACAAATAAAACACTAATTCAACCAATGCAGTCACTACAGTACTTCCTCATGCATGATACAATACGTTCAGCTATAATACAAAGATAACGCATATGTAGACTTTTATTTCAATATATGTCAACAACCATTCAAACCTACTATCAGTACATGGTACGTTCTAACTACACAATTTTTCCTTATTTTTATTTCACAATAAAATCATGTTTCTAACATACAAGTGTATTACAGTCAACAGCATTGAATTTTACTGTCATTTACTGTTATTACTTTTCAATTTACAACGAGAAAGAAAGCTGACAAAATCATATTCTAGGTGGTTTGACAAATATTTTAGCCAAACCTGGGTCCTTATGTATCCGACTAACTTTCCATGAAGCTGTGCCCAATAAAATGTAAATTGCAGGCAATGTTGACCAATGTATTCAATTGTGGCATTAGCTGAATGACGTAATATTACTTGTTAGGGGCAAATCTTTACCCATATTTGGTTTAAATCTTTGTCAATATTTAACAAGATACTATCTACCCTTCCATTTATCTTCCATCTATCCATTCATCCATCCATCCATCCGTCCGTCCATCCCTCCGTCCGTCTGTCCGTCTTTCTATGCATGCTTGAAAGAAAACTGCAATACTACCAGCAAGTTTAATCAAATATGAAAATAAGAGAAGACGAGTGTCTTTATTAATTTCCAATATCTTGCGCAAACAGGTTTGAATAGAAACTCTAAAACACAATGAAACAGAGTTAATTCAAAACTCCAACAAAACCTTTCGGCGAGAGCATTAATAAAACGAGAACTGAAAGAATAATATAATATTAGAAGAAAATTGTAGAAATTTAATATTGTATTGCTCGTTGCCAAAGATAAAGCATGTTAGAAACAATCAGTAGATTGATTCGTCAAACTTATCGCAACCTTTGCATTGCTGTTGCTGATTTATCTAAAGTTGCTGTCTATTCTACTTACTTTGTTCTTCAGTGCTTTACACAATCAATCAATCTTTATATTCTGTAAGAAAAAACTAACATTATTGATCACTTCGTTTAATCAATCAACTTCAAACAAAATGAAGAAAGGGATAACTGATCCACTTCTCCAATGGCCACAACAAGAAAGAACTGCGATTGGACATCAAAGGATATTGACAATGAATAGAATTCAATTGTATATCATTTTTTAATATATATATATATATATACACATATATATATATATATATTTATATATATATATATATATATATATATATATATATATATTTATATATATATATATATATATATATATATATATATATATATATATATATTTATATATTTATATATATATATATGTATCTTGAGTGAAATACAATAATTAAATGAGGTAAGCTGCGTGGAAATAAAACAGTCAATGTTTGGTTCTTGCAGAGCTTTCAAGCAAAACCATTTACATTATATATATATATATACATATATATATATATATATATATATATATATATATATATATATATTACCTCATTACACGTTCTTGTGAAGACGTTATTGTCGTTATCTGCTAAGCACGTTTCCAGCAATTCTAATACTTCCATCGTGATCAAGAAAACAGAAAGAGATCGGAAAAGAATGTTTATTCTTACTGTCTACGTGTTGCTAGTACAGTGTATAGCACTAGTGTCCTCAGGGAACGGTAAGTTAATCATTTTATTACATTATAAACGGGAACCTTACAGACGTATCATTGCGTAGGAATCGGTCCTAATCTGGATGTTAGGAAATGTGGCTTGGATTTGAGAGGGTGGATAATAAAGCTACCACAAAACGTTTGAACAAAAATGTACTTTTTTTCTTAAACATACGCATTCAAAAGAATTAAAATTTAAGTTTAATTTTGTGAAGAATAAGGTTCATTTTTAATTCCCTCTTTCTTAATTTGGCAACATAACGACATTTATGAAATAACGGAGGGACAAATATCATTCCCAAAATATGGAAAAGTTGTATTTTTGATTACCAAAAAGGGGCACTTCTTACTTAAGAAAGGGGTTACTTTTGAAGTGTTGAACAAAACTGGGAGGGTACTGATTCTCCATGCTCCTTACTCCGAAGACCCCGATTAGTCATTATTATACCATAGAAACCCCATTCTGTCTTCTATGACATAAACACGAATTAACAGATCCCTATCTCTACAATCATTATCACACACTCGTTACGGTGTAGTTTTTTTTCTTCTAAAATGTTGGCCCATTCACTGCGATAGAACGAAATTAATAAACAATTCAAGACTTGTTCTTTGATATTGTCTTCGTCGAGATGGGAAAATTAATTGAACGTATGGGTGGTCAGTGGTATCGACCTCTCCGTTCAAAACTGTGCATTATGGGTCATATGCTGGGCCACTTATGTCATCATATCACCACTGCGTAATGCCTGTGTGACTCTGTGTTACCTGGTCAAATCTATGTTACAGCAGCCGTGCAATGTTACGCTTCCATTGTTTAAAATTGGACTTATTTCTAGTTTGTAATGTCCACACGGTGATGCATATCAAGAATGTTTACAGTGCATTGAATCTAATGTGAACCTCTCAAACATGTTCATGTCAATCTTGTAAATCACGTCTTGTTTGGTCTTCAGATTCGAACGATGTCATTTGTCGAGCTGTTAGTGAGATTTATCCCAATGGCACTACCAGATGGACATCGGACGTCAACCCAGAGATGTGCACTGTCATTGTTCCTGGTGGACACAGGACTACATCGAACTCATCGAGGAAAACATGGTCTGTGAGGTCTTCGGAGGTTCTAAGTGGATTTTTTGGCAAACGTAAGTGTTATACTTATTTAACAAAGTTGCAAAGTTTCGTAAAAAAGAGAAAGCAACACCACTTAGAAAAAAGAAGAAGTATATGCACAGAATGAAATAAATAGCTTTACACAATGCTGTTACATGCGGATGGATCAGATACGGTCTAAACGCTGCTGAAAGTTACGAGTAATGTATCAGAAATGTAATAATCTATCTGAACGCATGCGTTGAGATGTCACATCCCTTTTACGCAGCTCGTACATAAGCTGTTAGAGAGTAGGTTATACAAATGCGTGTAAGGGCGGACACTTTTATCATCAAAGAACGATGGGAGTTCTGAGACCTAGTTCAGAATTAGATGGAAAGATTATGATGGATCTTGTTGAATATTTAATAATGATAATGAATTAAATCTTGGAACCCGATGATAAAAAACAAATGTGCAATGGAACATCAGGCTTTAGTTAAGCTTTAGTAAAGAGCAACTTGTATTGATAGATGGTAAGAGAGAAACTGCTGTTGTAAAGTATTTGATGGAAACACAAGACAAGACAAGATAATGCAGGCACAGTAGGTCTATCAATCCATTGCTTTTATTACAATTTCAGAACAAAATCTTTATTTTTATGGAGAGGGATCGTAAGGACTTTTTAAAGATTCTCCAGTACTATTACGACGTCAACTAACTTGAAATTGTTAATTTGTTGAGTTCAATGCCAAAGACCTTCGGGAAGAGTTCTTTTTTATATTGGATACAAAACGCTTCATCCTATGAAAGTATATGACAGCACTTTTGGCAACGTAACTTACAAAAAGTAATGTCCTATTGCAACTGTTTATAAATTCACAACTTTTCGATACCTGTTGTGTGTTAAAATATCTCGACTATTGCGAATAATGAATTACTTCTAAATATTACTTTAATAATTATAAGATTAAGCTACTACAATGAATTTAATGAAACGAGCAGAATAAAGGACATGTGGGCCTTTTAATATATCAATTGACTCAATGACCGTCTTAAAGTTAAAAGAAACCTGTTTTGATGTTAAATGTATCATACAAATCAACAGATTGAGGAAGTTGCGTGGATGAAAGAATTCTCGTATTTGGATTTTGAAATACTGTTCTTGGACACTGGCATTCGGTTCATAAAAACAGTACTCGGATTATGGTACTTGTTACTCTAATTCTCAAGTACTCGGAAGAACTTGGTTTCATTTGATGTCCTTGTACGAAGTTGTTTATTCTGATTTACTTTTGGCGTGAGAAATATTATGATATTGAATCTGTTCTGGTTGCAAGATATTGCTATATATTGTATTTAAAGTAGGTACTCTAAGGTTAAAGGAGAAGGCAACTCTTCTGAGGCTTATACACAGTGCTACAGTTATTGCTATTAACAAAATGAGTAATTAAGGTTGTCTACTGAATTCCAGCTAGACAAAATTTGAGGACCTCCCTTGAAACACCCACCACCACCTTGGTTACTTTGGCTACGACCGATAGTCACTCTACTATGGATGGAAGTACTATTAAGATAGAAGATCCATTGACGAATGCTAGTAAGTATACCGTGCTTTATAACACCAACCTTTTTACTCCAACTTTAAAAAAACAATTTTGTGTTCCTTTTTGTTGAACATGTTGATTACTATAAAAGACGTACTTCGCTTCCTTGTATTGCAAAAACATTATTCGATTGTGTAATTTGATAAATTCGTCATCGTGGATAAATATATTATATTATTTCCGCATGATTTGCACCACAACGCAAAGGGATGATCAAGAGACTATATGTTAATATGTCTCTTAGGTGAAAAAGTTCATTAAAGATTCTTGTTTCATCAATGTATCTCTTCTTATGTATTTACAGGTTACGACAACCGTCATTTGTTAAATAAACCAGATTACATAATTTTCGTTTGGGTGAGAAGGTCAATGGCCGAATTTGCATGTTGATCACAAAATGTTTCTATTGAATTATCTCCTGTTGGATTTATTAGAAGTTGCGCACGTTACCTATAAATTGAGTGCAGACATGCTAGGATGTTATCAGCTCACTCTCGTAATCAATTTATTTTATCATAATAATTTCATTCTTTATAGCAACATTAATGTTCTTAGTAAACTTATGGAGATTTAATATAAAACAGGGTGCTCAGGACTGAAAATCAACCTAATTAGTATCAACATATTTGTATGTTGAAAATATGCTATTTTGAAAGAGAAAGAAGACAAAGATTGTGTTTAAAGATTGTAGCCTGTACTGATAACATGTTTCAATAGTTGTGGAAATATCATCGGTACTGCATGGCTAAAGTCATCATGCGTTATCTATGCATAATTCCCAGACTGCCCTATGTGGACCCCGTACAATGGTAGTTTATACTGCTATATCGAAGATAGTACCACATACGAGGACGCTACGGAGAAGTGTCGTGGTTATTCTGAACATGCTTACATCGTATCCATTGAGACATCCGATGAAAACACCTTTGTCACAAACTTATGCTTATCACAAGCAACAGAAGAAGATAATAATGCGGCTACTTGGATCGAAATTCTTCATAGACCAGAATGTAAGATTCAAGAGGGTACAAAATTAAATACGGTTTTAAAGGTGTATTTTATTAAACTCTTACATATCTTTTGCATTATTCAAATTTCTCCGAAATGCCTCGCAAAAAAACAAAGCCACTGAAATATCACTGAGGTATGTAGGCAATAAATGTCTGGAAAACTGATCATTCTCGGGTTTAGACTTAAATATGCAGTACTTAATCCTTACAACATCGGAAAACGATGAAAAGTGTACCACTTGGCGAGTAGTTTACCAAGTGATTTGGTAGCTATGATATCATGACATAAGTTGTGTAGAAGACACATTCAATTAGTATATGAGTGTGAGAAAATGAGTATATTCTCTTTTTGTTGAGCGTGCGCGTGCCAGGTTATGGATGTAGTCCGTCCAAATTTATATGTATGCACTATGGTTAATTGACTTGAAAGGTGCACCAGTTTAAAATCCTTTATTGTAAATGATTTTTTAACATAATCACATGCAGAAGTTACTGTATGTTATAAACTGTGTCGCTATGTAATCGACGTATTGCTGCGTTGATAGAGGATTATGGGATACAACGCAGTATGTATAGAGCCTGACAGTCTGACATGAAAGGACAATCGTACGAATACCGAATTATTTTTTTAAAATATTGATTTTTCACATATCGCCGGTTTGTTAGAACTTCGCCATTCTTCTTGTCAGATTTTCTGCAACCATATCACGCAAATCGCAGTTTAATGAGATCACACAATAAATTACTTCTGTGTGAAAATTGCTCAAATCGATCATGGGGCACAGGAGCTTTTGCTGCTGCTGCCCCTTTTCTGATGAACATCCTTCCAGAACATGTAAAACACAAACCATCTCTTGCTTCTTTTAAACGCTTTCTCAAGATTCATCTGATGAAAACTGTTTAATTAATTGTTCAATGTTGCCCATTTTTTGCTTGCATTTTTGTCTTGTATTATGCGTCCTGTTTTTGTTTAGCTGTCGCACTGATTGTGTCACTGCGCCATGAGCGTCTTTATTGACAGATACCGGCGCATTATAAATGTCCATTATTCAGCACTACGTGAATAAGCTTTGATGAAAAAAAAGAGAGGTTAATAAATTAACAGACAAACAAATAAATAAATAAACAAACCAAAACATTACGTTTTATTTCAATCACTATTCTTGAAACAAAGACAGCTTTTAATGAATAGCATGTGCCAGAAAGATGTTCTAACGTTCTTTGTATTATGTTTCTCTCAGCTTTCGACATTTTGACTACTGGTGAGAATGCTACTTATCACAACTGGTTTGCCGAAGCAAAACGATGGGATCCATGTGTTATTATTCGCTTTCCAATAGTCGGGACATGGTTTGACGAGCTTTGCTCTTTAAATTTCTATTACGTGTGCGAATGTAGAAAGTAGCACGATATGTGCAATATTTTCGACTGTCAACGTGTAATGTTCATGTTTTGCTAACGTTTACATACTTGGAATGTAACTTTAGAGTGTAGAATTTACTTTAAATATGAACATTCACTATGGTTCATACCCAAACTGACATTGGACCTCAAGATTGTGTTCTTATGTATTCAAATTTGAAAGTTACGTGGATGGACGAGGATTGCAACATTCGAAAGCATTTCGTTAGTGAAATTCCCAGATATCTTTCGCTGGTTATTTAAATGTACATTTTTTATCAACAATGAAAAAAAAACTTTGCAATATAATTGTTACTTTGCTTGTATATGTTACTTTACGTTAGTGAGAAGATGGTGAAAGATGGTTTGGGATATAACACGGATATGGAAATGCTCCTTTTCTAGGTACGGTTAAGTCAACTAATGACATTTGAGTCTCGGTAAATATTTCAACCCCATTATAGCTTATTAAACTGTCAAAATGAGCCGAGAAATTTGTAGCAATCATTTAAGCCTTAAACCTTTCACCAATTGATCATTTTCTCACATGAACTTCTGACAAAGTTTCGGTGACGTCAACGTGAGTTTATCCTGATTGTTATCCTGTACACAGGTAGCTGCACAAGACGAATTATAGCCAGCTAATGAACAATTGTTTGCTGGAGTGACTCTATCTTTCGTGGGGTTCAAGTTTATTAATAAACTGCAAACAGCTCGTTACAATTAAATATAGTGATAAGTAACTGTCACTAATAAATTATAAATTTGATGAACTACTAATTAGATCCACAGAGTGATGCAAACTATCTTTAAATGTGTATTGCACTTACAGTTCCATGTTTTGAATAAATGTGAAAACTACATGTGAAATATCTCTTTTTCTCTCTATTTTGAGTTTTGGAAATGTTCGTCTAGAAACCTCCGTCAAAATAGCTTATGATATAATTATATTGATACTTCTTCTTTTTCTGATGTGAATTACAAATGCAGAATATGTCAAACGAAGGCATACACTATGTGCAAAGGAGAGATAATTAAGTAAACAAATAAGAATTTTGATGATAAATATATTACTTGAAGAATGATTGGCCGTTCTTAAATGGATGATTCCGGTGGAATTCAGGGAAACTCACATATGGAAAAGAAAATATTTCCACCCATCTAAATATCACGTCCCTAACTTAAGACTCGATTCTCCCCGTAATTGGTGTAGTATCGTGCATATTGCACACAGAGCCATATTTATGCGATCAATCAAAATTGATCCCTAATTAGAAATAGGGCAGCAGCTTCATGAATGTTCTAGAACAAGCCCAACACATAAAAATACCCTGAAAATATCAAAAAGAATACATCGGAATGTTGCCAAAATCGTCCAAAAAACCAAAAAGTCATATCTCGCGCAACCTACACCCTTTTAAAAAAACTAATAAATATCATGTTCTTTACAGTATGTGAGAACTATTTGCACAATCTAGGTACGGTGCAAGTGTGCGCGTATATTCACAGTGTATTGTGTATGTGCTTATTCTGCTCCTTCTGGAGAGGGCTGGTCCGAAGTTCTTATGACAATCCTTATATCTCGGTAATTTTGCAACCACAACCACAATTTTAGCCTCAAATGATAGGAAATATTTGATATAGATAATACTATTTTATCATTATATAAAATACACCAAAACAAACGTTTATTTCTATTGATAGTATGTATTTCCAAATAAGGTATTTGGGGACCTAATTTGGATATGTGCATACATAATAAGCCCAATATTAGTGAAACGCAATCAACAATTGTTACCCTTTCCATAATTATAAAAGTTCTTGTAATAATCTGAATTGATGTACATTGAATGCAAGAAAATAACTTTCATAACGGAAAGTTTTAGACCAAAACGCTCACAGCGAAAACTAAGAATTGGCTGTGCAGCAAGCACAGCTTTGCGGTTCTTCTGCTGACCTACTTTCTCTCGCTGCTCTGTGGACAATTACGCGACGGCGGAGAGCGTCAGGGACTATTCTATTATACATTAGGGGGTTAATACCAATGTAATACTAGACCGAACCCCCACTACGACTTGTACTTGAATTAGTCTATAGGCTACAGTATCAGTAATACTTCCTTATACGCAGCTAGTATAGACCTTACACTGTAAGGCTATATTGTGTGCTAAACAGTACAGAACTATAGTCTTGAGAACAACTACATACCCCACAAACTGTGGTTTGGTACGTTCCAACTTAGTCGTTTCATCGCGTGGTCAGAAACAGGTTCAAAAGGATACAGAAAATGTCACTTTGGAGGTATTATTTTCAACCAAAATTACAGTTAATTGAATGAATAAAGTCTTCTGAAAGTTACTGAGAAGCATTTTGAGTTAAATCTAACAATAACTCTAGATATCACAATCAAACGAAGACAACAACAACACTTCTTGAATGCACATTCCCCAACGTGTGATGAGTACAGTATTGTGACGTCATGTCAATTGAGAACAAAGGGAAACAGAAGAAATATCCCTGATTTCATTTTAGTTTGCAATTTGGCTTAAGGTTCTCATTGGTCAATTTAGTTAAGAATCGGTAGAAAACGTGATGAATATTCATAGTTTAATTCACCGTTTGAACTGGGATTATAGGACTTCGCATACAAAAGTTACGGTGCAAAAATAGCCCACACAGTGCGGAAAAACTAGGGTTTTCAAGTGTACTCTCATTGAAAATATCCTAAAATCACTTTTTTAATTAAAAATTGGCGTAAGGTTACCAAAATATATATGGATTAAGGCATACACCAACAGAAAGCTAACAGTTTAAGCTTTTAAAATGTGGATGGTCCAAAATGATTGACTAAATACACACGAAGATACAGGTCAAAACACACACAAAATGGCTCTTGCGCTACACAGTTAAGGACCCCCTCGGAGTGCCGTGAGCGCTATGTTCCGTTATGCTGCTGCGTACTAAACTAAGTCACAATGTCCTGAAAAGGGGGTATTTAAACTTGCAGTAAATGTACTTTTTCTTTTAGAGAAATACTATATTTCTGATAAGAATTGTGAAAAGTCATAGGAGAGTGCGTTAGATTTATCAGTTGCGATATTATTTTGAGTGCTACTCGATATTCGGTTTGATAAATCTGAACAAAAAGTTGTTTAATATTTATACACAGCATTCTTTACACTATTATTTGTTAAGACTTGTTAGGAAATCGATATACCTGGTCCGGTATTATTAAAATTTCATATTTTACAATTTGACGAGTAAGGTTTGATTGTGTTTTTGTTGGTAGAGTATAACAGAGGTTATTAATGTCAGTGATAAGTACTACTCCTCTGAATAGCTTACTACATGATGATGCAAACTATTATTTTTTAATGAAAAGGCCTAGAAGTAGAAAGTGCAAACTTTATAAACTCAGTGAATACCTGATCTGAATACTATGCTCTTTATATTGATTTCTTCCATTACAAATAAAACTCAAGATTCATAACCAAAGAAAAGCATAATATTTAAAAAAGTAATAAAACGAAATAAAAAAATATTGTCTGTTTCTTTATTGGATAGCATTTCAAAGGTTTTCTTAGCTTCCAAAGTGTAAGGTACTTTTTCACGCATATCAACTTCCAATACTTTCTTAGCTTCCGGAGTTTAATGCACTTTTCCACGTGATGAAAATATCTGACCTTTACATGCTGCAATATTACCTAGCATGAAACTGAGTTAATGCAGCGAAAAGAAACAAGTAGTCATTTGATATCGTATACAAATGAGCCAATTGAGAAACAACATTAAACATCCACTGCACACACTTGTACTAACCATTAACGTACTACACTCAACATGTCTTAAAAGTGTTCAACTGCTAAAAGCAAGGATCGCAACTAAGCCTAGGACTAAAATGCTACTATCGCAATGATAACATGTAGGTGTATATAGAACTACAGCATACACGGTATAGGACGAAGATACGTTTTACTACCTAATTGTACCTCCATGAAGAAATTATACTGGGTCTTCTACTAAGCACACCACTACGTAATTATCCCTCAACATATTTAATGAGGAGACGTTTCGTAGTTGCTATAAGCTTGGAGCTGACATTTTAACCACATCCTGGTTTAATGAAAAGTACACTTAGACTGCCTCTGATTGGGTCGCATGTACATTTTACTTGCAGAAGACTAGTTCAAACTTTCAGGTATTCCATAAAAATGAAATGAGTCAGGTTTATAGTACTTTATACAGGCACACCAACTAATTCAAACCGCAATTAAGAATTAAGAAGTACTGTTGGATCTTTTAAAAGTTTCCTCGTCCAAAAATATCAAGAAGTTTATGTGATATTAGAGCTTAGCTCAAACGATGCGCACGGAAAATTACAACATTAAAAAGAGCTACCACGACGGATTTGCTACACAAGTTTGCCTGAGACATAGAAGCTCACCTCTTCACCAAAAGACAACGAGGAGACGGACCCGATGCACCGTCTTTCATATCCCTTATATAAATGAAAATGTACCTTTTTTATTAATGAAAATTCCTCATTTCTATTGTTATTATACTAATGTAATGATGTTATTCTTTCTAAATGACAATTACTGATCTCGGTTTTCTTTGTAGTAAAGTGTGATAAAAATACTCTTATGGTTAGATGAACTTGTGGTAAGAAATACAGAGAAGATTAAAATTTCGACTTTTGAAGTAAGTCTGTGGTTTGCCCCAGATACTATACGATATGTCATATTAAAGGACCCAGGGCAGTACGCAATCAGAGCAGCGTATCGGAAAAGAGATATTGCATGGTTAGCAGAGAAATATTGCAAAGTATGACCTATAAAGAACAATACACTGATAGATTTAATCACTTTTCTTGAATTTTAATGTTATATTTAAGTTTGTTTTTCTGCCTGATGCTGCCATATTTGAGAATGTTCTTTGGTAAGTTGACGTTGAAATTAAGCTTAAATGATAAATACAGGGTCAATAAATATAGTTATTAACCAAGCAGATTATATTAATTAACGGATAATCAAAGGAAGGATTATATGGAGCGATCATCCGTACAGGGTTGATCAATATAGAAATGGACGATAGAGAAATCATCAATACTTTGATATGATATTTTTCAATTGATACAGATGTAATTAATTTTATAGAGTACACATGCACATACTGACATATTTCAATGAAAATTTCAGAATACACGACAAATGGGGTATATCGTAACTTGCGAAGACAATAGTTGACGTCATTAAGTTTGCACAGTTTTTAGAAGACAAACATTACACTTTACTAAGGTTACACTGCAACAACGATGATTAACACTATATGCCAAATGCATTACAATACCTTGATATATCATGTCACATACAAACACACGACTGTTTACAGACACTATACTACGATGAATATGCCTATGTTCTTGCAAACGGTGTCCCCACAGCTGAACTATTCCACCAAGAAACACACATACCCGTACCCGAAACTAGCATACGTACTGTAACATGCATACATCGTATAGTGTAAACGATTTACTAGGCAAAATACATGTCACTTTACTGAACTATATCCTATCAGGGAAGTGAACAACTTTCTCATTTTACATCTTGTAATAACAGACGACTACAGTGAAACGTGCTTGTGGCATAGAAACAAAATATTTGGGAAACGAAGTAATACAAAAGAAAGGAGGTATGCAGTTCGAATCCGACCACCTGCGAAATACCTCGACGCCATTTAATAAACAGTGGAACAAGTATCTGGAACAAATAAGATAAAGACAAAAAGAATTCGAACAAATTACCCTCCTTTAAATACAAACTTACATGCTCTCTACTTTTCTTGGGTTCTTTATTTCTTTGTTTCTTTGTTACCTCTTTCTAATAAATCGTAAAGGATGAATGCGTGTAAAAGTTTTGCTGAGTCATCCTCCACCTCCTGCATTGTACTATTTATATTGTGTGGGAATAAACTCAAAATCAAAATACAACGATATTGGTAATAAGTACGCCTAGTTAGTAGTGGTAATAAGTAGAAGTAAGTAAGCACTTTGAATGTGTTCTGTCTTTTAAAGGAGACATTTCTAACCATCATTAATATAATTAATAGAGATAAATGTAAATGAACACGTTTTCCACACAGCTGAAATTTAACGTTCCTTAACACACGGGGTTGAGAAGCTTATGTAAATGAAATATCAGCGAGAAGGATGTGCTTCATTGGCAAACTAAAGCTAAATCTAAACCAATGAAGCTCTTAGCATGACATAATGATCGCACTGGTTTAATGTCAACACGTGGTAACTTATAACTTAATAAAGCGAGAAGGATTATAACTTAATAAAGCAAAAGAAAAATTAAAATGTGTCAGATCTTAGTATAAAAATACCATCATAAATTTACAAAATGACGAATCCCACACAGGACTTTGAAACTAGGATATCTCTTAAACAAATGTTTATGTTGTGAAGTCTGCAAGTAATGAGAGGAAAGCTGCTTATGACCTAGGGATAGGTTAAGGGGATTACAAAGCTGGGATTACTATGTATGTAAAGACTTGCTAATAGGATTAAAGGTTAGAGCTAGAGATGAGGAGAAGGGTTACGGACAGTTGGACTGTGGCTTTTGTGAGTTGAGGAGCAAAGGTATTAGGAAGAGACGAGAAAAGGAGAGAAGCGGAGGGAGTGTGTGAGGATACAGGGGTAGTGTTGCAAGGTAGCAGAGGTTGTTAAATTGAGGATTGATGTTAGTTAATTGTGAAAGGAAGCAGTGGCGTTATGTGGAGTCTGAAAAATAAAGGAAGAAAAGCAACGAATGACACTGTCTTGAACTTATTACCCCACACTACGTAACATGATGGCAACGGTTTAAAAGAAGAAATACCTCGGTGTTTGCCCACTACCATTGTGATAAATTTGCTACCAGCAAAAAGTCAATGAGACTCAAAAGGATATATAACTTTTACTAATGTGTTAGTCATGCAGACGATTTGTTAATTTAAAAGAAATTATGTAACACAGGAGTCTTGGGTGAAATGGATGGATGGTAATCGTTTCAGGAACATCTGAAGAAGCAAGATCCCGAGGGTATGTAACAACATCATACAACCGCATAGTGGAGGAGCTTATTGTACGACGGAGATTATTCAACGCCAAATTATGGAAGCGGAGTTTTCCATGTAAAAACACGCTGTTACATAAAAATGCATTTGCGTTAATCAAGGTGGAAGAAGTCATTGTTTGGTGGCAGAGAAGAAGAAGGAGAAACAAAAATATAGAAAACAGACAGCAACCAACTGTGAGAGCTGAGTCACTTGTATGGATTAATGTTTGAGATGTTCTTCTTAAACACTTTCTGGCTGCGGTGGAGAAGTTGAAAGAGGTCACACATACATTAAGGTTGTAAATTGTTATATATTTATATATTTATAATTGCTATTTTCATATTTTCCATTAAAGGGTGCATCATGTATAATTTAAGATCAGAGAAAAATGAAGTGAAAATGAAACACAACAGATAAAAAGGAGGACCAAACTTGTCCACCAGGGATACCTGAAGGTCTTCCAAAAGAAATGTGGATTAAGTACTTACTAGAGATGCGTAAGGTAGAAGCACAAATTGAAATAGAAAAGTGTAAACAAAATCATGAAATAGAAAAACAAAAGTCCAAACAAGATCATGAACTGAACAAGGCTAAAGTAGAGGCAGATAAAGATGTAAAACTAAAGTAACTTCAGATAGAGAACGAAACTGCCAAAGTTCAAGTGAACCCAACTTCAGTGGCAAGTGGTGAAAGTGTAAATGTGATGAAGGTGCCTCGTCTGCATGAAAATGAAGATGTTGATGTATATCTTAGAGGTTTTGAAATGTTAGCAGAAACAATCAAGTGGGATAGATCACAGTGGGCAATATTTTTGATTCAAAATTTATCTGGTAAGGCTAAGGAAGCCTATGTGAACCTCCCTATAACAGAGTCTCAGAATTATGATACGATAAAAGCTGCCATACTAGCCAAATACCATGTAAATGCAGAAACTTACAGAGTCAAATTTAGAAACACCACAAAAAAGTGATCAAACTGTGTCAGAGTGGGTTAATGACTTGAATCACCATTTAAATGGTTGGATAAAATGCTCAGATGTAGAAGAAAAGGATGTAGAGGCTGTTAAAGAACTACTTTCCTGCCTACTGATTTAGGCATCCACCTGAGGGATAGGCAAAGTAAGACTAGTAAAGATCTGGCCCATGAGGCAGACAGATATATAATATACAGAAGTGGGGATGAATATTGGAGTCAAGTAGCAAAATGGGAGAGGCAAAGATACGGAAGGGGACTTCAAAGAGAGGGACCAAAGTTAAATGCCAATGCCACTGCATTCAAACCCAGTACAGTATGTTTCAAATGTGGTTAGGCAGGTCACATTAGCAACTTTTGTAGGCAAGAGGCAGCATTAACAGAAGTCTCTAGGAGATGCTTTACTTGTGGCCAGACAGGCCATCTTTTTAATGCTTGTCCTCAAAGGGCCCCAAGCCAGGAAACTAGGCACAGAGATGCAGATTCAAGAAGAGTGTATAATTGTGCACCAGATCAGGTAGAAGATGTAGCTGCCATTAGGCTAGAAAATTGCATGGATGGTAGGGTAGAAGGCCAAAACATAAAGATTCTAAGAGACTCAGCATGCACGCAATCTGCCGAGTAGATGCTATCTAGATGGTGAATGGATAACAGTATCAGGTGTGGGAGGGACAGTTGAAGTTCCATTGGCCGAAGTGGAACTAAACTGTGAGCTGATAACTGGCAAAGTAAGAGTAGCTGTTATTGAAGGTTTGCAGAAAGATTTTCTTCTTGGTCATGATTTAGATTCTCATTGTGGGGAAGCCATTAGAAGAGACATTTGTGTATTAACCAGAGCTCAAGCTCGGAATAAAGTAGAAGAGTTTAAACAGGGTGAAAGAGAACTAAGAGAGTATGTTGAGCAACGGTCAAAAGAACATGTTGACAAGGTAATAGATAGAATAGAAGAAACAAATGAGATGGAATAAGGAGAGTGCAGTGCTGGGATAACCAAAATAGTTTCAATTAATAAGGAAAGGCTAATAGCTATGCAAAACTCAGATGCCTCTCTACAAGGGATAAGAGATAGGATAGTTCAGTCAGAAGAAGTAGGCACGCATAGAGTTTGCTTCTTTACCAAAGATAGGTTATTACTGAGGAAGTGGCAAAGAGCCCAGAATAAAGGCCCTGAGGGTGACTTAGATAAGGTACAAGTGACAGAACAGATTGTAGTACCAAAGGAATGTAGAACAGATATTCTTGAAATGGCGCATGATAACGCAGGACACATGGGGGTTACTAAAACGAAGGATAGAGTGTTCATGCATTTCTATTGGCCGGTAATCTTTCAAGACGTATCACATTACTGTAGAACATGTTAAGTATGTCAGAAATTGGATAAAGGCAAACAAATTCGCAAGTATCCATTACTACCCATGCCAATTCCAACGTATAGGTATACACATAGTTGGCCCAATGATCAGGACTAGGAAAAGGAATATGTACCTGCTCACCATTGTGGACTATGCCACCAGGTATCCTGAGGCTATCCCCTTGTCCAACATCAGAGCAGAAACAGTTGTGGATGCCCTGATACAGGTTTTCGCTAGGATAGGTTTACCCAGGGAAATTGTTCATGACCAAGGGACAAACTTCATGTCGAAGGTTATGAAATCGATTTGCAGTAGACTCCATATTACCCAAATCGCAACCTCAGCGAGGCAACAACAAACAAATGGTATGACAGAACGTTTTCATGGTACTCTCAAAAACATGATGAGGTCCTTGACGGAGGATCAAATGAAACATTGAGATGAGTACATACCTTCATTTTTATTCGCTTACAGGAAAGTCCCATGTGCTACCACAGGATATGCTCCCTTTGAATTGCTGTATGGTAGAAAAATTAGAGGTCCACTGAGCATTCTTAAAGATATGTGGGTATCATCTGATAGTGATCCCAATGATGTGGTAACACACTTGCTGAGTATGCGCAAACGCATCCCGAAACTATTTGCAAGATGCTAATGAGAACACAAGGAAAAGCCAAAAGAAAATGAAAAAGAATTATGACAAGAATGCCACCCCCAGGGAATTTAAGGCAGGTGAAAGGGTATTGGTATTTCTTCCAGAGGGGCCTTCAAAGTTTGACAACAAGTGGCGGGGACCGTATGTTGTGAAAAGACGGATAAATCGGGTGAATTATGAAATAGTTGCCTGATAAATGTAAGTCTAAGAGGTTTGTACATGTTAACTTGTGCAAAATTTGGTATAACATAGAGCAAGAGACTCAAATCTCTAAATGTGTATATGTAACTGGTAGGTACATGAAATCAGTAGTGAAACTTCAGGCATGGTGGACAGTGCAAAAACAGATGAAGGTGAAGCATTTGGGTGGTTAGATGATAACTTGGGTCCGTCATTGGTGCAAACTCAAACATGGCGAGATGTAGAAATCAATAAAGAGTTGTCACACAAGCAGAGAGGGGAAGTCATGGAAGTAATACATGCTTATAGTTATGTATTCTCTGACCTCCCGGGTAGGACACACTTAGTCAAACATCACATCCAACTTCACAGAAAATCACCTATTAGACAACTGGCCTACAGGGTACACATGCTCTTAGAGATCGTGTAAAACAGGAACTGGACAGCATGTTAAAGCTAGGGATAATAGAACCTACCATTAGCTCATATGCCTCACCAATAGTCACTGTATCCAAATCAGACGAGACACTGCGTTTGTGCACAGACTTTAGAAAGCTGAATAAAAATTCAGTCTTTGACCCATATTCTATGCCCAGGATTGATGAAATCCTAGATGAAATAGCTGTTGCCCACTATATAAGTACTTTTGATCTGACAAAGGGTTTTTACCAGGTCCCAATAGACACAGATTCGTGGGATAAAACTTCCTTTGTGACGCCATTTGGCCAATATAGGTACACAGTATTGCCATTTGGTCTTCAAAACAGCTGCAGTGTTTTCCAGCGACCTATGGACTGTGTACTAAAGGGTTGTGAGAGTTTCTCCAGGGCGTATATTGATGACATTTGTATATTTAGCAAGAGTTGGTCAGAACATATCGCACATCTACAGGCAGTACGTAACAGTTTCTTAGTTATTTAAATATTACTTCACCTCAGCCATGTTGGCAAAATATAACATAATTTCTCCTTGTTTTGTAACAAAATTAAGGAGCAAAGCAATGTCTTTAAAAGTGTGATCTTTATTTTCCTTGTCGTTTTTAGTATTATTTTCTTTAGTTCTAAAGAATATATGGCAAATCATCTATCTTGGTATAGAATGAAAAAAAAAATGAAGATGTACTAATATTCACAAACAAAATGTTCAACTATGTTTCACGAGTGATCAAGCCACTTTCCGTTGAGGTTGACAGCAAAATAGATACAACTTACCAACAAACTACTGACATGCGGCTCGACCCGGAAAGTGTCCCAGCTCACATACTCCGCAATCTGACCGATTGACAACACCCACACACCTGATAGGTTGTAAAATTAAGACCATTGCATTAGGAAAATTATAAAACAAAAAAGTACGTAAAAATGGCTTGTCGTGTGGATGTTCATTGAAACTATTATTGGAAGAAAAACTGTCATTAATTCACACATTGTTCTTTTAACAGCAAAGTAGCTTTTAGATTTTGGTTTGTACCATTTACTAAATCTGTGCTGAGTGCAACGCTGTGGTACCCCTTATTAAGTCAGACCAACCTACCAAGTTATATTTCAATATCTCAAGAGATTTGATGTCGGAGGCAAATTTAGCACCAGATTTGATTTAAAAAAAAACCGGGATTAGACGTTTCGATCGCCGTTCAATATCTCTTACCGTTGCAAGTCTTGATAAGTTTCAAAATATTATAAATGAAGGGAACAAGGGACACTTGACGACCATTTTCTAACCATGCAAGAAATATAGAATTTGTTCTGTAAATTGGGGAACAGGGAAGTTGATATTCTCATTCTCCTTGCTTAGAACTCGTAACTTGTTCTTAGTTGCTCATCTCTTCATCATATTCATCGATTGTTTCTTTGTATAACTGTGTGTGAAAGACATATATACAAAAAGGCTAGCAGCCGAAAAGTTGATACTCATTTAATATTTAGCTGTAGGCTTTTGACATACGGGCATTGCAAGAAGATATTTAAAAAAATCATCAACCTTAAATTTTCATTCATCATGTGGAATACGTGCCTGCATAAAGCGATGAAAGAAATAACTGACAATGAAAACGTACAACGTGTTCAAGAATAAGAAGTATTAATAAAGTCTGAGATTAAAGTATAACACAGAAAGATGGAGAATCATGGATGTTGATCAACGAAGTTCTCTTTCCTCGTGGTTGGAGTTATTGGAGTGCTGGTGTTAATCGGTGTGTAGTTATTAACCTCTAAACATTCACTTAACACGTGACCTGAGGCAAACCCGAGCTTCAATTTAGCACATTAATTGTAGTTTTTATTGTAGATGTGCTTTCTGTGATAATAGAATTGTGCAGGAACTGGGTAATGGCCGTGTGTAGCTGCCATGTGTATGCACAGAATTTTTCAAAATTTTCAAATTATTCATCACATTTGCGTTTCCATGTGTTCAATTTGCTTTGTAAAGGATGTGATTTATGCTAAATGTTTAATGGAAATATGACTCTTCTGCTTCTTGAGGGACAAAATTGTTAGTTTATACACTGCACATCGTGGAAGTCTGTCCGTTTGAACGGGTGAGTGGTAAATCTTTTAAATCGATGCACTAAAAGTTCTCCTACGTATGCCAAGGGATATATATCGTGGGTTTGATGTTGCTATACTAAACATTATAGAACAACTCAACATTATAGACCCCCTAAATTTGTTTGAAATCTTTAAAGTTGTTTAATCTATGGCGATGGTTAATACATTTAGATAGTTAATCATTACACGGTCAATACCTTCTTTTATTTCTCTATAGTTAATCAATCATTTCTCCACAGATGGACATAATATTTCTGCAAATTGAGACACATTTTTTTTTAAATTCTAAGGCCATAGACTTTTGACAGCTATAAACATACATTCCAAATGTACCAGGTTTCAAGGATAACTCAACAAAAAGTTTTATAATAGCCAAAGTAAAGGTTTGGACAGTATTTACCGGATGACATCATTGTGAGTGATCCAACTTCCTGGACTGAGTATATAGTTGAAGATTTAGCCTGTCGAACTTAGGTCATATTCAAATCACCAACATCAATAATTGGGGGCAAGGGCGGTGGAAGCAATTTTAATCGGGGGGGGGGCACCGACGTCGAAGGGCACTTTGCATAGATTTTATTGGACTGTTGCAGCCTGATATTTAGTACCCTTTATAACTCTTATTGTATTATCTTATTTGCGTAAACGCATCACTCCATCAACGCCCCCCACCCTCAAGGGAAAAGTGCATACTAGCACTGCAATATCCAATGTGCAAATTGGGAAACAAGAAACAAGTTTTCTTTCGAGACAAAATGAGGTGAAATCATTATAATGTCCCTGCATATGCGATCGGTACATGCATGAAAGCAAATAAAATATGTAAGATACGAAAGGATGGGGTAGGTTATGGGATATTAAACTATACTCATTATTCATAGTAGGCTATAAATGGCTTCTGCTTATTAAAAGGTCACAATGTTATATAGCAATGCATTTTTGGAAATGCATTAGAATTTTTTTTTTTTTGAAATTGAATATGCATAATGGCACGCACCAGAATGTTAGAAGCAGTTGCGGAGCTAGGGGGTATTGATCAGGGGGTCGAGAGTGTCCGTAGGGGCGCTTTCGACACTATCTAAGCGGAGCGCCACCACAGGTTGCCGCGGAGCGTACAAAATTTTTTGAGTAAAGATACACCCTAGATCGCCGGGCCTTGATAATTTGCAGGTAAACGAAGTATAAATAGTTGTCATCGCCATTTTGTCAGAAAATGACACCAACAAAACGTGACAAATGCAAAATTAGGCAGATGGGAGCGCAATTAAAAGTCAGTAATCGCGAATAAGTAAAAAGTGGTTAAAAGCTCAAAGGGCATAATCAGTACATTTGAGTCCGTCATGGGGCACCCCCCCCCGCCCCCACCCTGATGTATGGACGCTCCGCCACTGGTTACAAACCTTGTGTTAGAAAACATTTAAAACTTCCCGAAATATTTCATTCGACGTGGGTTTCGCTTTGTAAACTCTTTAGCGATGTCCCGTATAACTAATTCGTCCGTTCTTGCTTTATGGATATGAAGCATTAGCATATTATTATACCGTTTTTCACCAATTGTGCTCCGTAAGTATGTCTTTATCCGGCGTTGTACGGAGAAGGATCTCTCTACGGAATCTGCGCTCATTGGTGCCAGTAGGTATATGTGTATTAGGCAGAGAACATTCGAAAATGCCGGGCGAATGTGATTGTGGTCAGACAGGAGAGATACTAACATTTTTTTTTTCCATTCGAAATAGCTTTGAGTTTGACCCACAGAAATTCATTGATAGTTAAATATCGCTGACCTAATAAGGTGATCAAGAGTACAATTTTTATGTAGAAAAAGGGCACATTTTTAACCTTAGGAAAAATGGGGGGCACGTGCCCCCTGTGCCCCGGTTCCGCCGCCCTTGATTAGTGGCAATATATCGAAGTAAGGTTTTCAACTACAGCAGTGTGCAATATTTTTCTCTTTTTAATGTAACTTTCGCATTGTTTCAATAAAGCTGGTTAATGACAACTTTATACAAAGAGGTGTATAGCATGCGCTCTTGTTAATACCCATTAGCAATGCAGCTGAAGTATTCCAAGGATTAATTTGTACATCATTTCTGCTGCCATTTTATCGGTGGTCTTGCAGACGGAACGTTTGTATTTCTTGCATCCTTCTCCGGTGGAATGTGCTTGCCACTATAGCCAATTGAACACGAGTTTTGCAAATTTAGTTGCAGTGTTTTCTCTTCAGTTAGTTATATCGGTAGCAATGCTGCCTCGTAAGTATGATGATGTAACTTTTGACTTCATCTCTAGGTTCAGCGAACTGACTTGAACATATAGCATCTCAAGCTCGTCCCTAAGAAGATATTCAACTGAAAGTTTTCAAACATTCTTTAAAAGTTGTCTGTAATTTAGTTGAAGCTATCGTCGAAGATGGAACACACTATTACCTTACTACGACTTTTAGCGATTATTGTGGTACTGGAGCGATGGAAGCCATCAAAAGCAACTTTGGGTAAGTGTCTAACATATAATCTACTTTTTTACTTCATTAATTTCTATAACACAGGATGGACATTAAGGAAGGAATCAGGACTTTATGTCAAGTAGACTCCGATCTCTGCTATCGATATGACAACTTATCCATATTTTTTTTTACATGCGCTAACGCCATCAATGAGACTTACTCACGCAGGGGGTAGGAGCCGGGGGGCACTGGGGGCACGTGCCCCCATTTTTCTCCAAAATAGAAATTGTGCCTTACTGGCAAATACAATGTGCCCCTTTGATGAAGAACTGTTTCTTTGTTGATATCTTATAAAGCCTTTTTTAATTGTAACATTTTATTTTTATAATTTATTTTAGTCTTTAAATGATATTTCTAAATGGCATTCCATATCTTTTTGTAGCACGGTTAAAATAAACAATCTCAGTAAATAATTAAAAAGAAATGAAAGACCGCCGTTAGAGCATTTTGTCAGAAAATTACACCAAAATGTCACAAATGTCAATAAGTAGATGAGAGCGCAATTTCTTCTTTCACTAATTTTTTGAGGGAATCAGTGGCTCCAAGTCCAGAGCCTCTAAATAACGTTAATTAAGGCAGAGAACGTTAATTAAGCAAAGAACATTACTTAATTTAGTAAAGAAGTTTCTATCAAAACGTTTTATTTTGCGCAGCTCCAGATGGTGGTGTGGATACGTCAGTGTGTTACGTCATTGATAACGTAGATGAAAAGACCAAGACTGCTAAACAAGTCCCATGTGCTGAGATCGAATCACATACGCTTTTTTCAGTCTACAAATTTGATGATAACATCCAATTCTCGTTATCAGGTAATCGATTGGCTCTTTATGCTGGACGTATACTTAATTGCTTGAAAGTTAATACATGTCTTTCAGAAGACAAATTGTCACAACAGAATGTAAGTTTAACGTAGTCTTCTTACAACTGAAGTAATCGATGAGACGCTATATCATCTTTAATTTAAAAAAAAAAACTCACCAGCGAAGTAAAGATATTGATATCGGAAATATTACACTTAGTGAAACATTTCAGTATCTAACTGGATTCGAGCCCGGACCATAAGGAATTAAACTGTCTCAAAACCGATTTATTTGCGATTCATTTCTTGATTTTATGATTTGAGCTCCTTTTTCTCATTACTAGCTCTATACAACCAAATGCAGACGCACAGTACGAACGTCGCGGTCTTTGAAGAAGATAGTATGGCTGCATGTCTTGAAACACAGCATGACTATGGTTTGTAATTGTATGTGTCGTGTATGCGACTGTTTGGTTACTCCAGTGGATCACATACACTATATTCCATACCTACCTCTAACCAGAATGCAAAATGCATTGATGTTTCGATGACTTCAATGCACTAGACTTCTGCTTGTTAGTATAACCAGAGCTATAGCTGTTACAATTACACTATGGCGTGATAAACACAGGTCAGTCTACTGTACGTGGCTATACACACCTCCACCAAAAACAACAGGGGTATTGCACTCCAATATTATGAATCCACACACCAAGTTTTAGAGGTACCAACGATTTCCATCGTTAGATATCATGTAAAAGGGTTTTCAAAGTTTGGCCTCTAGTGACCTACAGGAGATTTGACCCCACAAGCAATATGATTCTTGTACTCAATATGGCAAACCCATATAACTTGTATGAAGAGTATCCATGATTCCTACCATGAGAAATTATGTTTTCAAGGTTTTCAGGCGTCGACAAATGATTTAAAAGTACTCGCTATTTTATATATTAAATATATATATATATATTTATGTATTTGTATATATGTATGTATTTGTATATATATATATATGTATATATATATTTATATTTATATTAAATTAAAAAGATCAACACACCAGAAAGATACCACTTCACGACCGGTTTTGTTCTTTAGGAACTCACCAACCAGGCAAATTGAACATATTGATATTGGAAATATTAAACTTAGTGAAACATTCCAGTATCCAACTGGATTCTAACCCGGACCATAAGGAATTAAACTGACGCAAAACTGATTTATTTGTGATTCATTTCTTGATTTTATGATTTGAGCTCCTTTTTCTCATTACTAGCTCAGACACACAGTACGAACGTCCCGGTCTTTGAAGAAGATAATATGGCTTCATGTCTTGAAACACAGCTTGACTATGGTTTGTAATTGTATGTGGCGTGCATGCGACTGTTTGGTTACTCCAGTGGATCATATATATCACACTATCACACTATATTTCATTACTACCTCAAGAAATTGCTATTCTTGTTTTCGTAGCGTTCATTTGAAGCATGATTTTTCGAAATATTTTTCCTTCCTCTCTCTCTTTTTGTGCACAGAGTCCATTTCCATATTTTCAAATACGGTTGGAACTTATTTCCTGCTAGAAGTATTCTTGGCATTCTGTAATTTGTTCATTGATGAGTTTGTTTGTGACAACTATGATACCGCGATTATAGTATCATCTACCTGGGATTACCCTTCCTATAAGATCGTATGTGCGTAAAAATCAATATTAACATCTGTCGACTTACGAATTCAACATTAGCTTAACCTTAAAACTGTCAACGTGCAATATTTGTCACACAATTACAAGTGCTAAGACTAACATATATGTCATGATCATATTGAATTTTTAACCACTTAATAGTGGCGGTTTAAAAAAACTTGATAAGGTAGTGTTGATTCACATGCTTTCAATAATTGTTCCGCTATGAATGCACAGTTTAAAAATAATAAGTCAAATTGATAATTTTGTTCAAAAAATTACAATTAATTTGGAAGAGCAAAAAGTTCTATGAAAAGAAAACTAAGAAATTCTGGAATTTGTCACAGCTGTTTTGTTGAAACAAATTCTGAACTGGAATACTGGACTTTTTGGTATGGAACGCACAGAGTATAACTTTTCTCGGGACGTTTAGAACTAATTTGTGGTTTATTCTCTTTAATCCTAGTCCCAGGTCCCACTGCCCTTCAAAGTCATTGCAATTAATCTCCACAGCATCCACAACATGCCCACTCCCAGATTGGACGGGCCCTCGCCCAGTGCCTCTTATAGCCTTAAGCAATGCATTTTTCTTTTATATCGCATAACTGCATAATCTTTGATTGTAGGGACTTCGACCTGTTGATATTTGACATTTTCCTGTTTATTTGATTTACTTTATCATAGGTCACTACGAAGTACAGTATGCATTCACATTTTTACCTATTTTCTGTGGTGGAGGAAGATCGTTTCATCGAGTTTCTATACTGACAAAATCATCATCTTCTTGTGCATCTGTTAAACTGTCTTTTCCGCTTCCTAATAACATAGGTGATATCAACATTACACTATCACCCGGGTCAGGCCAATCAATTCTCATTCCGGAGGCATACCCTGAAATCGATCCACGGAATCGCGATCCATACGGCGAAATTACTAATACGACGATCGTTATATCTGCCATCGGTAAGGTTCATGCGTACGCTTTCACTGAGTGTAGTAGTCAAGCGTCTGCGTTCCGCCTATTAGATGTGGACGATATTGGTACTAACTACTGGGTAATATCTTACCACATCTATCGGAAACATAAGATGCTTGCAATTGTTTCTATCTACGACAACACATCTATTCAAATCCACTTGAATACATCAATCGCCCCGGAACTGTATCCTAACAATATAACTATTCTTCTGAATAAGTTTCAAACGTACACTCTGGCTTTGGAGTTTGACCCGACTGGTGTCCAGTTGACATCCAACAAGCCGATTTCTGTTTTCAGTGGACACACGAAAGCTCGTATATCAACAACAGTGAACACGGACCCTATTGCAGAATGTCTAAAGCCCGTAGAAGACTGGGGTAGAGTTTTTTCGTTAACTCAGCTGGTTGACCCCGAATTCGCAGGTGGTTATATTGTTAGGATTCTGTCGAGTTCTACGAACAACATTATTACGTGGAAACTCGGTGGTAATCACAATGAAACAACTCTCGCAGCCGGGGAGTTCTTGGAAGTATTGGTGGACGGAAATGTGACTCATCCACTGGAGATAGTCGCATCAAATAAAGTTTTGGTTGTTCAATTTACCATGATGAATGACCACACAAGTCCTGTAATGCTGCAAGTACCGAGTAAAGAACAACATCGTATTAGCAATGAGATCTTGTTCCCAGTTTTTGATATGACTCAGGACACAAATACTACAACTTACCTCACTGTGTGGCTACCACCAGAGGTCGATATATTGCAACTATCCCTTAATGAACGTGCTGTTTGGAAGTTTATTGATAAAGATTCTTCTGAATGGTCTATTTTTCAAACAATATTAGAAGTCGGCTTTAATCGTTTGGCTATCCAGGGAAATGGCAATGTTCATGCAATAGTATATTCATATGAACAGAGACGAGCCTATGCTTACACTATAGCTTAAATTCAAAATGGGCGAAATGAGGTTATAATGTTATTTCAATCAGTTTCGGAATTCATAATAATATATCATTATCATTATCACTATCACTTTTACATCTTTATCACTATTACATCACTATCACTATCACATCACTATCATTATCACTATTATTATTATGAGTATCATCATCATCGTTATTATTATTGATAATATTATTGTTATTATTGTTATTATTGTTATCATTTTAATTATCATAAATATTATAATTATTATTATTGTTGTTATTATTGTTTTTTGTTTTGTTTTTTTCCGTCTCATTTATTCACGATTTTTTAACATGTATGTGGTACATCGATTATATTTAAAGTTCTGATAACATCATAGGTATGTCATCTGACTGATACAAAGGAATTATTAACATAATGTGAAAATTGATTCTGAATTGAGTATTTCTTCTTCTCCACTTATACCGAAATATATGTAAACATATCCAGAAAAACATAGATGATAAGCAGAGGTTAAGTCAAGAGTTGCAAAGTTCATTGATTGAATGAGAAAAGCAAGTCTTTAATGCCATGTATTTTCTACGAGCAGAGCTAGTAGAGTTTCGCTTCGAGGCAATGTGCTTCTCAACGTTAAGAATGAATTTCATTTTATAGAAGAAATTGTAGCAGTCAGGCTTAACATTGTTTTGTTTACAATTGAAGATAAAGTATTTGATGTGAAGGATAAAAAAATTCAATGGGTCGTAACCTGTTACCAGTTTACCGAAGAAAAGATCTTTTTTTGAGCAGATAAACTGTCTACCCAAAAATTTCTGTTCGCAATCTAAAAGGAAATTAGACGTCACATGACAGGACCAGAATAAATGTTCAATAGTTTCCTCTTCAATATTGCAAAAAGTACAGAGTTGGAGAAGCCGCTATTTTCATTAAATTTAAAAGCCGATTGGTTCCTAAGATGCGTCTTGAGAGAAGTCAAAGGTAACGCTCCATTTAGAGCAGGCTTTTGACGGGAGTGAAATACAGTCTATAAGGCAAGGATAGACTACTTGTGACCATTTAGAAATGCTAGACATGAGATTGACAAGGTGATCTTGCTGTTCCTCGACACCGTTTTCTAAACTGACGGAATCTTTCCAGCTTCTAGGAATTGCAGAAATGATCCCATGAAACAAGTAAAAGGATACCTTAATATCTTAAATTTGGTTAGAAAAGCATTGAAGGACAATGGCTTCCCATCTGGCAAAAATATATTCTTGACAAACAGTAAACCGACAACGTGAAGTTTTTTGTCATAAACAATGATATTATCAATTCTAATAAAATGATAATTCCAAAGGATTTGATCACCAAAGTGATCCGAAGGATTCTTAAAGGTAACTTCACTCCAAGCCATGCAAATTTACTTAATGAAGATATTTTTGATACAGGAAATATCCTCGACATGAAAATTACATTTGAAAAGCAACTCTTTACCAAACGGCGCCAGAGAGAAATGAAAAAGAGCTTCCAATATCCAGTGTTGGCATTATTACAGTAACGCTTGACCCATGAGGTTTTAAGAGCTTCCACAAAGCTGTGAATATGTATTATATTTAAACCTCCCTTTTCAATTGCGTTATAGATAGTAAGTCTCTTAACTTTGTCCGGATTCCCGTTCCAAATAAAGTCAAAAATAATGCTTTGGATTTTATTAATAAAGTCTTTTGGGGGTCTAGGCAGAACCTGAAAAAGGAGGACGAGTTGGCTGATTGCAAAAGACTTCACTATTGTGTTTCTGCCAATAGGTGTGAGATCACGCCCATTCCAAACTCTAAGCTGGTGTTTCAGCCTAGATAACTTCTGCTCATAGTTTAAGCGAAAGAGATCGTTACCATTTGTGAGTGAAGTTGATACCGAGATACCTAATAGGAGAGTTAGTAATCAAAATATTGAATTCATTGACATGAGCTGGATTATTTGAAATGAAAGGACCCAGGGGAAGAAACTGGGATTTGCTGAGATTAATTTTGAGACCTGATGCTAGTCGAAAATTCTCTAAAGTGTTCAGCACCTTAACAGTGCTGTTGCGGGTACCGTCTAAAAATAAAGTGGTGTCGTCGGCATACTGCAGTACTTTAATCTCCCGCCCAAATATGTTAATCCCCTTGACCGTGTTGTCACAAATAATTTTTCTAGCTAAAATATCTGCACAAAGAATAAAGAGGTATGGGCTAAGGGGACAACCTTGCCTTACTCCTCTCTGAATAGGGAAGAAACCTGTCGAATGACCATTATTTAGAATACAGGAAGAACTACCAGTGTAGAGAGTTTTGATCCAACGACGAAAACTGTTCCCGAAGTTGAAATAAATAAGAGTGTGGTCAATAAAATCCCAATCGATACAATCAAAAGCTTTTTCAAATCAATAAAGAACAAAAGACCCGGAATGTTATTTGTGGTAGTGTGATCGATTAGGTCAAGCACAAAACGAATGTTTTCCCCAATAAACTTATTTTTGATATAACCAGTCTGGTTATCCCCAACAGTTTTGTCGACGACCCGTTTTAACCGGTTAGCTAATGCTTTTGCTCCTATCTTATAGTCAGTGTTAAGGAGACTAATAGGCCTAAAGTTAGCTATAACATTATGGTCCTTATCCGGTTTAGGAATTAGAGTAATGACCCCTCTATTTTGCTCACAGGATAATGAATGATGATCAAAACCATAATTCAAGGAATTGACAGCAAGCTGACCAAGAAGAGACCAAAAATGTCTATAAAACTCAGTAGAGAGACCATCGCTACCAGGAGATTTACCGTTATGCATTGAGCATAAGGCTCTATGTCATTCATCTAAAGTAATGGGCCCGTCGCAAGAACTGGGGTCCGATTCCTCAGAGTGAAAGTCAGGCAAATCTCTAATAAAATATAAAGGATAACAATGTGAATGAGAGTATAAAGTACTATAAAACAACGAATTTCCCGAAGAATTTCACTACTGTTGGTGGCGACATTGCCCCTGTTCATATTTAAGCTAAAAATGCTGTTATTTGCCTTGTGCTTTTCTAAATTCAAAAAATATTTAGTGCTTTTTTCACCAGCCTCAACCCGACGAGCTCTCGACCGAACAATAATGCCATGAAGCTTGTCATGATAAAAACCTTTTAATTTATTACGGGCATTATCTAAACTTTGACGAATGGCATCAGAGTGGTTTTCATACAACTCTCTTTCCAGGTTGGAGATACTGCGTAAAATTTCGATTTCGCTTTTACGTGTACTTTTAGCTTTTTGTTTAGAAAATTGAATAGTTTTGGAGCGAATGACATATTTGAGATTCTCCCATTTTGCGGAAGGGTATAGAGAACGTGTGTTGCGAGTAACAGTAGCAACTAGATTTTGGATTAGGTCGTTATACGCAGAATCAGCTAAAAGAGAATTGTTAAACTTCCAAAACCCTGGACCTCTATTATCTTCATGAATTTGAATCGATAAAACCACCATAGAGTGGTCAGATTGAAGAGGAGGCTGAAATTCAATATTGACGATTTTACCAACAAGACTACGAGATATAAGGAAAAAATCTAATCTGCAATGAATATCGGCAATGTTAGAATGCCAGCTGAAATCTTTTAAGAGAGGGTTTCTCTCTCTCCAGATATCGACCAGGCTATGAATATCCATGAAGCTAGGCATTCATCACGGGCTTTAAAGTTTGTTCTAGGGTCACCACCGAGTTTATCAATGGCAAGATTAAATACAAAGTTGAAATCCCTACCCCAAATGATAGTATTAGTATTGAACGAATTTAAGTTACGAGAATCTTCATTGTAGAAAGCAGGGTTATCTTGGTTAGGGCCATAGGTACAGACAATGGTAAAGAGCCGATGATTGTAGTTAAAGTCAACAATAATGAGTCTACCATGCTGGTCACAATGCACTTTAACAATGTCAACAGAAAAATGGAGTTAAAAAGAATAGCGACCCCCTTACTTAAAGCAGTACCATGAGAAAAAATAATTTTACCTCCCCACTCATTAGTCCAGAAGCGCTCCACCTCAGGGGTACTGTGCGTTTCCTGGACAAGAATTATATTAAAATGATGGCGATGAAAATATGCAAATTGTTGCCTACGTTTTTTACTCTGCCTTAAGCCCCTGACATTACAGGAGCAAATCTTAAGATCAGCTATGGCCATGAAATATCAATACGAGTCGAAATGCGAAATACATTCTCTGCATGTAGTTGTACTTACGACGAAAAACAGAACTGAGATGGAAATAAAGTCCACAAATACACAAACACAAAAAAACACAAAGAAAATCCAAGATAACTGTTAAAAAAGAAGCAACGAGTCTGGGATCCACTTGGGTAAACAAAACTCCCGTCGGTGGCTTCTTGTGGGGATGCATTCCAATGTTGACAAAAAAAAGTTACTGGACAGCAGGAATGGTAAATTAATTGTAGAACAGATTGGAGACATCACAGGGTAGGGGGTGAAGTATTTCAGGGGCTGCCAGGAGATACATCAATCAAATTTATACGGTTTTCCATCGCTTCCTCTCCAGAGGCCCCCAGAGAATCTTAGTTTCACTCCATTACGATAGAGGTGTTGAACTTTTGGCCCCCATTTTCTCTTTCCCGTGGGTCCGCTTGGGTGAGGTCGTCTATAATGTGGTGATTTCGATTAGCAAAAGCCTGTTTGGCAGATCTGAGGATTCCGATTTTGTCCTGGTAGAATAATACTTTAACCAGTAGATGTCTGTCCCTCCCTGGTACGGTTTTACCTTCTCGATGTGCCCGTTCAATTTTGCACGGCTTGATTCCTACTTCCTCGAAAACCTTGGTGGCTATATCAATGCAGTCCTCTTTTGGTAATGATTTTATGCCGACGACTCTGATGTTGTTCCTTCTAGAGAAACGTTCCTGCTTGTTTAACATGGTGGCATGGATGGTTTGGGTTTCCTCTAGGTGTGTTACTCTTGTTTCAAGCGAGCTACACTGTCTCTTTAATGCGGCATTTTCCTCTCTGAGGTCTAAAATTGCTTTGTTGAAGCCTTCTTGCAATGATGTTATTTCTTTTAGGAGAGTATTGCGTAGACGGTCAATGCTCGCGTTAACGTCTCTCGCTACATTGAGCCCCTCTGTGTCTGAGTCTGAGTCTTCATGCCTGGATGTGGTTAGGCTGGAGCTTAGGCTAGGTTGAAGCCGCCTCTTTGAGTTTTTTCTTTCCCATGCTTCCTTTGGGGCGTCCAGCAGGCATTTTGTAGCAAAGAGTAGCAAGGAGGAGCTAAAAATTATATAAAATGTGGCTGAAAGGCTTCGTATTTCTTGACCGCAGGTCCATTCTGTATCTTTTTTATGAAATAGTTTACGTCCAGCAACTAGAGGTCTTGTTACTTCAACATCTCAAGTGAATCAATAATAATAATAATAATAATAATAAAAAAAATAATAATAATATTAATAATAATAATAATCATCATCTTCATCATCATCATCATCATCATAATCATAATAATAATATCAATAGTGGTGATAATAATAATCATAATCATCATCATAATCATATTCATATTCATATCCATATCAATAATCATAATCATAATCATAATCACAATCATAATCATAATAATAATCATTATAATAATAATAAGAAGAAGAAGAAGAAGAATATTAGCAATAATAATAATCATATTAAAATAATCATAATAACAATAATCACTATCATAACAATCATAATAATCATAACAATCATGATAATCATGATAATCATCATAATCTTAATAATAATAATACTAATACTTTTTTTCTGTCTCATTTATTCACGATTATTAAATATGTATGTGGTACATCGATTATATTTAGAGTTCTGATACCAACATAGGTATGTCATCTGAATGATACAAATGAATTACTAACATAATGTGAAAATTGATTCTGAATTGAGTATTTCTTCTTCTCCACTTATACCGAAATATATGTATACATATCCAGAAAAACATCCAATTTAAAGCCTAGCCTGTAATATAAGTTATAACAACAACAGATTTGGTGGTAGATTTTTAAAGAGATGATATGGAATCTCTTTTTGATACGCCCTATCGCCCTATTCGCTGCTAACGATAATCCTTTCACAATTAGGCACAACGTGTGATTAATCCTTCACCGACATAATGTATCTGATGAAGATTTTAACCTCAGTATGAAGTAAGCATAGCCATGAGATCCTTAGTAGGTCTACTGATGTACTATTATTGGACCACATCTAGTCTACCACATATACATTCGCACATGGTCATCATGAAACCATTGGAACCTTGGGTAAGAGAGGGCGTTGTGGTCAAGTGGTTAAGGCAGTGGACTTGTGATCTAAGGATTACAGGTTCGAGCCCTGGCCAGATCATTACGTTGTGTCCATGAGCAAGGCACTTTATCTCCATTGCCTTTCTTCACCCAGGTGTATAAATGGGGTCCTGCGAGGTAACTTGTAAATATAGTTGCGTGCGCCGGTTTGTGGCTGCACCCTATGGGAAGTCCCCCGGTGGACACGTGGTTGTGGTGCACTGTGGTGCCCCAGGAGAGATTGATTGAATTGTGCACACTTTGGTGTGTGGGTGTGATGTTACCAATGACCAGGGGTTAAGTTCTAAAGTCGTGTGAGGAGGCATTAGCCTCATACAAGACTGTAAACCTTTAACTTTAATCTCAGTATGTATACCTGGGAAAACGCAGAAAAGAAACTTCCAGGTGCGTCGAGCATTTCGCTCTCTCCAAACAAACACAATTTATGGTCTGCAATATGGTGGGTTATTTTGGTTATTTTCGTCTTGTCTTCTCTCTCTCTCTTGTTATATTTCTTTTGTTAGTGCATAAATATATCCTTTTCAACGAAAAAGATTGGTCGACATAGGAAACTATGTTTATGCTTTCCCAGACAATGATT
This sequence comes from Apostichopus japonicus, assembly GCF_037975245.1. Taxonomy (NCBI): domain Eukaryota; kingdom Metazoa; phylum Echinodermata; class Holothuroidea; order Aspidochirotida; family Stichopodidae; genus Apostichopus; species Apostichopus japonicus. The sequence continues at coordinate 13,760,334 of NC_092572.1, forward strand.
AATATTATGTACCGGACATTTCTCGACTAGTGATGTCGTCCGGTATTTACATTGTAAATAAACAGTTTTAGAGAAATACTGTTGTGAACATATAGTGCTATCCTGTCGCGTTGAACGGGAAACTACCGCAAGAAAAAGATCGACCAAACAAATGCTTATTGACTAAATTACTAAAACGAGACAGCTAGTAAAAAATGCTAATCTATTCAGTTCAATTCGATATGAATTTTTCATTTTGTACATAACTGACTGTCAAAAGTAGTCTTGAAAATTGTATTAAATACTATTACATATGATGGACACTAGAAAAGACAAATTTATCAGAGTTAGTGAACGTGAAACTAAAACACAGAAAGACGATATTAAGGAGAAATAATAAAAAAGGAAATTGTCGGGGTAGTGAACTTAAAAATGATAACTGAGTATAAGAAAAGATTTACGATTCTTCTGAAAATAATGAAGGAAAGCGCTCGATCTTACATCACGTGAAAGGTTGTGCAACTTATGACAAATATCATAACAAATATGTTGGATAAGTAATTTGCCGTGGACAGTTTTATGACGTGTTACAGAAATTATTGTTATATTTATTGTTACAGAGATTATAATTACTATTATTTCGAGCATGAGTTGAGATTTCGGTTAAATTAGGTGGTTTAATTACATTAGCTAATACATTAGTTGTCAACAAATAATGACCGTATTTAAAAACAATTACTCCCGTACAACATATGAGAACATATCGTATGTGTTTTTGAAAGGCAGCAATCCATGTACAACTGACCAGTCGAATACCGCTCTGCTTTCTTCGTGAGCAGCTTGAGTAGTATACTTTGTATAGTCTGGAAGTCTGGAGAGGTTTAAGGACAATAGCACAGGCTGTGCCATAAACTTCAATAGCATAAGTACGCCCAGAATAAATGAACGAGTAATAAATCTGTATTGCAGTATCAACGGGGAGAATGTCGTTTATATGATAGAAGATGCCAATATACTAAATGATGGATTAACATAATTCATTCACATGCTGCTTCCACTTTACGTTCTCGTCAATGATCAAAATAAAGAACCTCGTGAAAGGTGATTTACTAAGTTTGGTATTATTAAAGCAAAATCTCTCAGATCATACATGGATATTATATTTACTCGCATGAAAAATCGTGTAAGTGTTTTTGTTTTCAATGTGAAGTGTAGGTTTGTTTGAATCAAACCAAATATTCAGTTGGCCATTTCAGTTTATTTTGCACACTTTTAATAGCTAGAAAGCCGTTTGCATCGTCAGCGAAGAGACGAGTTGATATGTTGGGTGCAAAAAATGGATGTCATTAACATAAGAACAAGTGGAGGTCCCAAAACAGAACCTTGTGGTACTTCGGTGGTGACATTTATTTAAGTATTTTGAACAAATGTACACTTTTGTCTAATATTGCCGCCCCTAAGTTCGATCCCTAACATATGTAACTGTCGATGGTAGAAAATCATAAATATGCAACGACATTTCTTGGGAAGTAATGATCACTTGATATTCTTGCAAGCTTTGTAAGGGAAAATACCGATGAAAATCTCCCTATTTAGCTACTACAAATAACTTCCTGTTTATAATAACCATATAATGAACCATATAAGAACAACTTATTACACGGGATTTTCCCGTACATATAACACTAATTATTATGACAGTTTTTTTTCCTTCTAAATTACTCTTCTACCACCACCCCGGGAAAGAGACGCACCTACCAGTTTTTTTTTCCTAATTTGGAAAGGAGACACCCTAGCGGTGGTACGCTGAAAAAGTGAGCCATTCAGCTTGGGTACATTGATACTTTGGTGGGCTTCAAATTATGTCCACCGTTTCGAATTCCGAGGTCCATTTTAGCATATCAGGTTTCTCCTGGGAGTTTATGGGGGAGGGGGACGGGCTGTTACCTAAAATCCCGAACTATACCTAGTCTGGTACTTCATGGGACGCTGATTACGAATCCGAAGTTTGTTTATGAGATTCCCCTTGGGGTGGTGCACCAATTACCCTCCTGGGGAGTGTGGGAGGGGGAAGGTATGGCAACCAAAAATCCCAAACCACACCTATTCTGGTACTCCTTGAGGCTCTGATTAGGAAACCGTGGGCTAATATTTGCATAACAGGTTTCCCCTGGGTGTGTGGGGCCGATGAGGGGACGTGACAAGTCACACCTCATCTTGTACTCCTTGGAGCGCTGGTTACTAATTTGAGATTCTATTGGCGGTTCAAGAGCGCGGGAGCGATGGGGCCTTTTTTACCTTCCTGGCGTTCCATGATGCACGCTAATCAGACTTTATTGATGGCCGTGTTCGACTTTTTTTCAAAATAACCTCCCTACCATCCCGGAGGAGAGTCGACCTACAATTGTCATCCTATTTTGGAAAAGGGGACACCGTTACACTCATTATCATGACCGTTTCTTTATTATTTTTTTTTCAAAATGACCCCCTACTACCCCTGGAAAAAGACGCACCTACAAGTTTCTTCCTAATTTGGAAAGGGAAGCTTTTCAAGGGAAAATACCGATGCATATCTTCCCTATTTAGCAATCACAAATGACTTCCTGTTTATAATATGAGCCATATAAGAACAACTTCAGTATGCTCAACAAGTCACTATACATTGGATCGACCCTTGTAGTAAGTTGTGTACCGCTTGTCGTCAATATCTGCTAGTAGTTATTTCAATAATAGCACGATACGTCCCTTGGCGTGATACTTTCAAAAATGCGTTTGATTGCCGGTTCCATTTCTAATATGTTATTCGCTGCTTTGTTCTTGATGGTGTGCTTGCATTCGTCGAAGTCTCATTTAACTGGAAATGGTAAGGCTTCTTCCACTTTTACTTATAATATGTTTTTTCTTTCTATTATTAAAAATTATTCTATAAATTACAACTTACATTAGTTATAATGAAAAGTGTTTATTGCTTCCAATTTATTTGAAACTTTTTTAACGTAGATTCAATGGGAATAAAATTAATTAGAATAACAAGAGAAATTTTATGAACCTGATGTCGTCAACCACCAAATTCCATAATGTTCTCAGTTGCAAACTTTTCTACAATTGGGATAGAACCTGAAGTATGATATCGATCAATAGTATACCCTGTAAATGCCGACACATGCGCGGTGATAAGTCATATACTGTGCTGGTGATGCGTCAATTAAACTTTACCATCCTGCCCACCAACGTATCAATTAGCAGGGTGACGGAGCCGGGGTGTGCACAGGGGAGGGGATGAGGAGGGGCGTGACTTCCAAATGATAGTGAAGAAAACCTCAAAAGTGTTCCTTTCATAGGTTAAAATTGCCCTTTGTTGGTTAATAAATAGATAATATATTTTAAGACGAAAACTCAGACTTATAAATCCCTTATAGTGAAATGATGATACCAATTACATAGTCAAGATCATCTGCGTGTGGAACAATTTGGGATGGCTATAGCCTAAGCTTCGTCTGTATACCACTAAGTAAAGAACATCAAGCTAATCCATAAGCCTAATACACTCAAACAATCCGATTGTGTATGGTTCCAATGCTATATATTAATGCAATAACGAAAGATAAGCTCATCATGAGAGGTATAGATAATTATTGTATCAAGCTCTGACAAAGTGAAGAGATTTGAACAAGATTTGAATATGATTCAGTGCATGGGATCTAAGTATACAAAGTAAGGCACCTCCGCTTTATCCTTTCCTTTTTGATTATAACAATCACTATGTGAAAGTTCAAAACAAGATACAGCTGAGTTCAGGTTTTCATTTTTATTTACGCGATTTGGCTTGGCAAACACCTGGGCAAGGAAATGACGTCATAAAGTCATTTTCAAGACTTTTAGTTGCTCATAAGAGCCGTCATCTCGCGACAGTTAGTCACCCTAGTGACATGGTCAGCTTGAATAAAATTTGCATTTCGTATATAACACGGCACAAATGTTACACAAAGAAAGATTTATTGCTTATTTCCTTTAATCTATTTATTTATTTATTGTTGTCCGCATGTTATAGTTCGCCTCGAAGGAGGGAGTGTTCCCAGCGAAGGAAGAGTAGAAATTTGGCGTAATGGTGCCTGGGGTACAGTCTGTGGTAACTCATGGAACAACAAAGCCGCAGTAGTAGTCTGTCGTCAGCTTGGGTTTGGGGAGCATGGAGTGACAGTGAACACAGAGACGTTTGGAGAAGGATCAGGTCGGATTTGGCTAGATAACGTTCAGTGCAATGGATCAGAGGAGCGCCTCGAGTGGTGCGACTCGCTCTGCTGGGGACAAAACACTTGCACGCACAGTGAAGATGTTGGGGTCAAATGCACCGGTGGTAAGTCTGTAACAGAAATATAGCATAGTTACGTAGAAGCTGGCATTTAAATGTATTTCATCCATTGCATTACCTTAAGTATAGAACCTATAATGGTTAAGGTGTAGTTTTACCAGGGGTCTAGCCAGGTTTTTGGTTATGGGAGGGAGGCTGTGGACAAGGTCAAATTTCTGTCCCCATCTTCAAGCACATTGCGGTGGATAGCCGTCCTGGGGGAGGGGTATTAAGGGAGGCGGTTTTTGTTTTTGGAAAAGACTTAGATGCAAAATGGTGCTATCATTTCTATTTTATTTTAACTACATCCGTTTACTAAAACTTTCCTATTTTGGTACAAAAACGTTACCAATCTTTTTGGGGGAAAAAAACATAAAATAATGTGCGTGTCTGTAAGGTCGAAAAACCATCCGGTTATATGAGATATTGAAAAAATATGTATGTGAATACAAAATAGTTGGCCACTCAGAGAGACACTGTAACATATTTTTCTGACCAATTAAATGCCTCTTACCAATTATATTATTAAATCGCACTATACATTGCAAAATGGTGCAATAAGGTTTCCAAAATAGTGATTCGGGACAAACAGGCACAGATGAACATTTAACCGATTCACTTTGAACATAGAGACTAATGTTGGCTGTGTTCAAACATGGATGTGTTATTGAAATAACACATCCCTGGCTCAACCCACGGCACCAGTTTAAAGTCACTCTTACAATGTACGAAAACGGGAACCGCATATTTGCTACCACCCACTATCGAAAATTTCAAATCGGATGATTCTTGAAAGTACGTTAAAAAAGAATCATTTTTACCCCGTATAACTGACATAACTCCCTGAACAATTTTGGCGTCCCATAACGACGTCATTTAGAGGAAATAATATCAAACGGACTTATACCTACATAACATAATTATTGGGCTACGATATACTTACCTGCAAGTTCAGTTATGTCTAATGTTTAAAATGAATTTTGTTCGTAATACAGTTCGTCTTCTTGGAGGTGACACTCTTGTTGAAGGAATAGTGGAAGTTCTATACAACGGTTCCTGGGGCAAGGTATGTGACGATTCTATAAATGAAGCTACTGCTGTTGTGGTATGCCGCCAGTTAGGTCACGGGAACTCAGGAAGAGTGGTTCCTAGAATTGCAATTGAGCACGGATCCGGAACTACTTGGCTACAAAAATTGAAGTGCATTGGAAGCGAACGTCGCATTGACGAGTGTAGCCATGGAGGATGGAAATCCCACTTCTGTAACCATAGCAAAAACGTCGGTGTGATATGCGATATATCTGGTAAGGATCTACAATATGCTCACATCTATACATTGTTAGGAAACTAGACCAAACACATCCTAGTGAAACGTCAACTTTTGTCTGCTTATCGACGCATACCGTTTTGTGATAACGTCGTCTTCGTGTATTTGCTCTATTTGTTTTAATGTGTCTACACATGGCGATGGCACCGTCCATATCCTACTCTCCCCCACCCCCCCCCCCCGCCCACGGTGTTATATAGAAGGGGGCTTTGGATAGAGAGTACTAGAGTTGTACAATAGTCTATCTTGAATGAGTCGTCTGTGTCTTCTATTGCTGTCTGCTGTTTTTGTAGTGTTTTCATCGCTTAAGTTGTTTCCTTCCTGTCTTTAATGATATCTCTATCTGTTTTTATTAGAACCTTTAAAGAGCAGATTTTATCAAGTAACTTACAGATTGATTACATTGTACGTTAAAAATTGTCATTTTCATTGTGTTATTGGTATAAAGCACCATTATTTAAGAAAATAAGTAAACAAAATAAGCCATCGATATTAAAAGGGAAATGTAAGAATGTTACACCGATGCATTCAAATGAAGTCCTGCTTACTAGCAGCATGTTGTAAAATTGTTATGGTTTCCTAATCTTCAGTGCGATTAGTAGGTAGACGTAGCTCAAACGAAGGAACGGTTGAGGTATTCATGAAGGACCAGTGGGGTACCATTAACAAAGACTCGTCGGATCGAAGCACTGCCTCTGTGACTTGCAGAGCACTTGGGTACTCAGATGGAAGGATTATCTCTAGCCAGATCCAGACCAAATCTAGACCAGCCACTGGACCCATTTGGTTGAATAAAGTTCACTGTAATGGCAGCGAGACGAAGTTATTGGACTGTGACCATCATCATGACCCTTCGTTGGGCTCCCATGCAGAAGATGTCGCAGTTGTTTGCCTTGCTAATAGTAGGTTCTCGGCCTTTTGGCTAAGATCATGTGTAGTTATCTGTTCCCTTTCGAGGGGAATGGTGATGCACACCTGACGATGATCACACAGTCACAGTCCCGATGCAAGGGGACTGGGGTTGAGAGCGGATCAGTCGTTCGGTAGTTTGGTTTTCGTGCCCAGGTTCTTTCCTGGGCGACTTTTCCTTAAAAAAAGTTAACGAGAAACGGGATCATTGTACTCTTGTGGATGGTATTCCATATTTCCCTTGAAGCATTTATTTCAACATATTTAAATACACTCCATCTACAACCGAAACTACAAATTGAACGTTACGGTTATCATTTTTTATTAAGATCATACTTTGCTGCCTCTTCACCATGATCGGGACTGGAGAAGCTGGAGGCACGTCCCTCGATTTTGTGAAAATTCTTAGATAGTGCCCTGCTCTATGCATTAGAAGTCCTGCTTTTAACAGTAAAGAAAGAAACATTTTCAATAAAGTCGGCGACGACCGCTTTCAAAATATCAACATTTTCGTGTCGTTAAGTTTTACTAAACTTGATCTGCGTCAGTTGTGACTTTGAAAATGAACTGTCATATTTTAGCAACCGCCATTTGTACAGGTAGGTTGCGGATAGGTAACTTCGCCCTCATATTACATCATTATATATGTTCGCATGGCTATCTGTTGAACGATTCAACTTACCTACTGTAATTCATACTTTCTGCAGTTAGACTTGCCGATGGACGTTCTTCATCCGGAGGTAGGGTTGAGGTTCTGATGAATGGTGAATGGGGTACCATTGATGACTCCTCGTGGGATCAATATGACGCTTCTGTAGTCTGTCGTCAGCTGGGATATAACCATGGTGGTATCGCCTATAAATCAGCTTACTTTGGGAAAGGTATTGGCTCCACGTGGTTTACTGACTTCAACTGCGTTGGCAATGAAGACAGTTTGTTGAGCTGCTCCCATTCCAAAAACACTTCGGAGAAATCTCATGACCAGGATGCTGGCGTTATTTGCAACGGCTCAGGTAAAAGTTTTAGATATACTTCATTACATTCCATCGGACATGGTCGCATTTATGCCTGTTCCAACGGGATGACATTTCTTGACGGGTCATAACAACTCCCTGGTCATAAGGATTTGGTAATGTTAAGCCCCACGAGGGATTTATGCCTGTTCCAACGGGATGACATTTCCTGACGTGTCATAAGGATTTGATGATGTTAAGCCCCACGAAGGATCTAATTTGTATTGAGATGATCATGTTCAAATTAATCAATCAATTTTGATGATGTTGCGGATGTCGATTTGCTGTTGTAAGAATATGACGAGGAGCGGGTCACATCGTGCTACAATAGCCTATCCAGCACAATACATCATTGTAATTATTTCATTCTGTTCTATGGTTATGGTAATTCTCTTGCCAAATTCTTGCCGTTCCCATTTGATGCCTGAAAGTTTACTCTGGGGCCACTGCTAACGCTTTTTAATGGAACTCTTCTCTCTTTCAATAGTGAGGTTACTTGATGGAGAAAGTGCTAACGGCGGTCGAGTTGAGATCTTCTTTAACGGCACATGGGGCACCGTAAGCAATACATCCTGGAATGATAAAGCCGCCGAAGTCGTTTGTCGTGAACTCGGATATTCGTATGGCGGTGTTGCCCGAACGGCGTCCCAAATAGGACAAAACACCAGCGATGTTTTCTTGTATGACGTCAATAATTGTACGGGTGAAGAAGATCGACTGTTGGATTGTCTGTATTCTACTAAATTTCAGGAAGAGCAAAGCGGCTCTGGTGCTAGTGTTTTCTGTTACTTAACTGGTAAGTGACACTCAGTTAACTTAAGATAACCATATACATCACCGATAACTTTATTCATTACTAAAAAGCATATCAAATTAAAGTTCGTTACCGTTAAGTCGAATCTGATTTTATAAAATGATGAAAAGGTCAGCTTTTGGTATAAATAACCTATTAAATGAGAAGGTATCGCATGTCTTCCTTTAGATGAGAACCAAATATTTAACTGTCATCATGATAATCATTCTAAGTGATAGATATGCCAGTGACGAACAACTTCTCCAACATCGCTAAGGAAAATCTTATTCTGTTTGGGAGGTGCCAATTAATGGTCTTTCATTAACAAGATTAAAACCTTGAGCTAAAGTATAAAAAATACGGCATCAAGCTACATTATGCTTGGGTTATTTATGGATTTTGTACAATGGTTATTTTCTGTATTGGATATGATTGCCCCCCCCCCCCACACACACACCGATATACAGACCTGTACATACACTTTTGATGATGCAGGTTTTCCATTAAATAGGTGCATTTTCTTCATTATTGACAATTTATGTCAGAGGTTGTGCGATTGTTTCGATTCTAATTTAAATCTTTTTTTCTCATTTTTTATTCTCGTTTAACTTCCCACAAAGAATGTGAGCGTGGCTGGCAGAAGTTTGACATGGACTCCAGTTATTGCTTTAACAATGTAAGGAAAAGTTGGAACGAAGCCAGTGAATTCTGCACCGGTATTAACAGTCACCTTGTGTGGATTGAGTCTGAAAAGGAAAACGATTTTCTCAAATTGTCTTTGTTTGCCGAGAATCCTGCCGGACGTGTTTGGATTGGTATGGACGACATTGAGGAAGAAGGTAAGTCCCTTATCAGATCATTCTTAAATAAAGGTTCGTTTCAAATCTAAAATCAAGACAATTACCATGCATGAGAAATGTTACTCGAACGTGAAAACGTATTCTTGCCTGACTTTGTAGAAAGTGTGAGTTGTTAACTAGCGTAGAGCATTCTTGCGGTTGGGTTTGTAGCATCTTCTTCCGTTTTCATCCAAAAGTCAACAAAATTATAAATATTTTGGAAAGATTTTTCTTTCTCGTACAGATAAAGCAGTCATACAGTGCAATTTTAAACAAGATACTCCGTTCGTTTTGTAATTACGTTTATAACAATCCTAATTGTAAATTCAAACTAATATATGCATGGGACTCGGACGTTCGGTACATCGTAAAGAATTTCAGAACACATTGTTTTACTGTTGTTGTTTTTAAACAGTAGGCCTATCTGCATTTTCTTTCAAACAAACATCAAATCATAGGGTACACTTTTTATTAATCCTATGTTATGAGGCTAAATAAAGCAAATCTTGTTGTTTTGTGGAAAATTTCATGACGTATGTTATGAACAGACTACGGCCAAACGCTGAATTACGATCTTTCATTTAGTGCATTGCTCTTAATAGACACATGCATTACATGTTACGTTAAAGTTATTTTAAATAATTTTTAGTCATCAACATTTTTGCTAAAATCACATAATTATTTCTTATGCCGATGTATTTATTTATATATTCATTATTTATTATTCATTCTTCATTCATTCATTCATTCATTCATTCATTCATTCATTCGTTCGTTCGTACGTTCGTTCGTTCGTACGTACGTTCGTTCGTTCGTTCGTTCGTTCGTTCTTTCGTTCGTTCGTTCGTTTGTTCGTTCGTTCGTTCTTTCGTCCGTCCGTCCGTTCGTCCGTCCGTCCGTCCGTTCCTTCCTTCCTTCCTTCCTTCCTTAAATTATGTATTTATTTACATTATTGCAGGTGTCTGGAAGTTTGATGGGAGCGATACATTGCCAACATATACAAACTGGCGGAAGACCGAACCAAACAATAACAAAAATGAAGACTGTGCGATGATTTACGGTTTCAGTATGAAAATTAAAGGCTTCTGGAACGATCTCTCATGCAGAGCTAAACTTCCTTTTGTATGTGAAATTAATTAGCATATATTAAGGTAACAACTGTCATGGCTGAATTGACTAGTAGCATATACTAATATGCAGACTTTCTGTAAGAATTTACAAGACTTTCTGTAAGCTTTGCTATTGTCTCTACTTTGAAAAGGAAATTAGTTTCATAGTTGGAATTATAAGAAATACTGCTTAGTTAAGCATTGACCGTGATAACAAATTACATAATTACCCAATCAACAGCCTGGATTTAATAATTAGAGGTACAAACAGCACCTAAGTGGATAGTCCACGTGTCAAATGATATCCTTTGTTTTCTTCTTCAAATACATTACAAAGAAATTCGGGCGATGAAGAATATAAATTTCCGGTTCTGTGTGGTTCTATACCTTTCTGTATAGTTAAATGACTATATTGTCTTGATAGCTATAAAGTATGGTTCTTTTGCCTGATGTCAGGAATAAAAGCAGTGTATCGATTGATAAAGAATACATAATGAACTACTTCCATATAGTACGATGTATGTGGTACCTGGCCTTCACTTTCATAGTTTCCCAGAGACTGGTGGTACAGTGTCCAGTTGTTGTTGCTGTTGTGTTGTTGTTGTTGTTATATTTGTTTAGTTTGCATCCTTTATTATTCTCTGTTAACTATTCTTCAATTTGCTAGCTAACACACAACGAAAGAAAATGAACTTTGCTTGGTTTTCATGCTTGATTCATGTGTGATTATATTTACCAAAATAGTAATAAAAATCCCGAAAATATAGTTTATCATTAATTACTTGTTGAAATTATATAAAAACAAAAATATAATGTGCAGTTATAATAATAAAAATATTTGTGGCTGTAGTATAACTGACTTAAATAAAATGACATAAAATATTCGATATTTTCGTATTTCTACTAAAAAAAAATTGTTAACACGAAGAGGACTGATAGTGTGTCATAATTCGTCTCAGATTCTTGCAACTTGATGTGAAGGTTGATAAACCAATTAATTCTTCCAAATCTGCCAGGACTTTAGTTGAATCAGTTTGCATAAGGTTTTTTTGACATTCGTCTACTGTAAACAATACAATACTGCTCTGAGTATATATATATATATATATATATATATATAAGCAACATTCAGTTAAGTGTAAGACATTGATATTTTGCCTCGTGTTGAAAAAGTGCATGGAAATTAATTATATACATTTTCACGTTAACTTTCTAAAATACTTCTCAAAAACTGAACTTATCCGATCTCTCAATACGTAGTGCATAAAATATAATCTCTGATATGAGGTTAAAAAAGTAACAATGATAAATAAAACAAAACTTAGTCCCCAAAGCTCTGATATTAACGTTTTATTATAAAATAGATAAAAGTTGCCGTCCATGGTCAATGTTTCCATTCGTTTTCGTCTTTGTCAATCTATCGGCTATCTGCATCTTCTATAGTGATCTGTGAAATACAAAAAAAAATATATACACTTTCTTTATGTTTTCCGCTACAAAATACGAGATCGAGAGAAAACTTGAAACAAAAAGCAGAAAAAGGAAACATACTATTAACTTTGGACCAGACTAAATTTAGAACAAAGGGTAAGACCTCTGTGTAACGACGTTCTCTCCATCTTTCTTTACCTCGTGAAACATGAGAGGAAGAACTTAGTTAAACGTATGATCAGTAGATAATGCTGTTTGTTTTAAATATTGAAATGTGATCTTTGAATGACACTTCACTTGACAGCTTGTGGTCATAATGACACAGTGACATGATGAAACAGATTTATAGATTATTATTTATTCCATGGTTTTAATACAACAAAAACTCTGAGATGGAATGAAACAGGAAAAGAATATGTAAGAAATCACAGTTAACGGACGGGCTTCATTCATAAACAGAAATTTTGCTACAGCTTAAAAGTAAAGAAACTTTTCGTGAAACCTACAAATTTCAAAAGTAATGTTATTAAGAGAGAACTTGCCAATGTCTTTGCTGGTTAAATGCAGCCGACTCTTGGGTCACATGTCTCACTAGGGCAGGAACACGAATTTCGACAGTTGGGTCCCCATGTACCAGGAGTGCACACTATATGAAAGAAAAAATTAATGAACACTCAATGATTACATTTCATTTAGTCAATGATTCAAGATTCATTGATTCAATGATTACGTTTGGGATTTTACTCTTTTTAACTATTAGGCATATCACGTAGTATTGCAAGGCATGGTTATATTATTCACATAACATATTGACAGCTGTTGAACTTGGTAATGAAATATTAAAATACCCCGCCCATCTACCGGCCCCTCCTTGTGTTTTTATGCAAATAAAGCACGTCACAGACTGATATATATATATATATATATATATATATATATAGGCATATCACGTATGGCAGATCAGACTGATGTATATATATATATATGTATATATATATAGGCATATCACGTATGGCAGATCAGACTGATGATATATATATATATATATATATATATATATATATATATATATATATATATATATATATATATATATATATATATATATATATACAGTCTGTACTGGGATCTCGCTGCACATGCACATGTATGACTCCCACCGAGTCCCACGGTATATGTAATCATTCAATCAATGGTCTTCTGTTCTTATAATTAGATTCCTCTTTCATATGTGAAAAGTAAATGTTTGCTCTGAACCTTGTTTGATTCTTATATAAACACTCACGGTATAGACACTCCGGTGATTGAAGTCCAGAGCGACAGCCGCAAGCTAAATCTTCCGCACCACAGATCTCAACATTTATACAGTCAGCACCAACCCCGCCAAATATTTCTGAGCATCTGATGTCACAATGCTGGCCAATTAAGTCCGGTGTTGCACAAGCTGTGTACAAGTATGGACGTTATGTAGTAACGAATTTTTTTTATAATAGTAAAGAAACACAAAGGAAATATAAGATTATAATAATGAAGCAGTTTGAACTTGTAGCAAGTAAAAGACGACCATATCATGCTTGTAACATTATACATCAGCTATTGAATGCTACAGTTACCAGCGCTAACACCAACAGCACCTCGCGTCACAACTCATGTACTTGAATGCAAATGATAATCGACTTAATGTATGATTTCGTACACCTTTAAGTATATCTAGAATTATCGTTACCGTTCAACTTACCTACTAAGTCATCCCAGTTGCTGTTTCATATTTCAGTATGTAGAAACTGCGACAAGACACAGGACCGTCGATGGAACCATATTACATATTCAACACTTCTCAAAAATGACTTTTAGACCGTTTCAACAGCTTGGATTAACCTCAGTCTAGAAAAGGGGGATTTTGTTGTTCTTCATATGTTCATATACGTATCCCGTGAAGTTGGAACTCAAATTCTCTAAGAATGGCTTCTTACTATACTACTGTAGTCTATAAACGCTATTATATGTTACATTAACAAAACCACTAACTTACGCGTTACACAACCAGTGCCTGTGAATCCAGGATAACATCGACAACGTCCCGTATCCACGTCACAAACGCCATTGCCACACGCTGGGCAGATTAGGGCACACTGAAAACCGTACCTATTTTGTGGACAAGCTGTGAATAAAGTATCCAATTCGATGACGTTTAGGGAAAAATGGTAACTTTGCGTTTATATAATTATGTTGGTCGCTTTTAATATGCAAAGAACACAAATATCGAAAACATCCGTGCAGGTCTCTCGAGACCGGGGTCATGAAAATACCCAGCCCCTATCCCACCAGAAATTATCACAGCATTTGGGGCTTGATGGTAATTGTAACAGCTGTGAACATTGGCCCAAATCATGCCCCTCCCCCCCCCCGCCCGGACCCTTCCACCCGCACTCAAATACAACACCTGTGTTGGAGCCCTTTGTTCCGTTCCTAATTACATTGAACTTCCTAATAAGATCGCATTATATTAAGTGCATCTATACACCTCAAACAGTGACCAATGTGTGTGAATTATTTTCTTCTGTATATTGTAGTAATATCATACTCCAAATCTCCAAATCATTTGCTACCGATTGTCCTCAGTGTGACGTCGACCAGAGCCGGACCTGAGATATACATTCCGTATATAGACATTTGCAGGTGTTATTGACTGTCTGTAGCTATAAATGTATATATGGCTTCTGCAAGACATTCAGTTTTGTCTGTACACATGCATAGTCCATTATTTTTATGTAGAGGGCGTAATACTAGATTGAAGTAGAGGGTGTAATACTAGATTGAAGTAGAGGGCGTAATACTAGATTGCAGTAGAAGGCGTAATACTAGATTGCAGTAGAGGGCGTAATACTAGATTGCAGTAGAGGGCGTAATACTAGATTGTAGTAGAGGGCGTAATACTAGATTGCAGTAGAGGGCATAATACTAGATTGCAGTAGAGGGGGTAATACTAGATTGCAGTAGAGGGCGTAATACTAGATTGCCAAATTGTATAATAGCTGTAAACTCACCTCGGACATACAAGTATATCAATGGGTGCCAGGTTCGAAGGTACCTCGTTACGCGATAGATCTCGTACAACCCTTCGTGTGTCCTCTTGAATACGGGACTGATCGTCAACCGAAGTTGTCCGTGGTTCCCTAAGCTTTTCACTCTGCTAGTTTCCATATTGGTGACCCTCCAGGTGACCTGATCTTGAAATTCGCTATTGTCCATAGTCACTTCCATAGTTATGGTTCCACCCTCGTAACTGACATAGGTGAACTCTTGATTTCTGAAAGCTAGTCAATAAACGATCAGTCAAAGATATTAGATTATTAATAAAGGTAACGCTAAATGAAGTGTTGTTCTTTTTCTTTTTTTGTTAAATCAACCATTACGCATAACACTTAAAAATTGCCTTCAATTCGCTTTCGTGAACTGTCGTATGTATATTAGATCCTCCTGCAAGCAGGAACTTACGATGAAGCCTGTTGGCTTATCAAAGCCGAAAGCTGACCGAAGTCAGTCTCTTACATTCATATTTAACGTCCATGATTATGAATTGTTAATTGTCAACATCTCTGTAACTGGACGACATGCATTAATCTGGGATTGACTCGATCCGAGGACATTATGATTGGAAGGCACCGGCGTTAAATTAACCACTGAGTTAACACGAATATTATTTTTATCGTGTTCTATGCTTTTTTTAAGGAAAAGTCGCCCAGGAAAGAACCTTGGCACGAAAACAGAACTACCAAACGACTGATCCGCTCTCAACCCCAGTCCCCTTGCATCGGGACTGTGACTGTGTGATCACCGTCAGGTGTGCACCACCATTCCCCTCGAAAGGGAACAGATACTACACATGGTCTTAGCCAATTGGCCGAGAAGCGATTTACGTGTTCTATGCTTGCATAATGTGGAAGCTTGCCAAGTACATCCACATGTAGCAACCGATTCACACAGAGAATACAGTAACTACTGTAAAACTTTGTATCATAGTAAAAACGGGGTCGTGCTGACAAATCTAATAAATCGGTAGCAAGTGCTATTAGGATTACAGTAAGAACTGAGAATATGTGTAATCTCAACAAATACTAACTATTGGATTTGTTGGAATTATCGATTCATAGCACGATCAAGTTATTACTTTTGTACAAAAATTTATGATTTACAATATATTAATTGTGTTCTCTGTGTGTATCGGGTGCACGGAGAGTCATCAGAATTGCTTCCAGAATTGCAAAATGAAAAGTAAAATGAACTTTCAGTTTTAGCGCTAACAGGCATGGATGTTAATTCAGAATAGCGTTGAAGTGAAATATTGACAAGTCTTCCCATTGAGAATACGTATATTTATTGCTGAACCCACAAATTGTGAAAAAAAAATATAGCGGAACTGGTTTATGTTCAAATCATTATTTACTCATGTGATTTTACAGTTATGTATCTCGTTAATATTTGAAAGATCCCTTTAAAACGTTTGAGAGAGTTGGGACAGACTCCACGTTATCCCTCCCGCATCCAACACCCCACCCCCATCCATACCGTCCCAACCAACAATCCTTCCTGCGCCTGCCCAGAACCCATCGACCGATGGCTTGAAATAAGAAAAAAAGAAACAGGAATTAAGATGGAATTTTTAGTCTCAGTCGGATGTTTAGTATCATCGAAAGCATTGCCTTTAATGCCGATGATGTATGTGAGTCGAGGATCGCACTCACCACTTTTTTCGGTACTTATGCAGTATATATTCTCCACAAAGCCATCTGTCCGAGAAATATCCGTAGAGAAGATACCAAACCGTTTTCCTCTGGCGTTTGGTGGGACGGGAGCACTAAAGCCGTTCTCCATGTAATCGTTCTTGGTCAGCGGTTGCGAGACGGGTAACGTCTTGACTGGCCAACGTCCAGTTTTAGCTGCCCTACGGATGGTACTGGACCAGTAGTTGGCCTGATCGAGTGGAGCCACTACGACTGCGACATCAATCGGACCATCATCTCGCCTTTGAGCCTCCGGATTCAACACTACACAGTAGGCATCAAGTTTTTCCATGGGCCCTGAAATTAAGAAAATAATTGCATGTCAAGACTGATTGTGACTACTTTAAACGTTTGAATATTTGATAATTGTTGAGCAGAAAACTGATATTAGTTGTTCTACTTAAGACTATACTACCAATAGCTTAATATGTTCAAATAAGTGCATCTAGCACTATTCAATGGGGAACACTAATTTTCTTTATGAAAGCAATTTGGGTAACAATAACTATGCAGCCATTTTCCTTACTTAGAGTAATTGGTTCCTGAAACGTTCAGTCTACTATAAGACGATTGGTAACGATAACATTTTTCCATTGTTTTTTTTTCTCGCCGAACAAAAAACCAAGGAAACATGTAACTTTAAAGATACTTCTACTATTTCACTTTTCACATTTACTGTTCTCTGCAAAAAGTCACCATCTTCAGACATTTACCATTTAACCTAAATCGCACCATTTAGAAACAACAACTCTCTTAAAATCAGAATTCTAGAAAAACTAGCATCGACTCATTTTTTAATCTACGATTTCGGATCTTCTTCAAATCTAAACTGATTTTGATTATCCGTATGATCTTGAAGGTCATATATTATCATCAGCACAATCATATATATATATAACCAATTGTTACTCACTAATGCAAGTTGCTTCAAGCGAGGAGTCGTAATAGACACAGCCGACCTCCTGCGGGGTCTTACACAGGCACAATGCCCTATTGGACGAGCAGAACCCGCAATGTTCAAAACCAGAGTCCGTACAGGCTAGGCAGATACTTGATGAATCAGCTGAAATAAACAATTGAGAAAAGTGAAATTAGTTGATAGCAAATATTGCTCTTGACCACTTTTTTGTTTCTTTCAATTTCATGCTCCCGGCGTTTTATGAATGTTTGCATTTTGCGTTTGTGTCGTGTTTTTGCCTTATTCTTAGTATTTGTCTTTATCTTCATACTTTCAAGATATATATCTTCATCAAAGGAAAACGTACTTTTGCCAACTAACCCCCTCCCTCCCCCACCCCACCCACCCCCCGGTCACCCCTTTCCCGTAAGGATAATTCAGTGGTCACCATTGTTACTCGTATTCAGGAGAATTGCAAACTAAGAAGTCTGGTGACATTTTCATTCAATTTCTACATGTCATGTTATAGATATGTTCATTTCACTTAGTCCAGTCAAATTATAAAATACCTAAACCAAATTGCTTCAGAAGGTTTTTTTTTGCTTTGACTGGTTCATTGGACCCCACTGAACATCATATCGAAAGTTATCTCAAAGTTACCCCCCCCCCCTAAGTGCCCTAATTTGCATAAATTCAAGATGGCCGCCATGTCAGAATTCAATGTACAGCAAACTTTTTTTCTGGGTGGTTTTAGGGCCCATAAACGTATTGCCAACAGATAGGAATGTGATATCAATCTACCAAATAAGGCGAATTCCGTCATGATATGACGTCACTATGACGTAGTATTACGTCATGTGATGACGTAGTCCCTGATTTTTACTGAAAATAGACATTTTGTACCTTGTTATTGTAATTCCCTGTATAATTTGGTTTTGATTGCTGTTTCTTTAGCCCTAGAACACTCTTTGGGACCAAATACTTAGTCCAATAAACCAGCTGCACTACTTGGCTCAGCCCCCGTGAGTTACATGTCCGTGTCCTCCTCAGTCACGTCAATAGCTGTGCTATTGGAACAGGCATCACCACGACATTCACCACAGGCATTTGTACATTTCAGGCCTTGCTTTCTGCAGCTGCATCTGTTTGTGGAGCAGTCCCCTTTACACTGGCACCTTATCAACTTGAGAATATTGTCAGGGGCAGGCTGACAGTCCATTGTTCTACCATAAGTTTGCCCTGCAGATCCTGCCATCCCCAATCTACTGCCCTCAATACACGGTCCTCATCCTTTGACATTCAACATTTAGCTTGGTAAAAGGCTCGATATATGTGGTACATTCCGGCATCCAGTGTGGGTGGAAGATTTTGTATCTCTACGCTGGAAGCACACCTCACTACTTTGTCCTTGAACTTCCTTATCCTCAGTGAATCTAAGGACTCTGTGTTCTTGCCTCCGTATAATTCTACTAGGACCTTCTCCCCCAAGGTTTTCATCTCCTCACGAGTGGAACAATACAACACTTGCTCCAGCTGCTTTGCAAACGAAGTGTTTGACATCGCCTTTTTGAGAGGTAGTCCCTTACCAATCGCGTACAATCTCGAAGTTGTGTCACAACCTCCAATGGCATGGATGATGGGTAACAGGTAGCACAGCTTTTCACCCAGAGAAGTCTGCAAAGCATTGATCTGCCACTCTCTAATTTTAGTGTTTTTATCTGGTTTCACTGCTTTGTCCGATCGAAATGTCAACTCATCCATGTCCTCTTCAGCATGGTGACAAAGTAACATCAGAAGGTTGGTGTCTTCTCCGATAACATGTGTAGCACCAATTTTTGCGCACTTCACCCCAGTCAATGCAATCAAAAGATCAGCGTCACCTTTGGAGTGCAATGTTTTGATACCCTGGGTTTGGAGTATTTCAGACAGGAAATTGATGAATTTCTACTTATTTTCGACGTTTGCCAAAAAGTGTTCCTTTTTCGACTTTAGCGCCATGCTGCCAGTGAAGAACACCTGTGGACCAACTGCACCCTTTGATCGCCTGAGATGAGTCAAATATTTTGTGGAGCTGTCCGTTTCATATCCATCGAAAACGACAATTGGATTTGCAAACGTGTTCATATACTTGACGTACGTAGAAGCTATGGAGTCAAACGTTTCACCCCTTTTCCAGGGAAATCTATGTAAAAGAGAACCTCCATCGAGGACATTGTACACTGGTTTGCTGTCACGCGTCTGCTGGACTTCATTTGATGAAGTGGACGGTAGCGCATCAGCCAGTTGTGGCTTGTTTGCTTGGCGGAGAAGACCGTGTTTATCAAACAATGCTGTCGGTTGCGCAGAAAGTTCATATTTCAATAGATCGTCCAAGCTATAGTCACTGTTGTTAGCTAGAATTAGCAGCCTCCGAAAGAGAAGCTGAGGGTCAATTTTCAGTTTTTCGCCATCCACAACCAGCTGTTTCAGTCCCATTCTTTCTATTTGTTCCTTCCTTCTGAAGACAAAGTCAAATGCGTTTTGTCCCATCATTTTGTCCAAGAAGCCACGAGGCACTTGCAGTCACGCCAGTGGCTACGCTGTGCAATGCTCCTTCTGACACAAATGGATTGTAGTCATTGAGGTACTGGAAGATCTCGCAAGTGTCTTTATGATCGCGTTCCTTCCGTGCAACAAAAAGTTACTTATGCTGATCACTAGTACTGTATGTTGCACCTGTACGTTCCTGCATCGATTCATTGCTGTCAGCACAGGCGGGCATTGCAAGAAGCCAGCGTCAATGACTAGCGTAAAACTGAAAAAGAATTTGTGTGACTGAATTTCCCGAAAGTTTGCCTGCTGGTTTGTTAGAAATGATCTCCCTTACCAGGTCCGTTACGGGAACTTGGATAATACCTACCCCACAAGGAATTTTCAGTAAAAATCAGGGACTACGTCATCACATGACGTAAAACTACGTCATAGTGACGTCATATCATGACGGAATTAGCCTTATTTGATAGATTGATATCACATTCCTATCTGTTGGCAATACATTTATGGGCCCTAAAACCACCCAGAAAAAAGTTTGCTGTACATTGAGTTCTGACATGGCGGCCATCTTGAATTTATGCAAATTAGGGCCCTTGGGGGGGGGTAACTTTGAGATAACTTTTGATATGATGTAGAGGGGACTGTAGGGAACTATTTAAAACAAAAACACCTTCTGAAGCAATTTGTTTTAGGTTCGGCCATATTCAGCATAGTTTGACTGGACTAACTGTTAATTTACATTTACAACATTTTTATCCATGCTAATTCATCTATTTTGTTGTGTGTAAATAACATAACATATTAAAGCACTTACCAATACAATCTTGATTCATACAATCGACGCAAACTGAGAGTCCGTTCACAAAATCACCCACGACGACAAGGGGGAAGCTTGCTGCTACGTCATTGGTGACGTTAACGATACGGCTGTCATTGACAGTATTGATGATATCGACGACGGGTGTTTTAATGAGTTTCCCTAAATGTTCGTCGGTCATTCGAGAGAAGGAATAAAGAAAGTCCCCATCTACTGTGATACAGGCGGTCTTGAGTAACGCTTGATCGACAACGAAAGTCCTTCTCTGAGATACGTAATTGTTAGTAAGCTCGGTTACTTGTATAGCATCTCTATCCTCGAATGAAGTTATTAAATATTCCGTAGTTCCTGTGAAGAAGAAAAAACATAAATATCCAAAAACTTGGTATGGTACACCAATAAGAAAAGCTTTTCCTGGAAATTACAAGATCGAAAAAAAATTGATAGGAGCAAATGTCAATTCTTTGCTCTTTTCAAAAAGGGTTGAGTTATAAAACAACTCGACCAAACTTGGATCCACAAAGTAAAGGTTTAAATTTTCAACAAGCGCTGCATGACAGTTAAAAAAATCGTACAGGTTGTCAAGTATGCACAGTATTCTATCACAATCAGAGCTATATGTTCCGGAAAAGTATTGGGAAAATTGATATTGTCATAATGTCTTTGTTCTGGTGGCATGGATATTATATGCATCGATGCATATAATGGTACATTTAAATGTCTTTCCATGACAGGACTCATTAATGTACAATTTATTATATTAAGGCACCAACCTATCCACCACCACCCCACCCCCCCCACACACACACACCATGTCATGATGATATATACATATGGGCATAAACATATACTTACACATACGTCATGATTGTACATATGGGCATAATGACATGCCCCATGGGTCTAATTATGCTAACACAAATTGGTCCAAACTTGCTCCCCTCCCCCCTTCCACCCCCCCCCCCCCTACACCCCTCCACTGCACCCTCCTTCAACCCGTACACACACGTACGCATAGTAAGGTATGTACTAACCATCACTCCATGTATCTGCACAGCGAGGGTACGCTTCAAGTCCGTCTAAATAAATCACCTGTGGGGGTGCATTAGCATTTGTTATGTCAAGCGTGTATATCTTGGTCTTGTCTATCAACCTGATTTGCCTGAAAGAGAAATACGAAGCGGCGCATGTATATCATTATAATGTGTGTATTTAAGGGATGGGGGGGGGATTGGGCTAGCTGGGCCCTGACACAGGGCCCCAATTCTAGTGGATTACAGTGCATATCAATGTTATGTACGGGATTCATATTCTAATTTAATATTTTAGCAAAACTGAAGACCTTTCTGTTTGGCTGTAAATATATGATAATGCACTTGTGTTTGCTTAAATGAATACTTCACAGTTGGCAGTGCCTTCACATAACCAATCAACTTCAAATGTTAGCTCTTTAAAACAATTGTAAGAATTGAATGTTACTCCACAAAATGTATCGATGCCATCTTTAGATTGAGTTCTTCTCATATACGAATCAAATCTTAATTAACCAATAGTTTTCTTTTAATATAGCTTACTGTTTGTCGCAAAGGACCATGATGGTTGCAATGGTTACAGGATCGTCAATGTTAAAATCGATGGAAACGCCATCTTTCTCCAGAGAACGTAGATGAATTTTGTAACCGTCGCTAGTAGGATAACCATATGCCACATATTTGCAGCAACAGTCAAGAGCAACGTTATCTACGAAATCAAAAGAAATCCACGTGAAACGGCTGAGAGGTGTAGCCTATATGGTCTGTTTCAGAATAACAACAAAGTATAGGCTTTGTTGTGGCTCACTGTGTGGTCCATAAGGCTCGTATATAGGCTATTCAATTTATGTAAAAGAGAAATGGAGAGATGAGACAGGCATAATTTTTTGGGCCTTATACTGACCTTGAGGCAACTCAGGTCAATGTTGTCTTAACATTAGGCCTATAGACAATCTAGGTGGCCAATTAATGGATATGTTTATAACTGTATATATGGGCTGCGGGATGCTATTCCTTGTATCCTTATTGATAAAAGTAACGTAAACTTGAGGCAAGAAACAAGAAACGTTCAGTTTAGCATATTAGTTCATTTGGTTTTGAATGAGCACGTTTTTGCCCTTTTCCCTGTTAGTTTTCGGCAACCCATAAACGGTGGGGTAGGGCAGTGTACCAAGCCCCAGCTTATGTGGCCCAGTGGTAAATCTGAATCGGTGAAAGAGGCTGTCATTCTTGGTTGTTATGGGTGCAGATACGTGTTTTGTTTTGTTGTTTTTTCGTCACTACGTTCATAGTGGATACCTCTGTCCTTTGCTTAACACCGTCACGCGTAACAAACTCAAAGCTAGGATCATCGCTATGTTTGATAATTACTTAAGTAGCTATACCATGAACACAATATGAGGGAGGGTGTGTTGTGCATGGTGACTGAAAGACACCCCGCAAACCTAGAAGGTTCCCGAAAAGGTCAATTTGTTTTCTGCCACCGCTAAATGGCTTCTTTTGTAGCCGTGTAGATTTATATACTATATTGCAAACTCACGTCTGAAATACTTGTTGCACTACCGATTTCAATGGGGGCGAACAGGGGAAATCCTCATCAAATATCCCATCGCTCACCTCCCCCACCCCCCCCCCCCACCCCTCCCCTCACCCATCGCTACTGCTTTCCCTCCTTCATCTCTGTCCATCTCACCGAAGCCAAGATTTGTGAGTTAGCAGCAATATTAATACACGGAGGGGCACAAACAATTTTAGGTGGCGCACAGGGCATACAGGCCTGCCACTTCGCCCCGATTCGTTATTCGGTTTTGTTTCATGCATTAATATGTTCGGGAAATTTTAAACATATGAAAAGTGAAATTTTCTTCAAGATAAATTGCTTAGATGTTGTATCTCATTTATATATACCAATGAAGAGAAATCTCTTTGCGGCGGGGGACGCCACGAGTAATTACTTGTAAGTACTTACAGCTCCACGGAATTTCCTGGTAGATCACAGGATTTTCTTCGGGATCAGTTAAGGTACCGGGGATCTTCAAAATTTTGGAAATTCCTGTCGCAATATTACCTTCTGCTACGAAAATATCCAAACCGTTGTAACACATTGTAACTCTCGTCATGCTAAAGTCTCGCCTAAGAACCATGTTATTTCCGTTGAATATGCCATCATTACGCAAATGGTATATTGTTTCACCTGAAAATGCGTAAAGAAAAGGTTAACATTTGTATGAGCTAAGAAACAGCATTGCAAAGGTTGCATGCGCAAAAGTACCAATGGAAATGTATTGCGGTTGTATTTCACAAGTAATTCTAAAGCTCAATGTGTCGGGTCAAAATTCCAGATGGTCAGTACGCAGTATTTAAAACTTAATACAAATTCCACTTTTGGCCTTTCGCCAGCCAAACAATCCTATTGCCGTTTTGATGTTTTCCCCAAACACATTCCCCAAACATTCCCTTAGTACTTCCGCCCTTCGTTGTTTAGAAAAGTTACATTAAATGTTCACGGTATGTTCTTCTAATATTACATTGTGATTTTTATTCTGATATACGCATATATCATTAGATCTAATTAGTTCTACAATCAGGTCTATAATAAGACCTATAATTATGTCTATAGTTATATCTACAATTTGGTCTATATTTAGCTCTATAATTTGATTTATCGTCAGATATATCATTAGATTTATAAATAGGTCTGCAGTTATGTCTATCATTAGGTCTGTAAGTAGAGCTATATCATTAGATCTACAATTAGTTCTACAATCAGGTCTATAATAAGACATTTAATTATGTCTTTAGTCTACAATGGGTCTATAGTTAGGTCTTTAAATTGATCTATCTTCAGAAATATCATTAGATCTATAAGTAGGTCTATATTTATGTGTATCATTAGGTCTGTAAGTAGAGCTATGTAATCAATTAGTTTTACAATCAGGTCTATATAATTAGACATATACTTATGTCTATGGTTAGATCTATAATGGGTCCACGGCTTGCAAGTCGCACTCGTAGACATGAGCATATTACACCCGTATTACGTGACTTACATTGGTTGCCGATTCATTGCAGGTTCAATTATGAGATTCTGTTATATACATATAAGTCACTTAATGGTTTAGCCCCTATCTACCTCTCTGAATTAATACATAAAAACAAGCCTACTCGATCTCTACGCTCAGAATCCAAGTCCTTACTTACCAAACCTGTCATTAAAACTTCTACATACGGAAACAGGTGTTTCGATTACTCATCTGCGACATTATGGAACAGTTTATCGGAGGAAGCTAAGTGTGCCAAAAATATAGATGAATTTAAAAAACTAGTCAAAACCTTTCTATTTAGATCTGCATTCCATTAACTGTGCTTTCTATACTATATATTGTCACATAATTACAACGCATTTTCCATTTTGCGTTTATAGCGCTTTTAAAATTAAAACAATTTTCACATTTATATATATTTTAAATTTTAAGAATTTGTTTGTATCATTTTCGCTTTTACATTTGCAGTTTTTATACAATTTATTGTCAGATGGTATTTAACAAATTTTCTACCCTTTTTATACCTTACATTATCGATTTATATATTTGTATATCATGATTGTTTGTATTTTACTGTAAAGCGCCTTAGAGCAATTTCTGATTGGATAAGGCGCTATAGAAATTTTGTATAATAATAATAATAATAATAATTGGGTATATAAGTATATCTATCATTAGCTCTATAAGGACGTTTATAATTAGATATATAATTATGTATGTAAGTAGATCTATTAGGTGTATAATTAGGTCTATCATCGGGTCTATAATTAGATCTAGAATTAGGTCTATCCATAATAGTTATAGCACTATGACTAGGTTTATTATTAGGTATAAAATTAGGTATATAATCATGTTTACAATTAGATATATAATTAGGGTATATAATTAGGTATAACATTAGGGATATAATGAGGTTTATCATAGATCCATAATTGTTCATAAATAATTATATAATGATCGCTCCATGATTAGGTTTATAATTAGATATATAATTATGTATGTAAGTAGATCTATTAGGTGTATAATCGGGTCTATAATTAGATCTAGAATTAGGTCTATCCATAATTCTATAGTTACAGCTCTATGATTATAATTAGGTATAAAATTAGGTATATAATTATGTTTATAATTAGATATATAGTAAGGGTATATAATTAGGTATAACATTAGGGATATAATGAGGTTTATCATAGATCCATAATTGTTCATAAATAATTCTATAATGATCGCTCCATGATTAGGTTTATAATTAGATGTATAATTATGTATAATATTAGTCATATAATTAGGTCTAAGATTAGGTATATTAAATAAATGTATATGCCTTATCATAACTTTTCTTTGTACTATGATATTTAAAGAGGTTTAAGAAACTGTTATACTTAACACCCTTGCGTGAGCCTATTCAATTGTTTTAATTCATTTAAAATACTTGATTGACTAATAAGAATATGTTAGATAAAAGATGATATTTCATGTTTCAAATGCTGTGACGAGTGGGCGTGTGTGGTGGGAAGCAAGTATGAGCATCCATCATCGGGTTACGTTATTACCGCGTTGTCTATAAAGTAGATGCATTTGTCGTATTTCTAAGACCGTTATTGCCACCACTTACAACAGGGAGGTCATAAAATAGTATTAACCTGATATAGAATTGTACTCACCACATGCCTTGCCGAAGAGGCTTAGGATCAAAACGATAAACGCTGCCGTATTCATGACGACCGATCGCCCAAACTCTTCCAATGTTTCTCTGATCACATTGGGTGTACTCACTCGTCTTGTATATACTTGTGACCAGATACACTTTCTAATTGTGTTTGATTTGAAACTTCAGATTGTTACTACAGCTGGAATTACTTTAGAAGAGAGAAATTTAAATCTGTGTTCGGGCCAATTCAAACAGATCTTATATTTATCCAAAGTAATTGGTTTTTCCTACAGTAATGACGTCACCGAAGGTAAATAGTTATAGTAATAGACTAAGAACAAAAAGGTTAACATAAACAAGAGTTTGCTTCTAATAAGACTTGACTGAGGTAAAGCGTGCTGATACAAATTCCAATATCTTTAATTAATATCTTTAATTGAAGACTTAAAGTAGCACTATGAAAACAAGTACATAAAATATTGACCAAATCAGGTTAGCTTAGTCGAACTGTGAATCTTCCCCATTGTTTACATGTATTATATATATATATATATATATATATATATATATATATATATATATATATATATATATATATATATATATATATGTGTGTGTGTGTGTGTATTATATATATATGTATTATATATATATA
Organism: Apostichopus japonicus; assembly: GCF_037975245.1. Lineage (NCBI taxonomy): Eukaryota > Metazoa > Echinodermata > Holothuroidea > Aspidochirotida > Stichopodidae > Apostichopus > Apostichopus japonicus. Next base: position 13,787,497 of record NC_092572.1, read on the forward strand.
TATATATGTATATTTATATATGTATATATATATATATAAATATATATATATATATATGTATATGTATGTATATATATATATATATATATATATATATATATATATATATATATATATACACTAATCTTCCACAACAGTTAATCAGATTAACCAGACACATGATTCAGATATTTGAAATGCAGAAAGATTTCGAAAGTTTTCCAGTTGGTTTTCTGATGTGGTTCATCTGGAAAAGTGTTTGGTCGACGAAATATAGAGTATATCGAAATATCTACATTGATCACTACTTCCTCTACTCGGTGGAACTTAGCAGAGGCGTACGCAAGTGGGTGGGGGTTGGGGTGGGGATGCCCTCCCTTCCCCATCATCAGTCTGTTGATTTTGTGTATTCAGTCGGGGAAGAATGAAAAATACCCCCCCGTCCAAAGCTATTACCTTAAAGATACATTAAATGTCCAATTAAACCTAGCTTAACCAACGGTAAGTTTAATAACTCGTACCTATTGTGATTATTATTTTTCAAGTAATCTTAAATTAAGTATATTTTGCTAGTTATAGATAGCTAATTACTTCGGTTCTGTCGTTGGAGATCGTTTTAATATTGGTTTCACTGTCGGTCTTCAAATGTATCGTATATATATATATGTATTTGTATGTATTATAGATCCTCCTGCAAGCAGGAACTCGCGAAAATGCCATCATTGGCTCATCAAAGCCACAAGCTGACCGAAGTCAGTCTCTTACATTCATATTTAACGTCCATGATTATGAATTGTCAATTGTCAACAACTCTGTAACTGGACGATATACATTAATCTTGGAGTGACTCGAACTCGGGACCTTATGATTGAAAGGCACCGGCGTTAACCACTGAGCTAACTCTCCTTAATACATAATACACACACAAAGGTGTGCGTTGATTTAAGTAATCCAACGCAAGTAATCCACACAATGGTATATACGTGTGCATTGCTTTAAGTATGAGCCCACCCAACACTGAGCTAATAAAAATAATATTGCATTTCAAAAACTTAGTCCTTCTTTTTTACAGAAAACCCTTTTTTAGGGCACAAATTGTCCAAATTATAACCATCTTGTTTACTTTTCGACAATAACTCTTTCACAGAGCGGGAATATCATGTATTTACAGCAAAATTTACCGACGTTTCGAACGTGTTAAATAAGCAGTTGCTTGTTTACACCTCAAATGTTCAATATTTATACTTTTATCTCTAGTAAACACAGACAAACACAGAGACAAAACACACACTTAGAAGATCTACGCACCTGCAAGCTGAAAGTGGGTGTCTTCATGTGGATATAACTAATTATATAACGGCTCCACCTCATAAAGTAACCAATCTAATCCCAGAATGACCACACCTATTGAGGTAGATATGCTTTTCTTTACCATATTTCTTATTGTTACATATCAGGGAGTTTCATTTCTTAATTAATTAATTAATATTGTTGTACGCTGTGTTTTCCATTCTTCTCGTATGGTCAGTATAGTTTAATGTACAAGGTAAGACTAAGAAGTACAATAGTCAGTGGGTTCCTTGGGTATACACATAGGCGTAGGACGCAGGGGTGGCTGGGGGATACAGCCCCCCCCCCCACCCAACTAAAAATTTTTGTAAAAATTCGGGCAACATACTGAGAATTTTTCGGGCACCTACTGAAAGAAAAATAATTTGCAATGTGTTTTTCAATGGTTAAACTTATATTATTATTATCATTATTATTATAACGACTTCACCAATAATTATAACCAATATGGAAGGGTAATAACAAGGAAAATGATTGTATGTTAATTGGCATGCGATGTAATAACCGATGCTTACCTATACGATATGCACATGAAGATGTTGAACGCGCGCGGAGCACTCGAAAAATGTTGGTTATATTTTGCGGGCAAGTCGTTACAGTCCCCCAAATCAAATTGGGCTCCTACGCCTATGGGTATACATGTCCAAAAAAAACAAACAAAAACATTATTATTTTAAAGGATGACTTTAAGCAGACTGTTGACCAATCAAAGTTTGAGTGACGCTTCTATATAGGCTATTCCGGAAAAATTCTGGAAAAATTTCTTGAATGCTTCTTGAAAACTGATTTTTAATGACTGTTTGATGCGGGCGTCTCACTAGTGTATAGGTTCACGAGCCAAAGCTTCGACTTACGAGAAAGTAAAATACGGTGCGGGTTCAATTGTCAAAATTTCGAACTTCACGTCGAATTTCGAGAATGATACAAAAAATTGCAACTACGATATTATAAAGCCAAATGTTCCCATGTTGGAGAATATTGGAATGTTATTGAATGATCTGAGTTAATTTTTGCCAATAGGCTATATAGAAATTAACCCAGTGTTAACAAGATCGGTAAAAAGGAAAGAAAGAAAAATATTGCAAGAAAAAAATACGGGATTTTCTTTTTGCAGTTGGTGCATGGATTTGTCAATGTTTCAGCTTAAGGAAAAGTAACGAAAAAAAATCACTGCCTACCGGAATCATATTTATCTTACCTAGGTGTTTGCGTGAGATCGGCATCATAACAATGCATCCCATACATTTCACATAAAGTTTCTGGTATTAAAAAACTGTATCGTATATTATTGGTCTGCTTCCAATTGAAAGGCTTCACACAGAGCCGTACGGCTCTGGCTTCAAATGTAGTTGAGCGCCCTCTACACCATTCCACACAAGCACACACACACACACGCCCACAGAGTTGCAATTTTTTTAAGCAGAGCTACTGTAATTGTTTATTGTTAGAAAGACTAATTCAGGCGCGTAGCCAGGGGGGGCGAAGGGGGAAGCCCCCCCCTTTGAGCTTATTTTTTTTTAATGTTTTTATGATATCGCTAGTATTTTCAAAAGAGAAATGCTAAGATGCAACTTACAAGGCCTGGGAAGTGCCATTTCCAGCGATCTGGGAGGCATTTTCAGCCAAAATTTTCTTGTACGCTTCGCGCCAACCAATGGTGGCGCTACGCTTAGATAGTTTGCAATTCCGAATCTGCAGTTTCACCCCTTCCTTGGCAAATTCCTGGCTACGCGCCTGGACTAATTTCAATTGTCGGAGCCAGCATCCTCCTAACAACCCCCCCCCCCTGCCACATTTTCCCCACCACCTCCCTCGAACGATAAGTTCTCCCAATGATATTCTGGTTCAAATGAGGTCATTCTTTTTATGATAATAACCCTCCTTCTATCTTCGCTCGCTTACATTTGTAAATAATATCTTGTTTACGGAAACCGAAGTCTATTATACTATATAAGGCAAGCATGGAAGTGATAGACTAGTTGCCTGTCTATGGCGAAACTCGCCCTCGGTCATATTTCCCCACCCCCACCCACCGCTCCCCCACTCTTCTCTGCTTTAGTACCTAACTAAAAAATCGGACATACAGTTGCCCAGTTCTGCTGTTATTAATCATATAAATCTTAAAATATACTGCGATTTGTTTCCATTCAGCCTGAATGCATGCCTAGCCCTTCTGTAAATTATATTTGTCATTGAATTCTCGCCTGAAAATTAAGCTATTGTCGTAGACAAACTATATTCAAATTATCTGATTCTTTTAGAGATTTCTACTAATAAGCCTCTGTCACTGCCTCTTGTTACACAAACTCATTGAAACGTTTGCAAAACCAATTCCGCAAGGGGTACGGCACATTGGGTATTAATAATTATTGTATCCCCTTGGCTCCTCCTACATTTAACTTTATCTGTAAAGGTAGGAAGGTTGTTACCAACGATCAACTAAAACGCTTAAGTTATGTTGATATTACCTGAAGTATGCTGTATTAATATGTTTTAATGATAGTTAATATTAATATACTTATTTTTCTACTACATAACATCTATTAAATATAATCAAAGTTACAAGTTACAGAATATCTTCCCTATAAAATAATAGTCCTGTCCAAAAAATTTACATAATACTCAATCACATGATGTATGTCAATCACTGTGCATATCGCTGTCTTTCATAGCGCTGCCATTGACCATACACCAATTTGACGAGAGACTGACGTTTTGAGGTATGTCACTCACTTTATTTCCGTTTTTCATATCCTCTTTTTTCTTTGTAATCGTGCATTTTAGCTGAACGAAAATGTCCGATTGTTTCTTAAGTTCTGTTTGATTGCATGTGATCGTGATATTTTCTTATATTCTGTCCAGCAAAGTAACGACCTAGAACATTTTTTTGACTGTCCTTAGCGGTGTATTTCATCAATGAGCGTTTGAATGGCAGGTGCTACGAAAGGAAAGGGAGGAGTTGTGTGTGTGAAAAGATTGTAACGACAGTAAAGTGACAGTCACTTAGAAGCCTTGATTTATTCGCAATTGATGCCTCCATGAATGACAACATATAAATACTGTTACAATGTAGAGTTAATGCAGATTCAATTGTGTTTAACAAAATTAAATAAAGCGATGGAACCCTTGAAATATATCATGATAGACCGATCTCGTTCTGTTAGTGTTAGTAATAGAGGCATTACTGCTAACGTATATACCACGCCCGCAAGATTTATTTAGGCTAGTGATGTGGTAATCACGACATTATTATCAGTTGTGTGTGATAAACATCTTGATCCCAATCATGTCAATGGCCTATTCATGCATGATGGAGCAACACTTAATGAAACTTTAAAAATATCCTCTGCAATGTGGTGGTTTCCATGGGCCTATATGCCTCACTCAATATCATTCCCACAACTGACCTACCTACTGTGGTTAATGTATTTGATGCCGTTGGTAAAATAGACAAGATAGGCTAATTTACTACTAGTAGTACTACTACTAGGCATACTACTTACTAGGACTAGGTAGCCTAGCCCAGTCTCATCAATGTTAGTACTGTCTTACTACTAGTAAATAGTACAAGCCTGCTACTGTACCAGTACTTACTCCAACATGCACTTAGGCCTACATTATAGACGATAGTATATATTAAGCAAGTTTGCACAAAAATATTGCCTCACGTCAGCTGGGCCATCAGCCCCTACCTGTTGAGCCTATTCTTACTATGATGCCCAGGCTAGTAAACAGCACAGTATCTTGCCAATAGAGATATACAGTATTAGATGATGTTCCAAATTCAATGCTGTAAATAATGCAATATTAAAGTGTACCACTTGTCAAATGGTAACTTTGTATTCCCTCTGACTTAGCTTACTGCAGTTTACATTTGACTTCAGTTGCACAGGTAAGTGATAGCAAATGTATCTGCTATAGTATAGTTGCTGTGTTTGAAAGTCACATATGTAATGACTTTTAGAATGCCAATTTTATCCCCACAGCCTCAAAGAAAAACAAACACAGCTAAACTTTATCACCTACAGTGAAAGAAGAAAACAGCAATTGTTTATTTTTGAGTCACTTAAAATATTAAATGTTTCTCCCATGTACCAGTAAGACTATACAGCTGTATGTGGAAAGTAATAGAATTTTGTCCTTGCCTGGATGGTTCTGAACCAAAACCCATTACAAGTTGTAGAGGCCGGGTGGGAGAGAGAGTCAAAGAAGACATGACACAACCAGAGTCAGAGCTGAACTGTCTTTTCTCCAACATTGCACTGCATACAGCAGTGCAGTACACCAGCTGCAAGGCATACCATACAAACATTAACATAACAATAAAGGGTAAGTGCCCATAACAATAACACCAATAAGATGGCATGCATAGCATGTAGTATAAGTCTTTACACTACATACCATACACTACAAAGTGTCTGATATTTGGCAGAATCAGATCAAACCAATGATCAAGTAATTGAAGGATTGAAAGTTAAACCAGATCTCAAAATTAAAGAGATCATTATTACCTTTGGCCCTTTTAAAGAATTTTTGTTCGCTTGGCATTTCTAAACTTCCGTATACCATCCTTCAAGTGCTGTTTAAGTTTTCGACTGACAAGGAAACTTCCTTTTGTCAGGTAAACTGTACAGAAGCCATTCATGTTTGAGTAAACTTGTGAAATTTTGTGTAAATGTACCCCAGGAACTAAAAATTGTGCAACCACCCAAATAATAATTTTGATGGAAAAGAACAAAGAACTTTATGGCTAGAATATGATTCCAAGGTTCCAGTAACCTCTGTGTTTCAAACCCAGCGTGCTCTGCCAACAGAGCTGAACCCTATAAAGCCATTTCTTATGATTTTGAAACTTATTAAAACATCTGCTCCAAAAAATGGAAATTGCTCTACAGGAACACTAACAATGACCCCTGATTGCTCATTGATTTGGTGCAGAAAGGAACCGTACACATAGTGATATGCCTGTACCGAGCAGAAAATTAAAATGAAATGATGTACCCATAAACTATAACAGCACAAAAAAACAAAATGACTGTGGAACTAAAAAAAGTGAAATAAAACATAGTAGACTGTAGTCACCTGCAGGTCTGGAAATTATGAAATACACATCATTCTTCAGTACTTTTCCCTTTCATAGGGTCTGTGAAAATGTTATATCCATACGGGACGTTGTGAAAGTCGGCAATACACTTAGAGCAAACCAATGTCTTATAAGAAAACCTCAGCGAGAAAATTACCTCACATTTTGACCGATCATCGGTCAGTTTGACCCCCTTAAATGTTGTCGAAAATGTGACGTAAATATCGAGCTCGAGGACTTATCCCCTAATAGGCCTAATACATGCTCTCCACTGGTATCAACTCCTCTCAGAAGTAATCATTAACAGTTTCCCTAGATGCATAAATATATTCATAAATTGATAAATTGAAAAATTCATAAATTGAGCAAATTTCGGTTTTTCCCCATCCACTAAAGGCAAGCCGGCCCAACCCCCTCCTGTTCCAATCCCTTTCCCATTACGGTATGTAAGTAACTTTTTATGCAATGTTTATTCAAAAACTCAAACTTAAACTTAATAAAAAATTTAAAAAACTTAATAAAATAAAACTTAAAATTGCTGCTCTTGGTGATCAATATATGAAGGATTAACACAAACATAGCAAAAAATTATATCAGACTGAACCACATGGTCAAAAGGAGTTACCAAACTCTATGCCAGCTTGCAACAAAGAAATTATTGTGGTTTGAATTCACATTTTACTCAGCAGCTCTCAATGCAGGGGAAACGAACAGACTGGTCTGTTAGTAGCAGAGATACGCTTTCCATAAAATCCATTCAATTATACAACATTGTCTAAATTCATTTAATATTTGTGATCAAAACAATGATTCAAATAGTGTGCGATAGTCATAGAAACAATGAAACATCAGCTTTGTATCACAGACGCTTCCTCTCGCATGACCACAATGCCTAAGGTTATGATATATTTGTGTGCACCTATGCAGTATGAAAGCCTGTAGCACAAACATGTACACAGGGAGAAATAGCTACAAGCAGCTGTAGCTTAACAACATACTTTTGTTGTCATTTAGCACTGAAGATTCTAGAATGTTTGAAGACAATGGGTATGGATAGTATTAGCCCAATCAAATTGTAGGAAATTGTAGGAAAAGTGACTAGTTTTAACATGAAATTGCCTGTCGTAGAAATGTTATTAGCTTGTACCGAAGCATCCCAACTTGCCGGTGATTGATGTGTCTGATTTGCTCACAAGCAATCGTCTTCTTCGTTCTTTTGAGAGGGAGCTGTTGTTGTTTTTGAAAAGGAAAAAAGATGTTAGACCCTGGTTAAATCTTGCTTCAGGGATCCTGCGTTCTTAACAATGCTGAGTGCCGTGCATAAACTGTTTAACCAGGGGTGCTGCCCCAGGTTCATTCAGTACAACCCACAAAATGTCAGGGGAGGGATTTAAGGAGGAATGAGGCCTTTTATGAATTATTATAATTTAGTAAATTTTATGAACAATGGAAATTTGCTAGCATTGAATTCAGATATATTGTTCAAATGCCTCCCTAGCTGAAATGTATGGATCTGTTGCATGTTTTGAACCAACCCTAAGATTATATACAGTACAATCAATAGAATTTTTGTATAGTATGGGTTGCTAATTGTGAGTACAGTAGCTTTAATTTACTCACCATAACATTGACAGTGACACATTGAATTATTCAATCATAGATGTTTGTTGTCCACAGTACTGCTTGTATGGCAATTTCTCATTATTAAAGTCACAATGTGTGTTTGCCAAATTTTAACTTCGACAATTCCAGCTTACTGCCCTAAAAGCTTTAATAGTGAAAATAACACCGTTCTATGCAATTTTCATATTAATAATCACTATTTTTATTGAGTTACCTGTTTAATTATTTGTATACATGTTCTCCATATAAAGGCAGACTTTCCTCTAAGACAAGCAGTACGTAGTACTGTAGTGTACTTTAGACAGACCTGTGTAGTAACTGATTTCAGACATTGTAGCTTTCATTTTACTGCTGTGCACAAACTTACATTGCAGAATCTTGTACACTAAGTTGGTACTGCATGCCTGTGCCCTTCAGTACTACTTTACAGAAAATTTGAAGTTAACATTGAAAGAAAAAAAAACTTCAGCGCCCTTGGAACAGAAATGAGCTATTCAATGTTTGTATATATATGAACAAACACATCAGTTAAAGTGCACTTATACAATACAATGTATTGTATTATGCTGAATGATAAAATATTCTATGATGCAGGCATGCATGTAATGTTCACAGTACTGTACACATCAGGCAGGCACTGTACCTTTCAGGTATGTAGTTTGCAGTCCTTTACATTTGTGATCCAGCAGACAGTTTGTCTCAAGTAGTTTTAAGTCTATAATACTGTACATAGCAGCATGGACATCTCAGGTCTAGATAAAAGATAACAAGGTATCACGTTTCATTACTGTCTGCATTTTGTAGCGACAAGAAAAAAACTTCACTTGCAAGGAAGGGAAAGTTAACTTTTTCAGAGGGTGGCACGCAGTTTGGGGCGAGTCTTCAATGCCTTTAATTTTATAATACTGTACACATCAGGCAGGTTGCTGTACCTGTCAATGTATGTAGTCTGCAGTCTTTTGTCTGCAGTCAGTATGTCTCCAATAGTTGTAGGTCTACAATACATAGCTAACCCTACAACAGCAGTACAATAATGCTTCCCCCTGAGCAGGTCAGTTCATTTTTACACCTCAGTCTCTCACAGTTAAAGTGATATTATTCTAATAGAAGGCAATTGGAATACACAAATCAAAGAATATCAACCATTATTGCTGTGAAATACAAATAAGTATGTGCAGTTTGTCAAAAGAGTAGTAGCAATCACAAATATGCAGGTTAAAAAATGAAAAGTGTTCCAACCCTTCAATTAATCGTAAGATTAAAATAAAAACAATTAGCCTAACTTGTTTGTTTTTGACTGTTTCTAATAAGCTGCAGTATACTTTCAAGTTGTTTTCATGAACTAAGATAGGGACCAAGGGGTTTACAGTACTTCAGCTTCTTTACCAGATTTGCAGATAGGACCCTTTGGAGACAGACTTATAAATAATGGAATATAAAAATTTTCAACTTGAGTATACATGTATCTTATTGGAGATCTTGGCATTTCAAAGTAAATTAAACTCAATGAAATTATGTTGTAGTAAACTATTGAGTTTAGAGTAGTAAAGAATCATGATAATCTGATAGAGATGTGCAGCTAGTGATGAACGATAATGCTATCCAAAATTGCTATACTGTAAGTGCAGAGATGTATAGCCAGTTTTTGTACAGAGATACAATAGTATTTTATAAGAGACCAAGTTCATAGCCTTCAATACTGCTATGCAAAAATATCTGAACACTAAATCATTCCCTGACATCACCAGAATTTTGTGACAGATTTCAAATAAAAAACCATAGCCTTTGCCAACATCATCAATTGATGTACTTTATTGTACAGTATGTTTTGAAGTGGTCCACCCCTCCCCCCCCCCTTCTATACTGAAGATGACTCCTTTAATGTGCTGAGGTGACCCAGACTGTTGTGAATTAATGGATTGTTTACATTAGCCACAGTCCAAGTGAAGTCCTTTAGGCTTTGTTTGTAAACCTGCTGTGATTGACAGCTGTTCATTGTCTGCTCTGTGGCAGTTCACTGCAATATAAACAATACTGCATACTACTACAACTAACTACTGGCGCTGATCAAGATAGATCTACCAGAATGTTCTGGTGTGTGGTGGTGAGGAATGGAATGATAATGCTCTTACAGTTCAGTACAACATGCATATATATGGTAAAAAGACTTACAGGAATGGTAGATTTATGGGAGGGCATTGCAAATAGTCCCAGTACAACATGCATACTGTATATGGTAAAAAGACTTACAGGAATGGTAGATTTATGAGAGGGCATAAATTGCAAATAATCCCAGTACAACATGCATGTACAGTATACAGGAAAAAAGACTGTTTAAGAAATGGTAGATTTATGGGAGGGCATAAATTGCAAATAATCCCAGTGCAACAAACACTTGCTTAAGGAATGGTAGATATATGAGAGGGCATAAATTGCAAATAATCCCAGTGCAACATGCATATATGGTAAAAACACTTGCTTAAGGAATGGTAGATTAATGGGAGGACATTAATTGCAAATATTTAGTCCCAGTGCAACATGCATATATACGGTAAAAAAAACTTGCTTAAGGAATGGTAGATTTATGGGAGGACATTAATTGCAAATATTTAGTCCCAGTGCAACATGCATATATGGTAAAAACACTTGCAAGAATGGTAGGAATTATATTAGGGCATTAATTGTAAATAATCCCAGTACAACATGCATATATGGTAAAAAGACTTGTTTAGGAATGTTAGATGGATGGATGGGCAGTAATTGCAATTATTCACGGAAGATTGCTAATCATGATTATGAAAGTGATAGAGTTGGTACCAGTGTAACTTTATAGAACTTAAACTGATTTGTTTGTCTAGTTCTACACCTTTACAATATGAGGGCTGTAAAGTTAAATGTAAATGACAGGAAGCAAAGTCTCTCAAATGAGTGTAACCTTGGTACTCACACTTCACAGGGAAGTAGCCTAGCCTACTAAGAAGGCTGTTAGCAAATATATTTTACCAAATGTTTCTCTTTTTGTTTATTTTTGTGCAAACAGATTGTGGGGCCTCATGAGCCATTTGAGCCCCAGCCATGCATCACACTTCATCGACGACTGTCAGTGAGGTCTTGACAACTTCCCAGAATGCACTGTCAGTCTCTCGCTCGAAGACGGAATCTGAGGACAGCAGCCAAACTACTCAGTCTACGGCTCCTGCAGCGACCGAGTCCTCTGACAAGGACAGGGGCTCCATTTACACGTAAGCACCCTTAGCTGGATATCACATGTATTGTATATAGGTGGATGTGTTGTGTTTAGTGGAGGTCAAAGGTCATCAACAGTCAAAATGTTGACAATTTCAAGAAATATATATCCATTTCAAGTAGGTAAAACTTACATGGAGTTCAGCAGAGGTCAAATTGTGCAAGGTCTCTCCAAAAGGTCAAGTTAGATGGAACTCAAATTGTGTCTGCAGATGCCTCTTTGAATTAGATGACCCTTACGTGCTACACTTATTAAAGGCAATCAAAATCACTCGGGTCTGAGGAGGTCAAACTGTAAAGACTTGTAAACATATCTCAAAAAGGGTGTCTACACTCGGAACTAGTCTTCATCCCTTAAAAAAAAACCTACATTGTTGACCCTTTCTTATTGCATTTCTGATTTAAGGGTCTTTGAGTTGTCAAGCTAACGAACTACATTGTTTTTTATAGTATTTTAATGTCATAGGTTGCTTTTGAATTTGTGAACAGGTGATGCAGTAGTTGTAATGGTATTGACAGGAGCTATGTCAATGAGCTTAACCAATGGACCATGGTCAGAAGATCTCTTAGTTGTGGGTCACTTGGGACCCTTTGTCAGTTGACATTTTCTTTTGCAAATTGGGATTAATTAAGTATTATCTGGTACAGTAGACTAGGTGAAATGCAAGCAAGTGCATGTGTAGCCAGGGGTGATTATAATACAAAGTAATTTCACACCGCAGTTTGAATATTAATTACAACAATGAGCACTCCTTAATTTATGCTGTCTCTCTGTTTCTGATAATACATTAACAGGCATCCCTTGTTCCCTCTGATGGCCCTACTGTTTGAAAAGTGTGAGCAGGCCACCCAGAGTCCTGACCCTCCGACATCAGACAGCTTTGATGTCGATATCGAAGAGTTTGTCAACAGACAGAAGAGGGAAGGGAAGCCATTTTTCTGTGATGATACGGAGGTTGACAATCTGGTACGTTTTACTCCCTCATTTGGCACGTTTCTCTTTGAAAACTTAACCGCTATTAGCGATTAAAACTATTAAAAAATTCAACAGACCAAGACGGGGGATGTTGTTTGACATGAAGCATGAACATTTCAAGTTTATATGTACTGTGAAGAGCTCTCACAACCTTCTTATTCCAAAGGTTGTGCAACAATAATATCATAACACAATTTAAACTGCCAGTTTTTCTCTAAGCTGGGTTTAAAGCTAGGCAATATTTTAACAATTCTTTTCAGTACTTTCAGTGTGTTTGAAATGTACAGCATTAGCATGTAGCCTGCATTGTGTTCAGTATACAACTGTGACCATTTTTGCCCCCAGTAAATAGGCCTATTTAAAAGCTAGTCCTGAAGGAAGCTTGCAAGTTTTTTTATTCCATTTCTCATCTTTCATCAGATGATTAAAGCTATCCAAGTCTTGAGGATCCATTTATTAGAACTGGAAAAGGTCAATGAACTCTGCAAGGATTTCTGCCATCGGTACATCACCTGCCTGAAGGGCAAAATGCACAGCGAGAATTTGCTGAAGGAGGAAAGGTAAGAATTTGATGCCCACAGTAGATCTGCTATTAGACTGACCAGTTTTGTAGTCATTTAGACTGCCATCTCAATTATTGCCATTCTTACAGTGCTGTCAAGTAGATGTGTAGCCAGTGAGAGAGTGAAACATACAGGTCTGAGAGTGGGAGTGGAGGAGGTTACGAAGATTAATAAGGGGATGGAGTTGGGGATGAGGTTGTTAGGAATAGGAAACAAAAATCCTAATCATTTAATAGGAAGAAACTTTGCAGAAGATGTGGGACCAGTTTTGTAGCCATTTAGACTGCCATCTCAATTATTGCCATTCTTACTGTGCTGTCAAGTAGATGTACAGCTAGTGACAGTGTGAAACATACCTCTGAGAGCGGGTGTGGAGGAGGTTTCGAAGACTAATAAGGGGATGGGGTTGGGGATTACGTAGGGATGCTGATTTGCTGCCTGTGTTCTTCCTTGATAATTTTGTTTGTCTGGTCAATTGTAAATTGAGCAAATACCAGACTATAGAAATAGAATAGAGTAATAGAATGCCTGCATCAACTCTGACTAACATCAATGACTCCACTCTCATGTGATACTGCCGTTTCTAAAGCATCCAACATCTCGCTTGTTTCTGGGAGGTGTACACAAAATCTCGCTCCAGTAACACAGAGACAATTGATATTGTACTTCATTTGGCATTCCGTCTTGCATCCGCCCTGCAGGTCGCCGACATCTCAATCGGAGGAAAATGCTGCAGTACAGAGCATCTCAGAACAGCTGCATTCTCAGAGTCATAACAGTGCCATGCAGCTTGAAACACAGGTATGTTATATGATATTGTGTTATGTTATGTTGTTGTATGTTGTGTTATAATATATGTTTGTCTGCTATGAAAACAGGTAAGAGCAATTTGTAACCTTAACATGCAGTGCAACATTGACCTTGATAAATTGTACTCATTGCAGCACAACATGTTTGTAATTTAGCCCCCAAGTAGCTGATTCTGATCCACGGTGTACTTAGCCACTATTTTTCACTGCTCATTTCGATCACTGGATGTTGAAAAGTATTTTTTGTCGTATATTAAATTTGGGCGTTCCATTTTTTTTTTTTTCGCCCAATGGTTGAAAATTGTCATGTCACATGATGGATGTCAGCTATAAATGCACTGTTTGAGTTGTACTAGTTTGCTCAAGATTTACAACCAAATCACAATTATGGTTACTGTTAGTCAGAGAACAGTAAAGAAACCAGCCAGTAATGCTGTATGTAAAAAGTTCAATGTAAGATCCTTACTAGCTCCCAAGAAACAGATGGAGAAAACAACCGCCAACTATGTTCCCCATAGGATCATTGGATACCATAAATTGAATCCGATGGCAGCTTTTTAAGTTGATTCCTTGCATTAGATCCTTTTGGTGGCTTTTGCGTTGACTCCGACAATAACAGTAATCCTCCACAGTGTGTACGTGGATGCTCTAAAGTTGTCAAGTTTGTTGTTTAAACTTATTATTACATTATCTTTTTGCACCCTGTTAGTTTACACAGCCTCAGTACCAGACAGCTGTCATGAATTCTGGTGGACAGGTGGTGTACACACCGGTATATCCTCCGGGGGTGGTCACGCCGGGGCTGGTGACCCAAACTATACCGGGAGCGGTGCAACTTCAATCTGCCGCAAACCCCCACAACCAAATGGTAATCCATGGATCCACTCCCCTCTCGCAAATTGGTATCTCCCAGACGCCAGTTTCTTCGCAATCGGCCGTGTCGCTGCAGGGTCTGAACTCACTGGCGATCGGTGGTGACACGGCGGAGGTCAACGACCTCTTAAATAAAAGGAAACCTAAGAGAGGCGTCCTACCGAAGCAAGCTACCAACATCATGAGGTCCTGGCTCTTCCAACACATTGTGGTATGTAAATCTGGTAGTGATCAATATCATAAGTGATGATTGTAGAAATTGAAGGATTTTGTAAAAATTCAAGGTAGATTCCTCTAGGAAGGTTTTGATTTGAACAATCAGAAGACTTTCAACATTTCTACCAAAAGTGCCTTCCAACTGTAGAGTAAACTGATATCGTCATGGTTATTGTGCTGATATCCATGTCATTTTACCTACAGTACTTTGCCAGGCAGGTAATCAAAGATAAGTTTATTTGCCCTCATTTCATTTCAGAAAAAGGAAATCTTTTTCAGATGAAATTATTGATGCCACTGATTTTGACAAATTTGGTTCACAACACTGCAAATGTATTCGATTTTTAGTTGATTTATTCTCCCAAACAATTGCAATACCAAAATAGCCCCAACACATATATACATAAAGCAGACTTGAAATTTATATTATTATTGTACCCCTGGTCCTAACATGTCCAGATAATCCCAAGGTTACTGCACTTCATGTTCGTAATACCATATACACGCTACACAGTACTTCCACTGTGTACAAAAGTTGTTTCTACACTGTATTTTGTGTGCACTACATGTCCGTATATACGCTCCACAGTACATCCACTGTGTACAAAACTTGTTTCTACACTGTATTTTGTGTGCACTATATGTCCGTATATACGCTCTACAGTACATCCACTGTGTACAAGACTTGTTTCTACACTGTATTTTGTGTGCACTACATGTCCGTATATACGCTCCACAGTACATCCACTGTGTACAAGACTTGTTTCTACACTGTATTTTGTGTGCACTACATGTCCGTATATACGCTCCACAGTACTTCCACTGTGTACAAGACTTGTTTCTACACTGTATTTTGTGTGCACTATATGTCCGTATATACGCTCCACAGTACATCCACTGTGTACAAGACTTGTTTCTACACTGTATTTTGTGTGCACTATATGTCCGTATATACGCTCCACAGTACATCCACTGTGTACAAGACTTGTTTCTACACTGTATTTTGTGTGCACTATATGTCCGTATATACGCTCTACAGTACATCCACTGTGTACAAGACTTGTTTCTACACTGTATTTTGTGTGCACTATATGTCCGTATATACGCTTCACAGTACATCCACTGTGTACAAGACTTGTTTCTACACTGTATTTTGTGTGCACTATATGTCCGTATATACGCTCCACAGTACATCCACTGTGTACAAGACTTGTTTCTACACTGTATTTTGTGTGCACTATATGTCCTTATATACGCTCCACAGTACATCCACTGTGTACAAGACTTGTTTCTACACTGTATTTTGTGTGCACTATATGTCCTTATATACGCTCCACAGTACATCCACTGTGTACAAGACTTGTTTCTACACTGTATTTTGTGTGCACTATTTGTCCTTATACGCTCCACAGTACTTCCACTGTGTACAAGAGTTAATTCTACACTGTATTTTGTGTGCACTATATTTGTATATATACGCTCCACTGTACATCCACTGTGTACAAGACTTGTTTCTACACTGTATTTTGTATGCACTGTATATCCGTATATACGCCCTACAGTACATCCACTGTGTACAAGAATTGTTTCTACACTGTATTTTGTGTGCACTATATGTCCTTATATATGCTCCACGGTACATCTACTGTGTACAAGGCTTTGTTTCTACGCTGTATTTTGTGTACTAAATAGTGTTTCATTGAGTAACATCCTTGAAGTCTGTTTTATCATTTACATAACTACACTGTCTCTAGATAATATCTTTTACTTTGCAAATCATTTGATCATCGTCAGTCAAGGATCTGAACTAAGCCGTGATCCTGTCTCAACCAAACAACAATCTGAGTCCTCTGTACTTTAGTTTCTAGATTTGAAATAGAATATACTACAACTCTGAACACAATTTTCCAAGTTTGCGTGAGAATTATAAATGAAGCCACACGGACCGATTAATTCTGCTTTTAGAAGCCCGCAAATTAATAAACCCTTGAAAAATCTTGCGCCGGCTAGAATTAAGTAAAATGTGATTAGTCGAATGTGAAAGAGCAATGAAACGAGAGTGAAAGCAAATTAACACTCTGTGATTATATTTATATATATATTATAAATATATATATATTGTGATGCTTCCCGCAGACAAAAGTCAGCATCTTAAAAAGTCACTCATATTATCATTTCTTATCCAGTGACATAGCAATCTAACCTTGATTAGTAGTTTAATATTTGATGAGTGGGAGTATTATTTCTTAGAAGTGAGTGAATGAATGCATTATGGATTTTTAGACATTTACTGCTTGGATGGATAAAATGTCCCATCGAGAGTGTTTTAAAGGAAATTAAAAGCCAATGGGCAGGGTTATAAAGAATTGATAAGGATGTAATAATTACAGACATCATCTATAGACCTGAGACTCTTCTCCCCAGGAAGGTTACGCTAATTAGAATATTTAAGCTTTTTAATATAAATTACAAAAGTTTGATTTCATGTCAATATGGCATAGAGATACAGTCCTGTTGACCTGCAATAAAGAAGGCATAACCAAAAAAAAGAAAGAATGATTAACCCTCGAGTGACAGTATCGCTTTCAACTTAAAGATGATCAGTATTGCCCCTCAATATGCTAGGAAGTCAAATAATGAGGCTAAGATTTCAACATATTGTACATTTTTGGGGTTTTTTTTTGGCAGCATCATTATATATTATTTATTTATTTTCCCTTTGGCAGCATCCTTACCCCACAGAGGATGAGAAGAGGATGATAGCCGCTCAGACAAATTTAACTCTCCTTCAAGTAAATAACTGGTAAGTCATGCATTCATTGACGGGCGAAAGCAGCGTTTGGTGATTGTTCATTCAGTTGTGTTGACATATCCTAGATAGGATATCACAAGAAGGCTCCCATACTATAATAAATATGTCATTTATATAGCACTCAATCACAAAAAGTATCAAAGCGCTTCACAAAAAACAAAGAAAAAGGAAATAAATACAGTGAAAACAAATAATAACCTAATGAAAATAATCCTAAAATACAAACACAAAAAAGTAAAAAAACAATAAGAAGTTATTAAAAATACAATAGGAGGTACTACTCCAAAGTATAGACATTTTTGTTTTTTTCCATAGTCATATTTAAGGTTCTGCATGCCGTACTATTATAATGGTTTAGGAAGCATTCCATTAGGAGTATTTCCTAAACCAGACATTGCCATGGAGTGTTGTAGGGACTCTTGATATACTTGGTACTGGCTTAAGTGTCTTAATACAATGATGTATTCCTCTGGCTGTCTTGTTATTCAGGTTTATCAATGCTAGAAGGAGAATCTTACAGCCTATGTTAGATGCCAGTAATCCAGAGGCTGCCAAAGCCAAGAAACAGAAGACAGCAAACAGGCCGTCCACGCAGAGGTTCTGGCCGCAGTCACTTGCCAACATTGGTCAAACAACGACTACAACACAGACAACGGCAGGTATAGCCAAAACTGTGGAGAGTGACAGCAGCTCAAGATCAGGTAATCGTCATCTATAGCTGGAGTACCATATCAGCAGTTAACAACATAAAGTTATTATCTAAGATCAGGTAATCCTCATCTATAGCTGGAGTACCATAGCAGCAGTTAACAACATAAAGTTATTATCTAAGATCAGGTAATCCTCATCTATACAGTGGCTTGAGGACCTTATCAGCAATTAACATAACGCTATCATGGAGCTAAGGGAATCAGCCATTATCAGAACTGATCTATTTTCACACACAAGGAAAGGAAAAGCCACTTCTTCCACCTCATTAAGTGAGGACTTCAAAGCAGTGAATAGAGATTTTGAGTCTTCACTGTTTTTTTTTATATTTTCTCTCTAGCTATTTTTTCTCTAGCTGTGGTGAAGTTTTGATGCATTGTAGCTGTGCAGTTGGAGACACACCATCTATGATTTAAGGCATGGGTGGTGAGGCATGCTAGCTATGTTGCAGATCTATGTGACTTTTGAGCCAGATGCTTAATTCATTTAGTCATTCCTTAGTTTATTTTTTTTTACTGTATTGTAACCTTACTTTCATTTCTCTCTCACCACCAGCACAACTTAGCCCTGAATTGCAACAGCTTCAGCCTCCACGGAACCCCATGTCACCGTCATCGATTCTGAACCATTCATCAGCAGAGTCGCCTCAGATGGTGGACGTCTCTGGCCACTCGGAATCAGACAACGAATCAGACAGTCAGGCCTTTCAGACAACATAGCAACGGTTGCTAAGGCAGGTCTTATTTACGCAACTGTCATAATTGATGTGCATGGTCACCGTGCATTCCGTACTTAAGGGCAATTCCGTATCTCTGTTGGGAAATACGTTGCCCAATGATGTGTGTGATGCAACAACAGTGTACTAAGCAGTAACATGCTCTTGAGAGAAAAAGCACCTCGGATGTGGGTAAAACAACTCTTCACACAGTATAGTCATGTTTGTGACCAGAAGCTGACTGGTAGGTATAGCTGCTAGCAGATATAGAGCCATTGTAACTTGTAGTACTATAGGGCTTATGCAATGAGATAAATGGTTGCTAGGATACATGATGGTTATATATTTCTGTTGCCATGGGTTACTTTAGAGGTCAGATTTTAGCTGCAGGTACAGTGACATACTTCTCAGTATTAGAGCCTACTATTAACAATAAATGAAGGGGGGGGGGGGGGGGTTGGGAGGGACATCTTGGACATGTGCTGTCATGGTACTTAATTCATCTTTGTTAGACACTAGGTGTGTTGATCCTCTGTAATAGTCTACCTAACTGGCACCAGGATTACCACTAAAAGTTACATTCATTAGATAATTGCACACAATTAAAGAAGAATGTGGTCACGTCTCGGTAACATCGAGGCAGATCGGTCAAGATAATTATAGTTGCCTGTTGGGATGTATATGTCTGTTTTAAAGATTTAGTGAATTTAAATCATGGAATATGAAAGTGTGAATTACAAACAGATTCTTATCAGTACTTGTGAGAGGAGTGAACTGTGCTGATACTTCAAGGTATACACAGCCTCATGCATATTCATTGACATGTCTCTTGCACCTCTTGTCCCTATTACGGTAGTGGGTTCACTTTTCAGAGAGATTTTCACTGTGTAACGTTCAAAACTTTCAAAGATGTCGTCTTTTTCGTGCCGTTCATACTCACATTCTACAAGTGTTTTATAGCATGCCATGAAACTTTCATAAAAAGTGGTATGAGTAATTAGCATGTCGTCTGACAACTGGCTACCTTGTATATCTGGTACTTGTTCCAATGGTGACAGTGGCCAAGCGCATTACCAATTTTCTTTAAGCAGGTTGTTATTTTCTATTCACAAACACAGTAAACTTGAAACAGGGTTTCATGTTACTTTTTGACTGTTTAGGAATATATACACGATATATATTTTATGTTTATGTACTGTACATTAGGATTTCTTTGCTATATTCTGTCTGCGGGGGGGGGGGGTGGGCTGGGGAGCAGGTGGGGTGGGCTGGGGAGCAGGTGGGGTGAGTCCCACCTAGAATAATTCTGGAAGGCATAAGCTAGCCAGGAATATATGTGGTTGTGCCCCTAAATTTGTGTTTTGCTGTTTCAAATTGGTGTTAATAGCATAGTAGAACCGTACATGGACTTGTTCATACTGAAGTGACTTAAAAGGGTGACAATACGCTACCCTTAAAACAAATAGAAACTACTTGGCTTTTTGATGACAGATGGTGTATTTGTTTGAAATAACTATCTCAAGCCTATCTCAAGCCTATCTATTTACCTATCATTGGTTCACTTACAGTCGGCAGAAATCTTTCCAGATTCGACTCTCAAAAAAAGATGGATAAAAGGTTAGAACTATCCGCCTGTCTACTCCATTACATTACTATCAACGAACAATACATAAAAGAGTCCATTTTATATGTAAAGTACATCTTTCATTCTAGCATGCAGTGAAAAGGAAAGAATGAACATATGTATAGACATCATCTTTCTCACAAATCAAAGCCTGCCGAGCAGACAACTGTACTCTGTCTGTTGTCTCCCAGTGTATCACATCATTGCTTGATGCAATCTTCTCGACTCTACAGTGACAAATAACTAAATACTCCATCAAAAGTTTGAGATTTGTAACTTTTATGAAAATAATCACAATGGACTAGACTAAATAGAGAGATAAATTGTGAGTTGCTCTCTCTCTCTGGCATCCTGTTTGTTTGTCTGTTGAGGGTTTTAGATTCAACCATGGGCCAAGTACCTTCCACTGCTCTGAAACTTGTACGGGTGGAAATATACTCAAAATATAAGATTCTTCATTAGCTAAAGAGCTCTTTGCAAACTTGAGATTTTAACTTCCTCTGCTCCACATGTCTTTGTTATTTAATCTTTTGGCAGTCAAATTAATCATACTTGCAGAGAGGATTTAGTTAAAAGTCCTATGTTTAACCTTCTATACTACATATAGGCCTGGTAGGTTATTCAAAGGATGGTAGGTAAGAAACTGGTGATTTCAGAACCTAGAAAAATTATGTGATAAAAACTTCGCAAACCAGTAAAAGATGTTGATAGTGAGGTTGATACCCGTTTCTTGTATGCAACCAGAGTTGGGGCCTCTTACAGACCAAAGTGAGATTTTTCTCTGATTTGATGAAGGTTTCAGGAAATGGTCATCAGTATAGGTCCCCAGTTTAAACATTCTAATAATTAATAAAGTTTTTAGAACTTCTCTTTTTGGGGGGTATGGGGGGAGGCATCTCAGTGTACAAAAGTCTAATTGTCAAAGGTTTTCAGTACGAATGGCCATTATTTGACACTGGGGGATGTGGGGGGGGGGGGGAGAGGGGAGTCGAGTGGACACTGATAACATTAAAAGTGACATACGAAGTGAGGCAGTGATTTTTAATAACAGTCTGTGAATCGAATTCTCTGATTACACCAAGTATTGAAAAAAGTGTCAATTTAACTTTACGAAAAGAATAAGAGGGGAAAAAAAATGAATTTTAAACAATCTCTGGCATTCCTCAAATATGCTAATATTTTACAAAAGATTTATCATGTGTAAATAATTGAGGGGTTGCACACCAATCATAAATTATGAAATTTTGCACAAAAATCATGTTCTTTTAAAATCTTTTGAGGCTTGTATGACTTCAACTATTGTAAACTAGTGTATAATTTTCAGAGAGAAATATTAGATTACTTAGCATTTTTTGATGTTTTTTCTTTCTTTCTTTTTAATCTTCTTGTATACATAAAATGTGTTTTTAAAAAATGGCTACTTTTGTAGCTTATTATTATTACTACTTTTATTATAACTATTATTGCACAGCAGTGGTCAGTCAGGAACTGTCCAGTTGTATGCTTTGTATTCATTCAATACAAAATTAGAAAATAAAAATGAAAACCAGAATACATCACCAATATTTGTTTGCTTGTTTTGTTCGTCTTTAGACAGTAAACTCTCTGAATATTAAGTTTTTCTATGGGTGAGAGACAGTTCAGATATAATAGGAGTTCAGATATTAGTTCAGATCAAATAGGGGATGCTTGGAGCTGCATAATTGATAAGTCTCCCCAGACTAATACCTTGGTTGGCTCATGTAATATTGCAAATCAGGAATTTAAGGAGATTCAGTTGAGCCTGTAAGAACAATGTAAAGGGAACTTGGTGGAAAGACTGGATAGGGGTGGGGCGTTAGGTTCCCAAACAGGTAACCGTTGCCCATTTCAAGGACCGCCAAGGTAGGTTTCTTTCCCCTGTGCATGGAATTTGTGCTGCGTTGATCTGCTTAAACAAAAGAATCGTTACCCTAATTCTGTCACGGCAAGATGTTGAAGTACAAGCCACTAGATCATAGGAAAGTTTCAGTTTAAAGCGTCACTGAGTATGGAACATTGAGAGAAATACTGATATAGAAAGGGAGAAAGTAAGTTTGCCACCAATGAGAATGTCAACGGGCACCGTCTAGCCCAAGATTAACAGTAAGATTGACGATATGTTCCTTTTTATGTCGCTTAATACATCTGGCAACATTTTTATGCAGATAGCATAATTAAATTTTCAAATACACAACCACTGATCTGTACAGATCAGTGTACACAACTAGTACTGGGAAATAACCTATAAATATCGCACCATATAACATCTATAGGGGTTTTATAAAAATCTCAAAAGGGGACAGCCCTCCCCCAGGCTCGCCTGGCCACTTTCAGACATCAAATCCCACACCTGCCTACGTTACCTCATTTGAAACCAGTGGCGTAACCAGCGGGGAGTAGAGAGCGCCATTGCGCGATCCTTTTCTGGCTCCGCCGGTTGCCATCTCTGGCTTGGTATCAATTTACGTCCCAGGGTCTCCATTTCACCATCTCTTTTTCCCGTCCCTATATATACACAGTGTATATGAAAGCTTTTTTTGTTGACACTAGCATTCTTTATTAGTCTTTATCTAGCCTTATCAATGACCATAACGTCAACTGTGATCCCTATCTTTGGTACCATCATTCTTTTCTAGGATTAAACTTTTTGGTCTGTCGTGAATAAGAAACCCTATACCTACTATAGAAATATTTTGAACAGTATGGATTGTTTTCAGTTGCATGCCCCCAACGAGCTATGGCGCGAAACCCAAATGCGCGAATTTTTCATTTGAACAGGGCGTGAACCAAGCTGGACAAAACATTCGACATTATAATGGATTCATACTAGCACAGCTTTGATAAAGACATCTTTTTCTTGTAAATATTCCTTCCTCATTCTAATAAAAAAAAAGTTGAAACTAATGTTACGGACTGATGTGAATAAGCAAGGCGTTAACTTGGGCCTCATTAGACATGACCTACCTACTGTAGTGTTGGTTAACGTATGGCCAACACATAACAATAGGCGTATGCTTATAATTTTAGCACTGGCCTAGGTTCAATAACGTACCCAACTGTCAAAATATCCAACTTTTTTATCTAAAGGGCATTTAGATTTGTTTGTTGTTATAGGCCTAGCTTATGCCTATATGAATTCTAAAGTGAATTATTTACTAAATAGGCCTAGATCTAATGTTAGTACAGATCGACTTACTTTTTTGTTACTAACCATTGTGTAGTGTGGACCATATATCATCAGTAAACAAAAAATAAGTTCCGTCCCTTTCATACTCATACTGTCATAGGGTTAGTAAAGCCCTGTATACCCTATTGGCTAGCCTAATATTTAGTATATATGCTTATACCACTCAAGCTCACGTGTTAGTTTGCCTAATTGTGGTAAAAATCGTCTATATGGGCTTTGATTTTAGTGATTTAATTACACTTAGGCCTTGGATGTCTTGACATTACAAATGTAGCCATTTAAAATGAATTTGCCATGTTGGGTGTTATGTCGGGGTGTTACTAAAACGAATGACAATTGGGTTACACATAACGAATGACAATATGTTGTACACACTAAAAAAATGCGTTGACTAAAACGAATGACAGTAATGACAGCACAGACATTTGCTTCAACCGGATATCACAGTTCAGACTTCGTGGGTATCTAGATCTAGTAAAGTACGGACAAGATAAAAACGCACCTTATAGTAAGCGAAATTGTAAGTCTGATTTTAAAAAGTAAATTTAACGTCATTTTTCCGATATTAACTGTTAGAAACTAAAATACTATAATCTTGAAATGGCTTCAGTTATCTTTCTATATAAATCTACAGAGGTAAAAAGCACAGCACTCAAGCGCATTCTCACACAAAAACTTTCCCTGTGGTTTCTATCCGTAAATTACACCAAAACCCTGCAACCACGTTATATGCGATTTTCCTCAAATCATTTTTGCGCAGAAAACCAATAACCGCATGTACTCCACTCCGTTAATCGTTCTATCTCTTCTCAATACTGTCCTTCGTTGTCATTCGGTGTCATTCGTTGTCATTCGCCTTCATTCGCTGTCATTCGCAAATGATAATTAACCCTGTACAAAGTCAATTGTCATTCGGTCATTCGCTGTCATTCGTTTTAGTTTGTCCCTTATGTCGAGCCATAGACACAAATTAAAATGACGCACTTTAATATCATAAATGCTATTGTTAAACACTAATACAATTGGATATTACCCTACCATTTGGTCTAATGTATGACATATGTTAAGAAGTGAAAGATAGTTCCAGTATTACTCAGATAAAATTCATTCTCATCTATCTTCTTTTTTCTTTTTTTTTCAGTTTTGATGTTAAATGACTGACCAACAAAATGTCACATGAAGACCCTGTTAAGTTAATCAGCTACTCTAATCGATACTCAGATGAAAGTTATGAATACAGGTTGGTTCAGTTTTTGTTCACTCACTTGGAAACTTTACAAAGATAGCTTCACATTTGTGTGGCAAAACAGTTGCATGAATATGGAAAAATCTTGATTTCTTTTTTCAGAACTTTCATTGACTTGATGCAAACTCAATAATAATAATACCTTTGATATCCTGAGAGGAAAAAATCTAAGAAAACCGAAAAATTCCAGTCCCCAATTACTGAAAATATAATTTGAATGCTCAGGTAGTCCTCCCACCACACTCACAAACTTCAGTAGAGGATATTGATGTGAATACCTTTCATTCAGATATAGAATATTGATCTTTAAAAATGACTTACCTCTTCTTTAAAGAATATACATTTTACTAAATTTCATTATCCCGACTATGATGACTTGTTATTGCCCTACACTGGTGCTCTACACATCATTCACTTTTAATTTGAAATACCTTTCATTCTGCTTATAGACATTTTACTCTACCCAAGGAGTTAGCCAGGATTTTACCCTACTGTAGACCTACAGGTACCGTAATGTCTGTTATGTTTCTTATCTTGTTTGTAGGCATGTCACTCTACCCAAGGAGTAAGTCAGGATTTTACCCTACTGTAGGTACAGGTACCGTAATGTCTGTTATGTTTCTTATCCTGTTTGCAGGCATGTCACTCTACCCAAGGAGTTAGCCAGGATGGTACCCAGGGTTCACCTAATGACAGAATCAGAATGGAGAAACCTTGGGGTCCAACAGAGTGTTGGATGGGTGCATTACATGATCCATCTACCTGGTAAGTTTATTCTTTCATTTGATAATCCTTCAGTATAATGGTGGTTATTACATGGCCTTAACTTTTCTTCTTTTCCTTTTTCTTCTGATAGAGCCACACATATTACTATTTAGAAGACCAAAACCTGCAAGCAAACCAGTAGAAGCTTCCTGACAATTGTTTCCAGCTTTGGAGGCATCTAGATGAGAAAGATTTATTTAAACTTGGAGATCTTTTTGAAGCAATGGACTGACTGGGTTTCATCAGTTTTGGAAATTCTCCTCAATGGTGCTTCTCTGTGATGCTTTTTCTGAACAAATGAAAATATAAGATTAAAGATAAAATTTGTACATACAGTAGCTGTATCTTAAAATGCTGCTGTGATAGGACACTGCTAGGAGAATCCCTCCATATTTGTCTTTCTTTTGTAATTCCTCCAACTAATTGCCAGTGTGTTGCAGCAATTCATGGCTCAAGAGAAAATATTTCAAAAATGAAATGACTTGAAAATGTGAAGTGTTTGCCTTACGGAGATAATACAGTGACTAGAGTGGATGAGGACCCAACTCAAGTCAAGAAAAATCACTGGTGGTGACTCTCTGAAGTTTGTCACTTGTTAAAACTCTGCCAATTAGTTGAAATGATGTGTGCATTCAAAAAAACAGCATGGCTGTTCATTTGTATGAATTAAGGGCTGAAGCAGTCATGGACATTACATGCTGAGGCCAGCTAGCAGCCACTGGCAACGATTTGGATGAAAGTAAACATTAGATATGCCTTTGAAACTGAATCTTAAGTATATTGTTAAGGTGAAAAAATCTGGTAAAGAGTGGAATATTATAGTTATGGACAGAACTGAGCTAGCCCCTGTTTAAAGTTCCACTGTGTGCATGTAAGCCAGATTAGTCGAGTCACAACCAGTAATTATCTTGACTTGGGTCAAAGTCAGTAACCTGATTCACAATATTAAACTTGAAATCTTCATTCTTTATTTTCTGTTCCATAACATACATAGTTAATTTAAAGCAATGTAACATGAATAGTACTAAACGTTGATGTTACGTACAAAGACAGTGTTACATTATAATACCAACCACATCATGAAACTGGAGGGCAACCCAACTAGAAAGGATACATGGAATTGTGTGAGTAGATTATTGTACTGTAGGGCAAATTATGACGTAAATTCAGTCTTTTATCTTCTGTTTAGTCTTTATGAATGTCTTTTTCTGAGAGGATAATAGGAAAATATTTTACCAGATTGTTGTAATATTATAAGGCAATTTGGTGACACAAGTTGGGACTCAATTGATGACATTTCATGCTTGGTTTGTGATTACTCAATGTATTCAGAAACAAGACACAATTGTTGTGATTTGATCTTCAATTTATTGATAATACGTTAAACATTAAGGAAATAGCGACAGCGTCTCATCTTTTTAACACACATTTTTACTTTTATGTACATACAATTGGTAAAACAAGAAATTAAATTTAGCAAAATCAAGTAATCAATTCTTTGTTTTATTTTCTGTCTCTCAATTACTAATCACTTTTTCTTTTTTTGGGGTAACTTTCTCTTCCAAAAGTAACAACTTTAACCTTGCACTGAATATGGACTCATTATGAGAGGGGGGGGGGGAATTACTTTATAAATCAGTGAATGAAAAATGTCAGAATAGGATGCTTGGAATAATTAGATTGAAACAAAACCATTACAGTTAATTGAAAAGCTTCATGGATATTAACTATAGGATATTATACAACGTTCACAACTTTTTTTTTTCAATATATAATATTGCAGAGTTACTCTCACCAAGGATTGGAGAACATCTCTTAATTTTAATTGTTGCATCACAAATCCCCCTCCCAGTCCAAAATCCTGATTAAACCAATCACTTTACCAAAATTGAAAATGGAGTTAGTGAAAGTGTAAATAAAGGTCAGTGTGCAACAAACTGCAAGTAAATTCAATTTGTTGAACAAAGCATTATTTTCAGTGCCAAAGACTGATTCTAGAAATTCACTGGTACGCAAAGGTACTTGGAGTGGGGGAGGGTGGGTGGAGGTGGGATGGGAAAGGATGGAAGGGGGAGCGGAGGTGTCAATACCTTTTGCACCTTCTTGTATGCAACTGTGTATGACACCCAATGGCACAGCACCTTGTATTTCATGCTTTTTTTGTTCTGTTAACAAGTTACATGCCCTTAACTCCCACCTCTCCCTGTCACCGACACAAATTATTGATACTTCATAACACGTTCCATAAAAAGACTTAAAAAAACAATTAAATTATTAACTTTACAGATAAGTATGAATACATCTTAATGTTCAAAAGAAGAAGAAGAAGAACTCACTTACATTTAAGTTTGAATACAGCAGTGGTCTTTTGTTTGAAACACTTGAGATTATCAAGAAGTTTCACTTAAAAATTTCAATGAGTTAAAAAAATAAAGAAAAAACAAAAACAAATGAAAGCTTGACAACAGGTAAACCTTAAATGATTGGTAGCATTGGACGGAAGCAAAGGAATGCTTTGTATTTCTGAAAGGGATTTTAGACGGTGAAAATAAAATCAAACAAGTATTTTATGATTTAAACTTACACTTCATTATCAACAATTGAATACAATCTTTTGTGCGAAAAGAAATGTCCAAATTAAACACAAATACAAAATATATCATGTGAGATAATAGCAAAGGATGACAGCAAACTAGGGTTAATTAATTCTTACTACAAATTTTGTGCAAACTTTTTTTTTGTTTAAACAATATTCTTTCATTTCCATTTTCCTTTTGTTTCATTAGCAACGATTATGTTAAAGAAAGTATTCTATTCCATAATCAATTTTTAATTTTTGGTGTTTTAAAATATATATACAGATTTGGCATAGTATTAATCCAACTGTTCTAGCAACACTTTCTTTCAATTTAATTTTTTCTGCTTTTCTATTTTAAGCTCATTGCCTCTTTGCATTATGCATTATTTAATAATAGTTTTGACATCTTAACCTTACCATTCAAGCAACACTTTCAATTGGTTCGTTACACAATAACATTAGCTGTTCGTGAAACACCAGCTATCTTGACATACACAACAATGTTATAAAAAATCTCCAGATGCAATGCAATCAAACACTGTTGTAAGGAATTGTATGTATATTATTTCTCTTTTTCTAGTTTTTGCTTTGTTTTGGGTTTTTTATTCAATTTCCTATTCTTAATTCCAATTTTGTCCATTTTGCATTAGGCTGAGCAAGCCTTCATTTGTATTCTTTACAAAAACATGTTTTGACCTCTGATGCTCTTCCTTTTGAGCAAAAAAACGTGTCGGTAGGGTTCATATCGATACAGTTTGATATCAAGATATAAATATATTTCATTTCTTTTTCATTCCACCAGGAATTGAGTCGAGAGGGGACATCGTAAAGTGTAAGCCCTTCTCTCTTTCCTTTATACTGTATGACATCTCGATAATTATAGATTGTATCTGAATTATAAAATATTTTCATCTTCAATATTTTCATCAAAGAGAAAACAGACTATAACAATGAGGTCTACTTTAAGATGACTTCCTATGAAACGAATTATGAGAAGAAAAAAAAGGAACATAACCAAAGATGGTGGTAGCATTCCAGCTTGAAGCTATTATACATGCAATGACATGAAGAACACATAAGAAATCAAAAATGAAAAATAAGAATGGAAGACAACTGAATTCAGACACAACCATTAATTTAAAATATAGCAAGATTTCTGGTTAGGAATATTTCTTACTGCTGCCCTCCATTCTGTTACCCATTGTGTTTTGTTTTTTTCTTTTTACTTTTTTTTCTGCCCCCTTTTCTCTTTTTTTAAATTTTATTTTCCATCATGTTGCATGTAATTGCTGGTGGTCTTATAAATGAATCACTTTGTACAGAAAGCACCAACCTTAGCTTAACTAATGCATCAGGAGCAATGGAACGTAGGCTACGACACCCCTTATCAATCGAAAACATGTCTACAAGAGTTAAAAAACTTGGCTTCTACTGAATTTACTGCAAGATTCACACCAGATTAGTCCCTAGTTCACTAGTGTTGGAATGACTCGTTTAGCTATTGACTACAATGCTTGGTATTTCTGCCATTGGACTATTATTAGTTAATGATCGATAAATCTCACAAAATATCTACTGGCAACTGACATCATACCACTTTCAATCATAGCGGGAAAGGTAGGTATCTATGTAAAGTATGACAGTTGAAAGTTCTAGCTTACAACTAAAAAGATTTGTGAAAACAGTTTCATTTCCACTTTCATTCCAAATGTTTCTGCTGTACAACACATCTAGGTAGTAAATAATGAAATAAAAATATCACTATACTGAACTCTGCTATACTGTACTCTATTGTTATGTACTGTACTATACTGTAATGTACTAAACTGTACTATACTGTAATGTACTGTATTATGCTATACTGTACTCTAATGTACATCTGTACTCTTATGTACTGTACTATACTGTAATGTAATGTACTGTACTATACCGTACTATAATGTACTGTACTAAGATGTATGAATCCAGCAGCCTCTTAATGTCTTAAATGACGACACTCATAGTTTGTGAAAACTATTATAAAACATCACCCTCATCATTGTACCCTTCATTTCTGACTAATTGTACAGCCCCATGTGTTAACACAAATGCCCAAATCAAATCTTGTCACCAGGACACCACCGCAGACAGTTTAATTGATAAGACAGCACAATGGATACCTAGTGCCTTGAGATTACAATCATAGATGATCAGTATGAAATATTAAAGTTACCATATCTCTTGATCTCTTGATGCAAGTGCCTTGCATGCACTATGGATCGAGATGGGACCCTTCTTTTCCAGATTTTAACATTTCGCAAAATATTGAAAGAATTATATCATCCTATGTTTGAAGTTATCTTGCAGCTGTCTGACAAACAGCCAGACAGGCCTGCATACCAAAGTATAGAGCTACTCTTTGGACATGACTAGAGTCGTGTCACTAGGGAGAATTTACTCTCTCCTCTCATTTATAATGTTATGTTTTCGTACGTCTGTTTTATCTATTTCATTAATTTTTGTGCATGTTTTTTTTTTGTACTTTTGGTTTGCTCTGGTGTGATATTAGCCTACTTAGGTTCAAGAAGAATAACTAACATTACTTGCATTAAATACATTTCTATCACATTGGCTCACACTGGCATCATCAATCCAAACAATATTTCTTTTAAACAGTCACTCAAACCTTATTGTACAGTCACCCTCTACATTCTCGCAAGCCCCTCACATACATATATACATACATACACGCTGCACACATACACGCACCCTCACACACCTGCAAACACACCCAAATACATAGCCACATATACATACAAACACTGAATCAATCACATTATAAACCATTATCTGGCATTCATGGATGAACTCACTGCACACTCATTCAGAAAAAAACTCCCATGAATGGAATGACACACTTATGCACAGTGTTCTGTCTGATTGATATTAATGAAACATCATCATCTTCTCCTTAGGATACTAAAGCTATTAATAAAAACTTTGTAAAAATGTAAACGTTAAGTAAGTAAGTAAGAAAAAAAAATGTCAAAAATACCAAATGTAAGTTCAAGGTGTTGGTAGTGACGACAAGAATGTAGTTTTGACAGACATTCAGGTTGAATACGAAGAAGAATAATAAACGTAGTATCAAATCAAAATTGGTGAAAACACTTCTTAAGTAACACTGAAAAATTGAAGTAATGTAAAAAAAAACACAAGGACAAGGATAACTAAATATCCTTACTATAAAACATCTCTGTACAAAAAGCAGTTAATTGATCAATTAATTAATTATTAAGTAATTATATGGCTCATTAACATCACCGTTTCTTAAAACTTCCCCCATGGTAGTCGTATGGCCTTCAAGGTATCAACTAAATCAATATGGGGAGTTAATTGCACGCACACAAACAAGTAAAGTCTTTTGAAAAAAATACTGGCAAAATAGTCCATCTATGATGAGCTTGTATGAGTGAATACTAGAGGTAGAGAGCATTTTAATAGCTACAATTGAACAAAAAAAACTTGTTGTTGTTACAACAGCTCTAAATTTGATTTGCTGTCGGAGAGATAACACTCCAGCACCTTAAATGCTACTCTGCATGGGTGATCATATTTTATATGGCCAACAACACCCGACCAGTGGGGAGAGGAGGGGGGGCCTTGGCCTCCAGTCATCTTCAGAGCAGTGATGCTAAGGGTTCTGTATACTCATTACAAGAGAACGTTGAGAACATTACATTTGTGAACATTTGCTTGTATAGTCCTACACAGAATACAAAGGACATTAAACAAATGTCTGTGCCAAATGGAAATACCATTCCTTAATCAGTTCTTTCACATGGATATCTTTGTCTATAATTTGTGCATATATGACAATGTCTTCAATAACAAATGAGCTACCTGAACGCATCAAACTCCTACTCTACCCTTCTTGCGTGGCACTCTCCTTTCTCTCTGGTACCTTCTCACGCTCATCTCCCTGGGTGGCAGAGTCAACCTTTGACCTCTGCACATCCTCCTCAACCACCTGTACTTCCTCCCCACCCTCAGGTACAGCCTCCCCACCCTCAGGTACAGCCTCCCCACCCTGGGGTTCAGCTTCCATAGCTGCTTCTTTTTCTTCTTTAATTTCTCCTCTAATTTCCTCGTTTGTCGATTCATCAGAAATGACGGGCTTGGACTCCTTGTCAACTATTACACTATCTTTATTAACTTGAAATACAATTTCTTTATCTTCAATTAATTCACTCTTGATAACAGTATCATCTTTACTCTCAGATTCAACTTGTTTGATAATATTTACATCCTCTTCTCTTGTCAATTCTTCTCCCTTAACTCCTTCGTTGTCCCTATTTACATCTTCTTTCAAAATCTTCTCAGTATCTGTCTTTGTATCCAACTGCTTCGGTGAGGCTTTACCACTCTGGAAAAATTCACAATTTTCAAACGTGTTAAGATCCGCTTTCATATAAATATGTGCTTGGTCATATCAAACATTTTAATATCCCCTGTAATATAAATATTTGGTTGTTAACTGTGATAAGATACCCAATTCAAATAGTATCTAACAATAATATTGTATCATAATAATATAATATAAAATATCCACAATAATAGTGCAGTATATAGTATTACATGGTACAATGATATGCTATGAAAACAATTATTGTGTTTAATGTTTTTAATTTTACAGTACAATAGTATTGTTTTCTAGCATGTGAATCAGCTGGATAGGAGTAACATACTAACAGCATCTTCAATAACCAATCAAAAATAAGCGAGCTATTATACAGTCTTTGCAAACAATTTCAGTTACGTTTTCCGGTACTCTTTGTCTGCAATTTAATCGACATGAACTGTCACTATTGCATCAATTCTGATTCTGTGTTTATTATTATTGTGATACAATGGGGTGGGGTTGGTGTGAGGGTGATAAATATGTTTTGCACAATATGTTTCAGAACTAACTAATAACTACTGAAGAAAGGAACATTTGGTTCGACATGAAGGGTATGCCATATTGGAACTGAAAATCAATGTGATAACTTCATGATGCTGTAGGCAGCTACATATGTATAGCTGTGTAGTAAGCTTCATGAGGAATTGTAGCTTAACATGTCAGGTTAGGGTGATAATCCAATGTAACAGATTTAATCCCTTTTTGGTTCAGCTGCCAGCCTGATTTTATAATATTTGTATAGCATTAGTCAATTTAAAAATAGGTTAGTTTATAGCAAGAAGCATAAGAGAGTAGTTTTATTAAATCGAGAAATAGAGTGGAAAAACACAGAAAGTTATATACTTACTTTAGTAGGTGAGAGAAAAGAATAGATCAAAGAAAAACAGCAATCAAGACAGAGGCTGTGAAAAAGATAAGAACAATTGAATACAAACAGAATCTTAAAGGGATATTCTGATAGCTAGACAATTCATGTAAAGCTTGTCTTAAAGAGGGAAAAATAGTCTACACTGTTAGTTGAAAAACCATTATAATATCTCGTCCCTAATTTAAAGACATATTTTGATTGATTGTAACTTATTTTGATTGACTAAGCCCTCTCATAAACCAGGATGTGGACCACAGGGAGAGATGGGGAGTGGTACAACTGTATAGGGTTTTAATGCCAAGTCATTTTACTCTTGGGAGGATTATTACACAAGGGCCACGATTTCATCTACTACCAGAAGCAAGCGGTATTCCTGTACAAGATATTGTGAATACTGTGACACAACAGTTATAGAAACAAGAGCTATCTTTTAAGGAAATCTTAGAGATATACATTTGATGTTTTCATCTCCTTTCTAAATTTGTCTGACAGCTAACATTCTTCAATGTTTTCAATACAACAACCTTTTTGTTACCTTTAGAGCAATATTACTGAAATAATAGCAAAGAACTCTGGCCTTGCAGACCAAGACCTAGATGTTATCTTTGAACTGCTGTTTGGTTTACTGCAGGGTCCAGACCATCGATAAGAGTGAGTAACACAGCATGTTAGCACTAACAAAATCACAAACAGTCAGTAGTCCCTTACCTTCGCAGAACCAGGTCTTGAACCTGTCTTAGCACCACTGCTTGGTCTGCTACTGGGTCGGGAACGTACCTTAGCTGAGCCCTTCCTCGCCTTTTCTGGGACAGGCGAACCCTTTCTTGAACCGGAGCCACTTGGAGGCCTTGAGGCAACCGGTGAAGCAACTTTGGTAGGTGTGGAAGGCGGCTTTGATGTCTTCTTCATACCAGAATCTGTTAAAGTGTGTTTAATGTATCAGTAACAGTTAAAGCACACTGCTATCACTTAAAATGAGGTTGGGTGGGTTAGGGCATGATCAATCGTGTGATAGCAGAACTCCGTCAGCACTAGACAATGGTTGGAAATTGGTCGTCGCTATTTAAACGGCGGACAAATATAAACAATCAATGATTTTTTAAAAGCAGTACCATTAAAGCTAAGATGACATTTTTTGAGATGCTCTGTAGAGTAAGAAGTAAAGATCACCAGGTGCAATTGTCATGTGATCAATGTTACAAAACCAAGTGTCTGTTAAATAATTATTATTAGTTTGATATTGAAGGCTAGTGTGATAAGAAGTCATTTATCTGGAGTAAAACATTATCTTCTCCCCTCAAGAACTGGAGAAGCTGGCAACATCTCTACATCCCACCCCCCTCCTTACCTTCTCTACCCACTCCCCCACCCTCCCCACTCTCCCACCATGGTTGATGGGCTTTGAGATGATTGTCTTACATTATGTTGGTGTCTGATATTATGTTTCACAGATATGGCTAGTATTAATCACACACTTTGCGTACCTGGTCGCTCAATATTGTTGTTATTGTTGTTCTGTTTCTCCTCTGTAGTGGGTAGCTGTGGTTTAGCTTGATTGACAGGTTGGGGATGGTTACTCATGACTTCCTCCGCCTCCTTATGTATGATCTTATGGGCAGCTAAGAGATGCTTACGCTGGGACTGTTTGACTGTGAAAAGAAAGATCAGGAGTGTTAGCTCAGTGGTTAACGCCGGTGCCTTCCGATCATAAGGTCCCAGGTTCGAGTCACTCCAAGATTAATGTATGTCGTCCAGTTACAGAGTTGTTGACAATTGACAATTCATAATCACGGACGTTAAATATGAATGTAAGAGACTGACTTCGGTCAGCTTGCCGCTTTGATAAGCCAATGAGGCTTCTTCGCGAGTTCCTGCTTGCAGGAGGATCTAAAATATATACAAAGCAAGAACATCCATAAACACATCCAACAACATAAACACAACATAACCACATCCAACAACATAAACACCTCCACATCCAACAACATAAACATGTCCATCCATATATACACAACATAAACACATCCAACAAAAGACATCCATAAACCATTAAACGGTTTCAGGATAGGTATATTCCATCCACATAAGCCATTATTAAACTTCACTAGGGTTTAAAACTGTCAAAGGAGATAAAAGACTCAGCATTCTAAAGGAGAACGACCAATAATGGAAACTAGGTTCAAGGTTTAACCAAAGTTGAAACATGACCAGGGTAAAATATCACATTACACAAGGTTCTAACAAGACCAGGGGAAAATTACACCTAACTTTACAAAGAAATAACAACAAGCATCTGTAATGCTACCTCAATGGAAAAACTGCAAGTAACTTTAGTAAACAACAACTTCCTCTTCCAGCATTTTGTCCATACCCTACACACACAGGCTACCGGTAATTCCTCCTGATTTCAATAAATGTTACACCGGCAGTGACACTATAACATGCAGTACACTATTCTACTGAAGATAACAACCTACATCATGTTTCATTGTTAAAGGGAGTTTACATTGAAAAATATTCTATAATATTTTTGTTTGTTATTACCTTGCCTGGCAATGCTAATTTGCCAATGATATCAGAAACAGAGCCTTCTGGAGCTTTGAGGGCCACTGTGAAATTGTAGCAATGTGGTGTTTTCAGCAATCACACCACTGTTGTTTCTAGTTGGGCTGTAACTGCACATGTATGTGTCACAATGTGTAATGGCATGGACTTTGTAATTAGCTATGTTTAAAACTATTTCAGCATTAAATAGCTCAAACTATGTGTACTGACACACAGGTCCTCAGCCTACACTAACTCACCTTTTTCACGAACAGTTTTCTTCTGTACTTCGGGCAACAAGAAGCTGCTGACCAATTCTGCCACAATCTCCTCAGACTGTAAATCAGTTTTTCTGTGCGGAAAAAAGAACAGGTTAAAAAATAATTGACAAATATGAAGTAAATTTCTAATATAACAGTTATGGCTACGAGATTAGTTCTGATTCGCACATACAACTTTTTCATGAAGTCCAAAAAGCAGATATGTCTTGAACAAAGTGAGAAGAAAAAAAAGAAACG
The DNA here is from genome assembly GCF_037975245.1 of Apostichopus japonicus. Lineage (NCBI taxonomy): Eukaryota > Metazoa > Echinodermata > Holothuroidea > Aspidochirotida > Stichopodidae > Apostichopus > Apostichopus japonicus. Next base: position 13,824,242 of record NC_092572.1, read on the forward strand.
ATGTACGCTTCGCAAGTTACCATTGGGAAATAATGCAGAAATCATATATGAAAAGGAAGCCATCATTCTATCATCATGTAAGGATTGAAAAATTGGAACCAATGGGACCCTCCCTAGATTGAGACCCTGTCTACCATCTCTAAGCACAATGTACCTTACATAGGCACATCCCACAGTATCATCAAAGAAAATTTTGATTAAAAGGTTAAAGAGGCTGACAGGTCCCTATTGCCCTGGACTCTGGGCCTAGTCTGCTCCTGGAACCATGTTCTATTCAAGATAAAGGTCAAAAGGGTTCACTAACTTGTCCTCCATTTCATAGGCAATATCGTTGATCTGTTCAGCCAGGACCTGTACCTCCTCCCTGGCCTGGTTATCAGCAGTCACGTCCATACTCAACAGTATCATGTCTTCAAGGTACGTATCTACACTGCTCTGGTGAACCTTAACCACCTAAAATAAACAGAGAACACACAAACGAAAAACAGAGGTTACATTTGGTAACATGGACATTTCCAGTTTAATTTAAACACACCGGCCTACTTTCCGACTTTTTGTGTTGCCAATAACCATGTTCAATCAGGCTCTAGCATTGGATAAAATGATCATTTAAATGTTGCATTTTTTAAATGTTGAAACACAACGCAATCAGATACATTTATATACGATACTGCTAGTTACTTATATGTGCCAATTCTTCCTCCAAGCCCAAAATGGTGCAATCAGCTGGTAATCAATGTTGTCAATAATAACTCCAGCCCAGAGCATTACAAGCAAATTAGGCTAGGTTCATCTGCTCTAAATGCTGTAGTCCCTGGCAAAATCTCTGTGTTAAATATTGTATCAATTTTCTCTAGATATATATGTAACACACCATACTACATCCCATTCTAGACGCACTCAAAGGTCTAAATTAATATATTTTTTTTGGCCACTGATATGTAGTAAACAATAACACAATCGTGCCGAGGGACATTTCTTGCCCCCCCCCCCGATCCCACACACTTTTTGACCTGACCCTACTAAAACCACTGAGCTAATGACAAGTCCAAATGTCTAAAGAAATATATATAAAAAAAAAATATAAAAAAAATCTGTCCATTTTCAATTTTCAGTGTCTTCCATTAACCTAAATAAATATGCTAACACAATACTTTCTTCTTCTGTTGTTATTTTCTATTTTATTAACTTATCAATTTTAACCAATCAGAATTCTTACCTGCTTGAAGATTTCATCCTCTTCCCTCCTCCGTCTCTCCTCCACCTGTCTGCGACCGGACTCCTCCGCCTCTCTGATTCTGCGTTTCCTCTCTGCGAGCATCGCAAATGCATGAATGCGTCGCTCCTCCTGCAGTCTGATCAGCTCCTTGCTGAGGAAGTCCATGGCGTCTCCCAGTGTGCCGCCCTCTAGTTTAGAGAGAGCCTCATCTACAAATGATTCCTGTACATAAGAGAATTAGCAACACAGACCACTTAGCATTCATTGACATCAATTGGCCCAATGTGGATTTGTCTACACACATACGAGTAAAACTAGTGTCAACTTGAAGAAACAAAACAGTTTAACTGTTCAACTGAAGCATCATGACTGGTTGGGGGGGAGAGGGAGCAGGAAAAAAACCCTATTATGCATCCCCCTCCCACCTTAATGGCCAAATGGTCAAATTTGCTTTGATAGAGAATGCTTAAACAAAATCCATCCTCATTTCTCATCAGTATTTTTATGTCCCAATTGGTTGGCTTTTACTTTTCTCAAAACACACTGGCATTTTTTTCTTTGCTGTGCCTTTTTGCCAAGTTACATCAGAATGATCAAGCATTAATAAGACTGCATTGCTTGCTAAACTATATATGTGACTGCTTCCATTTGACTTTTCTATTGTTCCTGTTTTCCTTTTCTGTCCTATCCCTCCCCCCATACCTCCCCCCCCATAATATCAACAAAGGTTTGTTTCCAAAATAAATTTGAATAATTGTTCTGCTTACACTCCCCCTCCCCCCCCCCCCAACAAGATAGATCACAAACATTTGATCATGAACCAAACTACTCAAGTTTAGATATGCCTTACCTTGTGTTGATGAAGTTTCCTCTGTCTCTGTAGGTTGAGTGTGGCCTGCTTCTCTTGCTTCAAGAGTCCTTGTTCTGCGTCTTGTAAAGCATGGGTGCTCCTCAACTCGTTAATTAATTCTTGCCTCTTCTCTTTGCCTTCGTACATCTGCCGTCGGATTGAGAAAGGAAAAATAACATTCAGTCAGTTAATTTCAAGCAACAATTAATTCCTTCTAACACTCCCCACCATGTCCCCCTCCGACAGCCTCCCTGAAACATCTGCCATCGGAAATACAGGAAAATAATATTCAGTAAGTCATCCCATGTAACGATAAGACATAACAGATCATATATCACAGCTAATACATTGTTTAAGCTCTTCAAACACCCCCCCCCCCAACATTTATTCTAAAATACTGATTATCAATAACATTTATTCTAAAAACAAAATAATAAACATTTTTGATAATAAATATCCATAAAAGTCAACTTAGAAAACAATTCCATTCTTGTAAACCATGAAGTCCTCTGCAATAGAAAGTTTTGTGAGAGATATAAGATGTATGAATAGCTGAAATATTAATTATGACATAATTTTACACCTCTCTATTGGCTTAATTTCAATGTGTCGAGCCACATTTTTCAAACGAACAATGAAAGTAAGCATGTTCCAAACATCTCTCTTACCGACATATTTACACAAAAGTTTGAAACTTTGCTGGCAAAAATTCTATTCTACTTCTGCCATTTCATAAATATTTTGTTTTGCAAACAATATTTTCTACCTAGTCTATCCTAGCTAACAAATACCATATTCAATAATTTTCAGATAAACTCCACAAATTTCTAACTAAATATCACAATGTCACACAGGAGATAAACAAAATAAAACCTTAAAATCCGTACCAAAAAAGGCTGATAACCAGAAATTCCAAGAGCACCTAAACATGGCTGCCTGACTGTGTACTTCGCCTAACTGAAGTTCAGTATTTTGAGCGATCCAGCAGTAACTAAATTGACATTATTCTATTTCAGCTGAAACAAGTAAGAGATTTGCTTTCATAACGCGCTACACCCATGCTACCAATAAATATTAAAAACCTACGGCATTTGGAGGCTGAGAAAAAAATCAATCGCAGAGCAAATAAGTTTGTTTGCAAAGGGAAATGTAGAAACTGTTGCCTTGGCGCGGACTTGACATTGATTTTATTCCGCGCATTGCACATCCATTGATTTTTGGGGTTTTGGAAACGGGGGAGAGTGCTCAGAGCAGAGGCGACAACTTCCATTATTATCTTGTGCAAACAATAAGACGAGGGAGGGGCATTGTTTACCTAAAGGGCTTACAGACATGATAATACACAGTTACACACCATATGACAATATGTAAAATACTTAGCGATGTAACTGAATCTACAAGGTACACACAGTTTGACATATGGATACAATGTGAGTGCTGAGGATTTTGCACAAGAAAGGAAACATTTTCTTTTCAAATTTGACAGTTTTACTTCCCTAACTTCCCTTTTTCAGAAAAAAATTGCTAACATGGCTGTTGTCTTTCCAACAATAACAATTGCCTAAACATGAAACGACTACTTAAAAATCATAAATAAAAATTGGGGTTTTCTTATGAATATGTCAGTTGAGATAATTATGGTATAACAATAGCAACATGGCTCTATATACATTAATTATTTGACAGGCATTTCAACATTAAATTTATTAATGAATTAGACTTTTTCAATTCATACATCCCAAGACAGATTTCTAGCAGTCAAATTTTAAGCTAGCGTGTGCACTGTGTCCCCAACAATAATAATTACTAAACATAAAACGACTTCTTAAAATAAAATAAACATTTTTTTTTTGCAAATATGTCAGTTGAGATAATAATGGCATAACATTAGCAACATGGCTCTATTTACATTAATTATTTGACAGGCATATCATTAAATGAACTAATGAATTAGACTTTTTCAATTCATACATCCCAAGACAGTTTATAACAGTCAAATTTTAAGCTAGTGTGTGCACTGTGTCCCCAACAAATAAATGTTCGTCTCCACTTAAAACACCTGAACACAATTCGTATGTTGCTAATTTGTTAGGTCTGTGTAGTAACTATTTGACACAGGTCTCTCTGGAAGGTCACTTGAGATTGGCTTAATAAAAGTCTTCAGTATTGCTCCAAATTCATTGTGCTAAAATTTGTCCCAATTTTACAAAAAGAACATCTACTGGAGGTTTTTGCTCTGCTAACTTTTGGGAGGACAGAGAAGGGTTCAATACCACAATTTTAAATGTCTAAGAGAGGAACATATGTTCTGAGGATGGCAATAAAATGATTGTTAACCTTTGAACAGTAGTGATCATTCTTTGACTTCCTAGCATATTTTGGGCACAAGAACGATGACCCTTAAAGTGGCACCTATTCAAAACATACCTTGTAGCTTTGCCTAGCCTGCAACACTTTCATAGCAGATGTTCCCTAAGCCTGAGTAAATAGTATTAGTTAATTTCTGTTGGTGAAAAGGCGACTCTATGCAAATCGCACACTTATCCGATGCCAAGTCTTTCCCCGAATTGATTTTTGCACACGGCACTAACCTTCATAAACCAGAAGGCAGGTGTGATCAGTGATAAACACAAAGTACTTGCTCAAACTAATTTAATTAAATTATAAAGCCTGTTTCTGTCATTTCTATTAAGCAAGCATGGTTACACAGACAGAATGCTAATTCTTCAGACAGTCAGTTTTTTTGCCTACTACGTGAATTCAATTAAAACCTTCAGGTGTTGTCATATTAATCCTGTTAACACAATGAGGTTTGCGGTTCCGATGTGCATTCTATACACAGCTCCAAAATTGTGGTCTGAAAATCGACAAATTTTACATCTCCAGAGGGAAGCCCTCATTAAGAGAACTGTTAGTGGATATGGTAAGTGTCTGTGCTCAAGGCTGGTAAGAATCAAAAGCAACTAATTAAAACAAGGATTAGCACTTTAAATACTCAAACAAATATCTCTCCTCAGACGTGTGCTTGTTCAGCAGACAGAATAGTTCTGATTTTCTCAGAAGTTTACGAGTTCATTACAATATCTTATCCTGTTATGTTGTGATAGTAAAATAATGCTAGGTGATTGCAGCATCATTGTGAGTAGATTTCAAAACCTTTACTTCATATTGCCTTCTTTGAAGGTAAACAAATTACAAAGACACAAAAAAAAAATGCAATGTTCAAAGGAATTTCTTGTAAGAGAAAATTTGGAATTACTATAATGATTCATGATCATACTCCTGTTGCTCTCATGAAAACTCACAAACTAGTTTTGATTATAAAGGACTTAATAAATTTCAAGACACTTTAAAGAAACCGTAAGCAAACCAATAAGGTGTGACCTCAACATGGATTGCGCCAAATTTCGGCTGGATCGTAGGATCTTTCAGATTGTCAAAATATTTACCTCCAGCCTTCGAAGCTTGCCCCAGAGATCATATTATAAGAAAATTTTGGTTAACATACAAGTCTGTCATCCAAGCTAGCTTTGATGCATTCTGAGCATCCATTCTTTAGGGTGGGAATCTGGTGAGTGATGACCCCCAGTCCTTATGGAAGATCCTGGGTAATCGGCCTAATATTTTGCGAACTGCTGCTTTAGTTAATGTACATCAAATTCTACTACATAAACTCAGACCAGCCACTTTGCACACCATTCTGAAAATGTTTCTCTTTTTGTTTTTTTCGTGACTTACCATGTTTTGAATAGCACGCCCTCTAATAACTTGCTGCAAGAATATGACCGCCAACTCTCTCTCTTCTTCCACCTGTAAGGCCAAGGTCAAAACAAGACAATATCACTAATATTAGTTTTGTAATACAAAATAATTACATGAACCACCCATAACCTTGATTATCAATTCACATGTAGAAACTGTACAAAACTGACATTTTAAGGTGAGCAATAACAAGCAACATAACCTAAACCTATGCACTCGGCATTGTGACTTTGAACAAGGTGTGGTCACATAGGTTCTTTTCAATTGTGCACGTTTATCAAAGGGTCCAGACTCGAAAAGTTTTTACTTACTTCTGGTTCCTCCGCTTCCATTATAGCATACTTTGTACTGTATTTATTGTTATTTCATCATAATTTGAGTTTATTACTCATTGACTCTGTTACTGTAAATATATATATATATATATGGAAAGTGTAATATAAACTTAAAACTTGAATTATCACAGCACTGGTTTTTACCTGATCTGGAATCTCTACCGATGGAGTCGGTGGTCTTGGAATTGGTTTCTCTATCTTCTGCAACAGACGTAACGGTTTCTCTTTCTCTTTGCCCTTGTTCTTGGTCGATTTGATATCTGTTGAAATATAGAAATGAAATTTTGCCAATCACTCAAATGAGAAGCAACAAATGGCCAAAAGTTATCATTAAACTACAACCAGCAATCAGTGAATATATGTATTTCATTAAAAAAAAAAAACTGGGTCGGGTAAATTTTAATGACAAAGCAAGAGTTAAAACGGTTCAAACTTTGTTACTGTTGGTAATTCTTGATCCGACCCCTTGAACTACCCTCACAGACTAAGTGGTTTGTTCAAGAGCAGTAAATATTGCTTTGGAAAATCATAATTCTAAGACACTTTGGTGTCACACAAAATAGGTCATAGCAATAAGTCAAACTTTCTGCTTTAACAGAAATCTCTTAAGACGAGTAAATGTGCTGTGAAGATAAAACCAATTTGTCCAACAGGAAAACCTGTGAAGCTCGATCATATATCAGACCAATGATAAAATATACCAAAACACGTTTCAAAGTTCTCTCGGTTATGTTACATGAAGCAATAATTCTGGATTTCTGCATAAGAAGTGATATTGAAAAGAAAAAGGGTCTGATTTGCTTTCATACCACAAAATCCTACGATACAGGTTCTTTCATGACTGATTTATCTTATTAACTTGTTAACTTTGAGCCATCGTGAGATACATACCTCTGAAGACCTCGTCCAGCTCGTTCTGCTTTCGCTGAGCCCTCTTCACGAAGCCTTCCTTGCTGACTGCCTTGGGCTTAGGAGCCACGACTCTCGGCTGCATCACAAAATCTGGCAGCGAACTTTCCAGCTCCATCAAGCCTGTTTTTGAGAGGAGAATTTCAAAAGAGTAACATTACACCTCGAATGCTCGGGATGGAGATGTGAATGACTCTTGATGGTTCTACGAGCTCCAGACTCTGCCAGCCGAATTAAAAACATACAATCGTACGGTCGCCTGTCAATGTGCTCTTAGTTACCATGGTAACTCTAGTAGAGTAAGTATCTATGAAAGACATTTGAGATCTTGTGTGGGTCTCAAATTCTTTACCACTGGATTTTCGACATCTTACAAGAACATTTCTCTCTTTGGCAGAGGAATTGCTGCTTGGTGTATTAGATGAACGTATCAAATAATAAATCAAACTTCTTGCTATGCGTACAGGATTACTGTCTCAGACAATACAGAACAAGGAATTTGCTGTTTTCCATCTCAAAATTCTGCTCTCGGAGAGACATCAGCTTAATGCTCTTCGTGATTCTGTTGACTGTTAAATGGCTTCAATTTGCGTCCACATTTTGTCATTAAAGAGAATCATAAAAAACAATCTGTGACTTGCTCCCTTCAAAACTATTCAGGGAACCACTTTCCTGCAGATTTTTTCTGACATTCCAAATTATTCCCAGACAGATCAAATACATCGGCACAGACACACATTTAATTTGGCAGTAAATTATGTGTGCAAGTTTTTGAACATGAGACTGTCTATTATTTTACATTCAAGTTTGTAATAAAAATATTTATAAAGCGCAGAAATATCCACCAATAACGGTGCTCAAGGTGCATCACAATATTACCACGGTCAACGACAACCTGTCAAACATAGAGACAATCCCTCCACATGGCAGCCTAAACAGTGCCCAACTGACAGTTTATCTCACAGATCCCCATTTTTTCACCTGGGTGAAGAGAGGCAATGGAGATAGAGTGCCTTGCCCAAGGACACAATGTAATGAATCTGGCCAGGACTTAAACCAGCAAGCTTAGATCCCAAGTCCACTGCTTTAAGCACATGACCTCAACGCCTTCACTTAGCATATATTCGATGGCAACCGTAATGACCTTTGACACTGAGTCAGTCCAACTGTAAGCCATTTAAAACCTCACTACCGTTACCATATCAGACAATTACCTCTGTATGTACTCAGGTACTTGCTCTTGACAGTAAACTGCTCCGATCCCTTATCCATGAAGACACCGTGTCTGGTGAGAGGTGCATAAGTCTCGGACTGGTAGGTGGAGTAGTCACTCGTGATGTCACGTCTCTCTAGCTTCCCTTCCACCGTCCTGCGTTTCTCGGTCAATTTGCGTATCGCTTTACGAGGAAGAAAAAAAAAATGTCTTTTATGATCCTTTTAATATTGCTTTTGATAATAAAAGGCACCATTCTTAAAAACAACATAACTAAGGTGAGTGAGTATATTACCATCGCAATAAAACCATTGGCAAAATTATCTCTCAGGGTGCTTGTATGCGAAAAGATAAAAACCTTTTTCAGCTTTACAAACAAACGAACCAGCTGTCGATATTTTTGTGATGTCTTCACTGTTTCTGTCTATTTTTTTTCTTTTTAAACATATCAGCATTTTTGTCATATGTTACAAACTGTTGCCTTAGCATAGGCAAAGCAGTGTTAAGAATACATCACTAGATAAAATGTACCTGTACATTAATTTTCTATCTTTGTACTGTTTTAGTGTAAGTGGGGATGATTTTATTGCGTGATGGTCCTTCTGGAATGGCTCACTAATTAAAAGCCTCGCAATGCAATTAAAACCACTGCGTACTATTTGCCACATTATACAATTGAATACCTTTAATATGTTCGTTTCTAATCCAGGCCACCTTCCTCTCTTTTTCCTTCTGTTTCTTGGACCAGATCTTATCCAGCCGTTTGCTGGTGATCTCTGTGTGATGTTCCTCTCTCTCCTTCAAAATCTTCTGCAAGAGCTTCAGTCTGGCCTCTTGTAACCTGTGGAACAATTATCAAGTGTAATATTTAATGGTATGTACTTTATCTGCACTCTGCATGTGAGGCATACGTACTTTGACAGATCGGTAGTCATGATGACAAGCTAGATAATCGCATCAATGTTCATGTTTCTACCCCGGATTTCAGAGTACCTTTCGTTTCATTGCCTCAGAGACAGTTAATGTATGCAAATTATGTTGCAAGATGTATTGGTGAGTAAATGGCACAGGGCCACTGTGGCAGAGGAAGCAAAAGATCAGGCCACTGCAACATGAGTATGATAATGAAAGGTCCACTCAGACATGAGGCATAGGGACACTGTGACACAGATGGAAAAATAACATACAGCCACTGAGACATGTGTAGGATCATTACATAAAGTCACTGTGATCGAGGTACAGTGGTTCTGTAGGGCCGTTGTGACAGGTTTAAAATCAGACATTAGGGATAATAAAATGTTGAAGGCATTTCAATTTTTAAATACAATAACAGAACTACAGGTATCCTAGAGAAAGGATTTACAAACTTATCTGAAATGACCATATTACATAAATTATTCTGTTGGTTATTTTGTGACCCTATACACACCCCTAGACTACCCCCTAAGTTAGAAGACTAAACTACAAGTCAACTTGAACCACGGATCAAATCTCCACTGTGAACTGACATTATTTCCTTTCGCATTACTCTCTCCATACTTAATGAATATTAGCTACATTTTTTTTCTTTTTTTGGACAAACTCTCTCACAAAAATTCTTTTCTGTACTGAAATGACACCAGACGGCCTTCTTACTTCTCAATCTCTTGTTCTCTGAGGGCCCACTCCTTCCTCTCCATCTCGTCCATCATTCGCTTTCTCTTTTCCAGCTGGGATGAGTCGCTGAGAGGGGGCAGTGTTGCTTCCCATTCCCTCTTGGCCCTAGCTCGTTCTATCATTTCCACCTCAGCCAGACCTGCTGGTAACCCATGGCCTGTGAGAAATTTGTTAACTTAGTCTTAAATGACAGACTCTATGAACTAAAAAAGTGTTACTAAATGTTGTACCAATACATTTAGTGGCATCCTCTTATGACCTTTTATAACTTAAGCTACCAAATTATTTCCGAATGTGTCTATTTTTACTACAAGACAGCTCACTTGTAGATCACAAGTTCACATGATAACTTACTTGAGTAATACATTTCTTCTGATAGTCCATAGCAACTTGCTATATCAGTTTACCAACTCACAGTAAACACAGCAAGGTGCATTGTAGTTCTTCACTTTTTAAAGTCAATGTTATTACAATTAACCATTAATTCCTGAGTAAAATGCCTTACAAAATAGTGATGCCAAAAGAATGACCCAAACTCACCAGAAGTTAAAATGTAAGTGCATATGATATATATATATATATATATATATATATATATATGTACCAAACACAAGATTATGAATGCTATCAGCTTTTTTCCTTACCGAATGATAGAGTTGCCAGAGTCAATAGCTCCGGCTGAGATCCCGGTCTCACGACATATTCGGGGGTGTACGGATCTGTTTGAGTCTCACTCTCCCTGTAGTCTGTTTGTACTTCAACTGTCCTGAAAGGAGGTGTGGCAACTCGCTCGGGCATCACCGCATCCTGCTGGGCCAGAGGATCGATGCTGGAATAAAATGGAAATAAAGAAGTTGGTGAGAAGAAATTACATATTGAAGAAGCATCAATTTTAACTATATGTAACACCATTGCAAAGATATGCATGTATGTCTAGTCATAAAGAATTTCTTCACAGTATATCTACAGCAAATCAACAATTCTCAACTAACTTCATGGGATAAATATTTCCTTAGAAAATTGAACACTTCCATTAGAGTCTAGAGAAAAAACATTCTACACCGTTTAGAAGAAAATGACATTTCAATATCCTCTACCTAGCTGGATATATGGTTGATTTTTTTTTTTTCTGATGAAGCACTCTCTTACTCAAGGACAATGCCCTTCAAAGCTTTTATTTCCTATTAAAATTGTTTTTGTTGATTTAAGCTCGAAATGTGATACCTTTTTGGACTGTTTTCAAAAATTGTTTCCTTGTATTTGTATTGCAATTTCATCATATGCAGGTTTTCATAATAAATATTATATTCCTCCTCTGTGGAAAAAAATGATTGAAATATTATACAGTTTTAAACAAAATCATTTCCAGCTCCAATACCCTGATAACATCATCAACTAATCTGTTAACAAGTGCATTAGACAAAATATGACAACATTTTGAAATACGTCGGACTGAAAATGCTGAAAGTTTGTGGTTTGAATCTAGAAATGCAGACATATTCAAGAAATATTATTATGAAGCAATGAATGTGGCAGGATGTGGCATACTGTAGCAAATCCCATGACGATCTTACTGCCATATATACAGTTGCTTACTAACAGCATATTACAACCTGTTGCATGAAGAATGGTATGAATCTTGCAGGTCATGCACCTGACATGACATAATGAATATTGGTTGAAGGAGAGATCATGAAAGATCTTACAAATTATTACTTTTACATCTATGCTGCATTGAACTTAAGTGCAAACTAGCTACTTGTCATTAAGCTGGACTATGACCATGTTAGTAAAGACAATGAAGAGTGGTCTGGTGGATTGAAGACTTATAATACAACCATTTTAATGGCAACATTTTCTTACATTCCAAAGTGTTTGATCACCCTAAACCACCCTTTGGTGGATATATCATGTAAATTTACTTACTTTGAAGTTTGTAGGACCACATCCGGTTGAAGCCACTGTTGCAGGAAGGGAATCAGTGGACGTCTGAAGAACCTGTATCTGTTACGGCCAGCCACCTCTGCATTGTTAAACTGACGGCTGGGAAGTGCCACCTCTGGTGCATAGTTAAAGCTACATGGTAGAGAGGGGGAGTTAAAACCAAAACATGAGTTTTGAAGCATTGAAGCTTGCTAGTGAGAAAAGAAAACTTAACTGTGGACAATATTTACATCAATGGATGTTCAATTAACTGCCCAATTAACCACCAAATTAACCACAAGGTTATTGAATTTTACAGCACTCCAAACACTGTCCAATCAATCACAATGATTGGTTTCTGTTAACAACCAGTTGCTCATTAAAGACTCATGCAAGAGTAATATCATTTTAAGATTGGGCAGTTCTATGCCTGAACCACCTCACAGTGCTGAATGCCAGTCAGGAAAATCGCTACATGTTCAGCCTTCCCCGAAACCGAGGCCAACAGGACATACAACTCTCAAAATCTGCTTCAGTCTTAGTCTTAAGCACCGACACCCTGCCCAAAGTATCCATGACTTTCCACGAAACGAAGTCGAGGTTGAGCCATGTCGTAACCAGTTGGGCAGTATTCTACAACCTCAAGCTAGTTTTACTAGAGTGACTATACTAGGTGTATGACCCCCACTGGCTGTGTAAAACCTCAAGTTAGTAATACTACAGTGACTACACTAGGTGTACAACCAGCTGTCTGTATGTTTATAACCTCATGCTAGTAATACTACAGTGACTAGACTAGGTGTATAACATCCGCTGACTGTGTATAACCTCAAGTCAGAATTACTAGAGGGACTTTACTAGGTGCATAACCTACTGACTGTGTATAACCTCAAGCTAGTATTACTGGAGTGACTATACTAGGTGTATAACCAGCTGGCTGTGTATAACCACAAGCTAGTATTACTGCAGTGACTATACTAGGTGTATAACCAGCTGGCTGTGTGTAACCACAAGCTAGTATTACTACAGTGACTAGACTAGGTGTATAACCAGCTGACTGTGTATAACCACAAGCTAGTATTACTATGTACAGTGACTATACTAGGGGTGTAACCAGCTGATTGTCTAGATATCTTACGTCTTGTATCTGATCAGGGCCTGCCTAGCTTGTTCTCCGTATCCTCTCCACTGTCTGTTGATGAAGCGAGGGACTGGATCCGTATTCTCCAATCGCATCTCAAATCGTGGATGATGCTGAAGAGCACTGAACATGGTATTGTTAACCGGGACACGCTTCTGTAAAATGCAGAATCAAACACAACAGACATTTACACAAAAGTAAAAATTAGCATCCCGTCTGTCTCTTCAAGCGAAAATATCCTTAAGACATTTATACAAAATGTCATGCATATTGTAGGCTATGTATTAACTCTAACCGTTTAATATATCAGACACTAGTAAACACTACAAATTGTAATGTAGTTTGGAGCCAAATAACCAAACTATCATAACCTTAAATGCAAAAAACATAAATTTGATCAGTAAGCTGATAGTTTAAAAATGCCACTACCGAGCCACTGGTAATTGCTTCTTTTTTTCAAAATTATTCTGCTTCTCTGATGCAATGATAGAGTAGCATAAGTTAATGTGGCTGCTTAAAGGACAAAGTTGTTGGCATCACCAAACACTTGTGGGCACTGCTTTCAGGAACAATATTGCCTGTTTTCATCATGACTACATGAAAAGAATTTTAAGCAAAGGGAATCTAAAACTTTCACCTTCTAGTGACAGTTACACAATATGCCGTAATTACATCACATTTGGACAAAATAGCAAAATACCTTGACCACACATAGAATTTCACAATTTGGGCCACTGGATATAAAATGCTAGTGTATCAAAATTAAAATTTTACTTGCATAAAATCAAATTCCCACTGGGATTTTGCTTGAAATAAAATACTAATTGGAAACAGGAAAATGCCAACTGTGCCCCTATTTTGATACACTGGCAAATGGTAAAAACAGTAAATAGCCTGAACGAAAAAGGCTGGTTGATATAACATTTAAATCATTATAGTTCCTCTAAAATAATACAATATTACCATTGCCATTAATCATAACTTAAACATGTCTATTACATCACAAGATGGTCTGATTGCTACTAATAGCATATGTGTACGATTACTTACAATGCGGTCTGCATTGGTGTGTGCTCTGAATGATTGCCTTGCATGATCCCTTTCACTGGACAACGTGTAGAGAGGATCTGTGAATAAAACAATGTTAGAGAATTTAAGTTACAAATAAGTTACTTTTCTCGTTTTATAGAATTCTGAACATTTCCCAAGCAGGGATGCATACATTTTTTTTGTTACAAGTTAAAACATATCTTTTGTTCCCTTTAATTTAGAAACATTTATATAATGGTTGAAAGTACTGCCAAAATTCATGGTGTCTCTTAATCATTTGTATATGATTTAGTAAGTCATTTAAGGCCTGACCGATATTCAGCCTTCAGTCGTTTTCCGCGTACCCAAGTGCCCTCATCCCCTCCCCCTTCTCCCCGCCAGTCACTCTCCTAGTACCAGGTCTGGGCATTACAATAGAACCAACTTCTTTTAAAGGATAGTACAGTGAAAACTTAAGAATCATTTCAGTTAGCTTTCAGAAACTTTGAAACTTATGTTTTTGGAGTTGTGCTCATAAGAGTTTCATTTTATTTTGTCTTCCCTGAACCCAACACAGCTGATTAATAGAATAATTGTGATCATGTTGGGGGTAAAAATCTTTGTCAGTAAGAAAGAAACATCTTCAGAGCTGTATAAGAATGACGATATTGATAAAATTTCCTAAAAAGAGGTCATTTTACTACCTAGGCCTAGGCAGGTCAATTATTTAATCTCAAGAAACTTTTCCATGATAGCGTGCTATAGTTGGGGTCTATACAGCTGAACTTTGACAGTTTCAAAAAGAATTAGATCTGACATGAGTATTAATCGATCTGCTGTTACATGTTTTGTAATTTAGGTCTAATGCCATATCAACTCTCATAACTCAACTTGTCAGACAAGCTACTCCCATCTATTTGAATTGCAACTAAATTTCAAAATTCAAATTTAGGCTAGGCCTAATAATATGAGAATGACATAACACCTGACCACCTGTGTTTTAAATCCCATTTTAACAAGTAACATTAGGCCTAAGCATAATTTATAATTTCAAAATAGCCTAAGTAACACACATGAAGTGCCGTTCTCAAACAAGTGGCATGGGCTCAACAAATCAAGTTGTCTAACAAGTAACATTAGGCAGGCTGATGATGGCACGAGAAAAAACGTTAATGTTCAAGCAAAACATGAGTCCATTGAAATTTGACTCACCCAGAGAAATTTATCCATACATGGCACTGAATCAACAATTTGTTGTGATGACTTGTCTAGGCCTATGTTATGATTCAACAAAGTTAATTCAGCCTAACATTAACAAGTAACACTAAAAGTGATGCTAGGCCTAGCCTAACTTAGACCTTGTTTTGTTTTAAATGCTAAATTAATTAGCCCAACGTTATTCAATGTCTACCTAATCCTTTGGCCATCGAGACAACCCCAAAACATAGGCCCCGAAGATGCAGAAGTCCGAGGACCCAACCGTACTCAGTTGTGTGGCTAACGAAACACTTTTACAGTGCCACAGACGGTCTCAGTGGTCTTTGACCAACGTTAGGCTACAAATCCTAACCATTCTCGCAAAAACAAATAAGGTTGACCAGCTGCCACTAACCGTAAAGATAATCATGCGTTCTTGACTGGTTAACAACCGGTCGCCTCACAGTTTGCGTTACCGACATCTTCAACGAAAGATTTTAAACCGTTTTATACTTAAATATGAGTCTACATGAGAATTAGAATGTTAATATCATCGTGTTTTCTTCCTTCGTCCGAGATCCATCGTTCTGTCTCGCGGTTTAGGCTTCCATCGATACCAAGAATTTGCTTACTCACATGTAACCATGGAGATGTACCGTTGAAGTATCTCTTCAGTAAGGACAAGTTAGATAGTCCAGAGAGGGAAAAGTCTGAAAACCTATGACCATTGGTTTTATCCTCATGCCGAGGAGACTGAAATTCAATTAAAACAGAATAAAAATACTTCCCACTTAAGAAACAATAAATTCCATGTTGAATGGGGCTAGATATGTGGGTTAATATCAACGATTCCACTGACTTCGATACGTTTAACATGTAGTTTTCACAGGAATGTCGTTTACCAACTGATGGCGCTATATCATTTTCTGACTTCGGTCATGGTAATCAAGGTTGTGCCATTCAACGCTAAAACAAAGCTCTTCTCGTATATGGTAGGCCATACGGGAAATAATTGCTGATTTAATGTCCGTACGAATTAAAATTATTACCGGTATTAATTCTATTTAATACCGGCATTAATTCTCAGCCAATCACCATGCAGCTTCATATGCCGGTATTAAATATAATTAATACGGGCATTAAATATAATTAATACGGACATTAAATATAATTAATACGGGCATTGAATAGAATTAATACGGGCATTAAATAGAATTAATACGCGCATTTAATAGAATTAATACGCGCATTAAATAGAATTAATACGGGCATTAAATACAATTACTACGGGCATTAAATAGACCAATCACATCAGCAGGATTCTCACTTGTTCATCTGATCTATTCGCCGCGCCAACCTACAACTTACGTTCTTCGAAGGATAACAAGACGGTTCAAAGCATTGCGAACTGATAAAACATCGGACTGGGATTGAGGGTCAACATTTGTCAATAACCTACAAGTATCGTTCGCTTCTCGACGAAAATCATGCAAAAATTGTTCTTTGTCTGTCATGCGTGCCATTGCGTTGTATGTTGTACCTTGCTTGCTAGCTACAACTACACTGCTTTCACGCTGGGGGATTAACACTAGCTCAGACTGAGCATGGTAACAAAATTCGCTGATGTGATTTGTCTATTTAATACCCGTATTAATTCTATTTAATGCGCGTATTAATTCTATTTACGCAGTGGCGTAGGAAGGTACTTTTGAGTGGGGGGGCTGAAGACTGATGGCTGGCCTGGGGGAGGGGTCTAAGGGGAGGGGGTGTCCCCCTCCCCTTTGGAATTTTTTTGCATTTCCAGGTGGCCTCAGATGCAATTTGGTGCAATATAGCACACTTCAACACCCACTCCATTTTGTAAAGAATTTTACATTTTCACCTGCCCTTAGATGCAATTTGGTGCTTCAAATGAGATTTTTTTCTCATTTGGAAATGAAAAAGGGGTTTTCTGACTTGCGGGGCGGGGGGGGGGGGGCGGAACGATACTTCTGCCCCCCCCCCATATTTTTCACTGGGGGGGGCTGGCGCCCCCCCCCCAGCCCCCCCGGTTCCTACGCCCTTGTATTTACGTGGTAGAAAAGTTCGCTGATGTGATTGGTCTATTTAATACCCGTATTAATTCTATATAATGCCCGTATAAATTATATTTAATGCCCTTATTAATTCTATTTAATACCCGTATTAATTATATTTAATGCCCGTATTAATTATATTTAATACCGGCATATGAAGCTGCATGGTGATTGGCTGAGAATTAATGCCGGTATTAAATAGAATTAATACCGGTAATAATTTTAATTCGTACGGACATTAAATCAGCCATTATTTCCCGTATGGCCTACCATACTCGTACTGCTCAATTGAGCGTTTTATCTAGCTGTCAGTCCACGTTAGCTCCCCTCAAAGGTTTGTTTGTCGAAGGGCCTACCACGGAATTTTGTACCATGAGCTACCGTACCACTCGGCCCTCGCAACTAACGACATACCGGCTTAGGATATGACTCAGGTCGGGGCCGGGTCAGAACGTAGAACTCAGTTACTAAATTGTGCTTATGCTGAATTTACTTGGAATGGGAGGAAAAGGGTGGAGGCGGCCAAGTCACATGTCGCCCAAAGCGAACCACTCGTATTACAGCAATTGGTGGTCTCTTTGTTGTTATCAAATACCTCATTATTAAATGATAGGTATAGGCGGTAATTTAGTCACGTGACCATTAAATAACCTTTCTTCAGTGCGGATATACAAGCTTACAAAAACCAGGGAGTTGGAGTAGTAGCTACCTGCAAAAACTAGATATTGATCTTTGGTTCACGTCTCTCGAGGCATTTACACCGTATAAGACACTTGCTCAGGCTTTAGGGGAGACAGCACTTACGGAGACCTCAGTGCGGCCGGGTGTTATCAGGGAATTCATAGCTACAACAAGTATCCACCATCTCTATTTATGACCAGCTATATGCCTATTTATTGCACCGTTTGACACTGAAAATAACATCTTGAATTAGAAGGACTACAATACTGCTAGTTCGACTTCAGATCATCTTTCTCATAATGGCCTAGTCCGTATATAATCACTTTATATTGTTCAATATACCAATTGGATGATAAGATACATGGACCTTAAAAGGGAACCATTTTCTTCCTATCAGATATTTGTATCGTAGAGGTTACCTTGTTATATGTTCATTATAAAATATTACAGTGCACCATAGAAAATACCATAAACGCAGTGAAAATTAAAATTTATCTTTAAATACATATATTTTATTGTTAAAATCCGTTCGTGACAGATCTATTGCCATATGGTTAGAACATAAGGCGAAATGCCTTCCCGAACTGTTCACATTATTCCGGGATTTCTTTTCTATAAAAAATCTTGCCAATTAAAACATTAAACTTTTACACACTTTCCACTAATTTCCCTTACGTTTACTCACAAGGAAACCTCAAAGGTAGTAAGATATTGTTTAATATTGTCTATACGAGGGGAAATATATATATATATATATATAATGCTTATACGACTTCGACATATCTTTGCCTCCGGCTCGGCGAAGCTTTTACATCAATAAAACTAAAAGCGAGAAATAAAATGTGACTTTAAAACGCGAGACTGCATAATTATATAGCCTACCGTAGAATGTAATTGCCCTTTGATAGATTTATGAAAGATCGCTTAGCAACGAATGCAAAACAATTTGGCTATCACATCCAAACACATTAAATTGATCGTAACGTAAAATATGTATAAAAATGGATAAAAGGTAAAATAATATCAAAGGGTAAACATAAAGCAAATTGCACTGCTGTAAGGGATCGAATCAGTTCCACCCATAAAACTTTGAAATACAATCGATCATACATATATGCGCAATGAGTGACGCAGGCAGCTTGGCATGGTTTTACTATTTGCCTCCGTCATTATGTAAATATATTATGATCTATTTAATTTGGAGGTAGCGTGCATGCGTACTTATATAGTTCGTGTTAGCCTTATAGAAAAACAAACACCCAACATCTGATGAGGCTATTATACCTTATTATCATAAACTGGAGACTGCTGCGTCATCGACGTACCCGTTAAGAAAATTATGTTGGGTGCACCTGCAATATCTTATTTAGTGATATGTGAACTGTAAAGTGCAAACCCTTAAGAAATGGGCGTAGCATCGTGTGTTTTCATGACGTCATTTAGCAAAATCCATCAAAGTGTCCTACTATCGGGCTCTCCATGCATACGGCATGTTTATTGTTATTAATTGTTGCATTTAACAGTTGACAATATATAGGCCTGTTTTATGACTCTTAATCAATCAATCAATCACAAGAAAGAGCTATTTTGCATTTCATCTGTGCTTATATCAGCCGTTTCTAATAAATCTGCTAGCTTCGGCTGAGCGGTCCTGACAGCTAGAGTAAAACTCTTGAATGCGTTCGGTCCTCTGTGAGGGAGAATGTCTACCAAGGCTCTAGACTTGTCTTCAGCCGTTCTATAACCGCGAAGTTTGAGTTGGTCTGAGTCGTTTAGAATACCCTCACGTGATAGATCTACGATGACGTCATCTGGTTTAAGATTCAACACCAATGATTCTCTGCGTACCAGTATTTTCTTGTTGTTAGTGTTGGTGTCGTCGGCGGGATGTTGTACGTATGGTGTTGAATCCAGTTTCTTGATGATATGCGGATAACGCTCTTGCAATGATCGCCTGAAATGCTGGTAAGCTAGAGCTGATTTCGTTGGTAGGATGTTCAACAGCCGTTTTGTCCGTTCTTTGCGATCACGTATTGAATACAGTTTATCGACCTCAAATTGAGTGAGAACCATTCCACTGAGGTAGAGAATTATGTGCTCAATATCGAGTTGCTCAACAATATAGCTTTGGTTGTATTTTAATTTATCCTTGTCTCGTTGTAACATCGGGATCTGAGTTCTGGATTTGAAAAGGAAAAAAAAAATAGAAAAATATATTGTCACCAACATGCACGACGAAATAGTTGCATTCCATAATTTATATCTAAATCTCTCCTTTATAAAGTCGTGGATCCGCTATTGTCTTTTATTGTGGCTGTAGCCTAGAATGCTCCAAACAAATTTATGAAGATGACTCAGAACTTGAAAATGATTACTCATTCAATATAAAAGCTGGCCTGATTCTACCATTGTTTTCTTGACAACAATGGGTGTAGACATGGTAACATCCAAGGTGACAATTAACAGTAACATCTACATAGAAAAATGAAAAAAGTGAAAATTCGTATGTAGACAATGTTGAACAAAAGCAACGGATGGTCACACATGACTGCAACTTGAACACAATGCTTACATGACTGGGTCAGCCAGGCTACCTGATCATTACCCCTCTCCATGCGTGGAGCTGGTAGTTAGGGTACCTTAACAGCCACCCAGTTTCAGGGACGAAATTTAGGGTTCCCTGATAATCCCCTTCTAGGGGTATTAAGTGTTCCTTGCTCAACCCCCCCCCCCCTTCCTTCGTCCATCCTGCCTGCTCGAGTTTTGTTGCCTAATGGGAAAAGGGGTCTACCAGTAGCTGCAGTAGGCCCACATTCTTCAAATTTCGAACATACCCCTATTTTCTTCAAATGTATGGCTTCAGCAATGGACCAATATGGTGGAGCCATGCAACTGCCCCCTCAAACTAAAATTCCGCCCCTCCAAACAAACACTCTGCCCCACTTCCAAATTTGACATTAAGTTTACCGTATATCATACATAGTTATAACGTTACGGTATAGTAAATCATTAGAAAAGCTAGAAGACTATATATCTTGGATTTTATTCACAGGATTAACTTTGCCGGGGGACATTGAGAACCAAAATAACGCAAAATATATGTCATAAATATCTCTAAATTAATGCGAACAGTGACACATGAATGCCTTGTTCTTCGTGTGAAGCCGCTGTAAGATCGCTTTAGTTCAGTGATACAGGTTTGAGATTGGAGAGGGGTGGGGGGGGGGGAGGCAGAAATCAGATCAATATTCAGAGATGTCGAGCTCCAGTGAAACATACATAGCCTCTCCCACTTTGCCCGGGCCTGCTATAGTGTCGCGGCCTTATATATGGATGTGCTCGATATAGGAAAGGAGGGAAAACCAAATCCATTTAAGGGAAAAGAAATAATTAAAAAGAGAGATTTGTTTTGACTTGCAATTGACTGAATGAATCAAAGAAATTTCAACTAGCTATGCTTTATCAATATTACCCACATGCCTTCGTGTACTTTTATAGAAAGTGTTTACGGTACCGTATGCCTACTATATAGGATATTTTTAAATAAGTCTCCACTGCATGTTTTCATATTTAGAACGAAAAAACAGCTGCTTTATTCTAGAATAAAACATAGTAAAATTTTACTGAAGCAATTCTTAGTATCTTTTTAAGGTCCACTTGATCATAAAGATAACGTACTAACCTCTGCGGATCCATGACACAAAAGTTTTCTCCAAACTGCCAGCTGCGGTGACTCGATCGCTGCCCTCGTATATCTGCAAGAGTGCCTACTTCCGACCCGTGTGTTTGCCACTAGGAATGACGTACAGCGATGAAGCTTGAACGGTAACTATATTTGTTCTGGTCCAAAAATTAACTTTTAAAATTATTCTCAATAGTCAATAATGGCACATCAAAAGGTGCACATATATATTTCACTAAAACATGTAAAACGGACAAATTATTCCAACAGTCGTCGATTTTAATAAGACTTGTTCATGCACAGTTCGCACACAGACTGCATTCTCGTATGTCACAAAGTACAAATATCAAGCTTTCAGTGAATCAATCTCACTAGCTTTACATGGGCACGATCGATTTATCTTTTCAAGTAGAAAATTTAGGGTAGTCTATTCATGTTATTGTTTGACTTTCTGCTTTACCCTTTCATGTGGAATCAATAGACCATTGTCTCGCTGTGTACTTACAACAATAGGTGAACGAGTCAGCAAGGATGGTCGGTTGGTTAACGCCGACGATATTTTTCATAATAATTACCGGCGGGCCACGTCATACTCTTGAACAAAGACTGGAATTTCCAGACAACCTTAAAATTCACCCGCCTACCGACGGCAACAATTGCCCTCATTATCTCAAGCAGTCAAACAAGTGCTCAAAATATTGTCCGATATGCGAGCTATATAAAACGCAGCCGAGGGAAACGGGGTTAACAACTATAGACGTAGCCGTGATCGAGACTATAGGATCAAACCAGGGAGTTGTTATGGAACAACTCCATGATCAAACTGTGGTAGATGATATTACCGTGGTCCAGGTGGGGCAAACACGATTTCAACATTTTAGCTAAAAATGTCGTTATTTGAATCAGATTTCCGACTAATTTTTCAACAGTTCAAATTTAAGTACCAAGATTTCAGCATATCTCAAATATCGACCTTTCTCAGGAACCCCTTTTATACAAAAAACAAAACAACTAACAAAAACGAAATCAACTTAAAAACAATTATTGTTGGATTCTTGAGTCTCTGTATTGGATTGCAACAGAAGATTAAATGTACAGAACAAAAAAGATGATTATTATGATGATTAATATATTCATTTTTACATCTTTAGTAGGAGAATCAAATGGGGTTTTACCCATCAACATATGTGAAGTACACATCTTGGCAAACATGAGTTGGAAAAAAAGACAAAATACCATATATATAATTCCTCATAATTATAATCAAATGTTAGCATATAAAGTTACTAAAAATTAAAAATGTACCTGGTTTTGTTTTTTCCTACTTTTTTTATTCCGGCAATGGGCAACCCGAACTTGATTGTACTCCAGAATTCTATCCTAAATTAAGATCATCAACAGACTTAGCGATTGCAATGCAAGATGTGAATCACTCAAAATTACACACTGCCTATCAACCCCCCCCCCACTCTCCCTACGTGTCCTACCCCATCCCACACATTTTCCTACAAAAGTCTACATAACTAATTTAACTTCAGTATTAAGTTATTCCTCTATTTTTCCCCGATCTTTATTCCTTCGTTATTTTTTTGGGCACTAAACACTTATTTTACTCAGAATTCTATCATTTACTAAATTCATCAAGCTAGTAGTTGCAAGGTTAAATATGAATTATTCATGCTGAATTATCCACTGGCCGTCCCACCCACTCCTGCATTATTTATAATGCTCCTAGAAAGCAAACTTAACTTGAATGACCCCGCCACTGACTATATACTCAAAGTTTGTCAAATTTACAGGCCTGACGTTCGATCCTAGTAGGATCTTCTTCCATCGAAAGGATCGAAGCAGATCCTGCTAGGATCTAACTGTTTTGTCTAAGGTTTTACCTACACAGGTTTTCTGCAGTAGATAAGCAGTTTGTTGAGTTTTTTCTCTCTACTTGAAAGTTTAGTGCCAAGTATATATCATATTTCCTAGTGATTGGATCCCATGTAAAAGTATATATATTAGATTTCCTAGTGATTGGATCCCAAGTAAGAGAATATATCTGATATCCTAGTGATTGGATCCCATGTAAGAGAATATATCAGATTTCCTAGTGATTGGATCCTTTGTTAAAGTATATCATATTTCCTAGTGATTGGATCCCATATTAAAGTATATATCATATTTCCTAGTGATTGGATCCCTTGTTAAAGTATATCATATTTCCTAGTGATTGGATCCCATATTAAAGTATATATCATATTTCCTAGTGATTGGATCCCATGTCCAGTGACCACACACCATAGATAGGGAAAGCTTATCCATGAATGCAACAGGTCCATCCAGGTACCACACACCATAGATAAGGAAGGCTTATCCATGAATGCAACAGGTCCATCCAGGTACCACACACCATAGATAAGGAAGGATTATCCCTTCCACCCTAAGAGCATAGAGTGCCAGGTCTACTATAGAAACGACATGCTGTAACAACTACAGTGACTTGTAAACATTGTCTATCCATGCTTCTACAAACCCTTTCATCACACAGTTATTCTACATCCAATACATCTTGACCTACTGGAGTAACTAATACAACTCTAGTAGCTCTTATATCATCTCATTCTTTGAGTGTTTTTTATAGAGGCTAAAAAAAAAAAATGATTCAGGTCATTTACCATCTTTAAAGAAATTAGCACACAGTGAGTGAAGAAAAACTTGCTGAATTTAACAAAACTATTTACACATCAAAATGCTGCAATTTACCAGTAGCCATGCCACAATCAGAGAGAAGACATTCTTCTCAAACCTGATGACCTTGAAATGACCTTCGATCAACACTAAATAGTGAACATTGTTTGTTGACAATCTTTAACCTTTCAAGGATGAATTTCAGCAGCATTTTAGTCTCGATATTTTCAAGTCCAAGAAAAAGGGGGAGGGGGAGGAAAGGAAAATAGAAAAACGTAAACACTCAGTACTAGTATTGTTTCTACAACTGTTCTGGTTTGCAAGATATTCACATTTGAAATATTGGTTAAATCTCTCGAAGTCCTGCTTTTTAAGGCAAAATTTATGATGTGGTCGGCTCCACAGTGCAGACCTAAAATGTGTCTGCTACTCCATTGCTTTTATACAATTATTCAAATAACTCAACCAAAACATTGTCCTTTCACTTCATATAAACGCTATTTCAGTGGCAAAACTGATTTAACACGTCTATCGACATAGGCCATTCGGAAACTTAGGCCTCCAAATTCTGTTCCACTTTTAGTGTCCCTATAAGACACTGACTAAAGTCTTTTTGCTGATTTGGAGGTAAACCAAAAAAAAATTGCTTAGCTACTCCATAATACTACAGTAATACAGTAATTGTTGTACTGAACCTCAATTTATTACTAGTTACCTAGTAACAGAACAAAAAAAGCAACAGCAAAGTTATTAGATATGCATAAATGAGCACAATACTTTAAAGCCATATTCCAAAGGCTAAAAGGTAATTGCTTAACAAACTTGCACGGCAAATGTCTGTGTATTGGACTCAAATCCACATCCTCATAGCATTTTTGCAGTGAAAAGATATTAAAAACTTTTGCTAAAATTTGGTGATATTAATGTAATTAAGCATCTGGCAATAGCAGAGTACATAATGTCATCATTGGAATCAAGCTGAGAGTTTTATTTTGCATTTGCTTTGGCAACGTTTTGCATTTCTGTAAAATATGTAGACCATAAAGCCATAGGGAAAAATTTGAATAAAATATTCCTACCAAAAATATGTTGCAATTTTGATGAAATTCTAACAAACACAGAAACATTTATGACTGATTGTACACATTTCAAACGTATCACATTTCATGTATAAATTCACAGAGAAGATTATACTAAGCGAAGTAAAGATTTTTCTAGAACCTTAATGCGATGACAAAACACACTAAACGCTACTATGATCCAGTTTCTGGTGAAATACTTTTGAGGAAAGAACCTGGGCACCAAAACCAAACTACCGAACGACTGATCCGCTCTCAACCCCAGTCCCCTTGCATCGGGACTGCGACTGTGTGATCATCGTCAGGTGTGCATCACCATTCCCCTCGAAAGATAACAGATACTACACATGATCTTAGCCAAAAGGCAGAGAAATAGATTACTTGAGCAAGTCAGACAGGTTACAATCAATCAAACCATATCTCTAGTCAGGGTAAAGGAAGGTATGGAGAATGAGGTTTTCAACTAGGCATGTGAAATATTCATCTCTATACGAGAAGTTTTTAACATTTCCCTATCAACAAAATATCCCTTCAAATAAGACCATGTTTTTTTTATTAAAGTAGCGCTCACACATATTTGGTCATTTTGGTATGACTGTTTCGATGATATTCCAAGTTTAGAATGAGAGAGCCTTGCGTCGATCATGTTATCAGTGACATACCTTGTATGGGGTAGCCTTGCCATGAGATTACGTATCATCAAGGTACATGCTTCTTTGCGCTTCGCTTTACAGCCTTTTTAAAAAACGATAATAGTCCAGAAGAAAAATTTTGTGAAAGAGGAACACAGTCCAAGCACCCTGGTGATATTTAACAATCTAAATTACTACACTCTCTACATATTGATTTATACCAAAAAATTGTGGGACTTCTTCTCTCAAGTGTGTGACTTGGTGGTTCTGTCATTTAAATGTGGGTTATGCCATCTAAAAACTAGGAATACCGATTTGTTCGTCATTATGAAGCTGTGTGTCAGTACTAATAGTTCCTTTTCGTTGGTATCCTTCATTCAAAGGTTTATACCAGTCGGAAAACTGAAATTGGACAGATGACAGAACCATACTGGTGACATTTTCATTCGTTTCCCTGTTCCATATTTGAGATTTCCTTTTTTCTCGACAACATCTGAAGTCGACATGCTTTGCATCAGAAGTGATCTTGAAGACAACTGGTTTGATATCATAGAAGCAAACTAAGCATTTCATTTTGATCTTTTTCTTCAACATTTAATCATAATTTTCTACTTCAATAATTGGAATTTCTATCTCTGTAGGAAGAAGGTATTGCCAACGTTTTTGTATACACTGTTGACATCACATCCCCTTATTCAAGTAGAGTTGGAACCCGATCAGATCCAAGGTCATAACAATCAGGTGTAAAATAAGGTAAAACAAAACCTTTTGCTGTCAGTGTGAAACTACTGTCTGACACCACACCTGTTTGCTTGATCAAGTTATCTCATGATACAAACAGAGAACTACGCTCGGTCTGTTTAGCTGCAGAGACTCTTTCCGCTGTTTGCAGACACCGGTAGCGCCGATACTTCCCAACGGGAGAGGGAATGTCTCCCATCTTTCAGGGTAACAGGTGACTACCTCGACAAGTAGCACTAAACTTCTTGTACAGTTTATGAAATTTATCCAATTTGATGTAGGCTCTCCTGCCCCTATTTATTGCCTCTGTGATCAGTTGAGCTTCTCTTAGACTGGTAGCGATACATGTGACTTTCCTGGCTGACATGGAAGTCCGTTTGATCCTCTGTAATACAAGTAAAAAGAGACTGACATTAAATATCTCTAGCCCGACTGTTCAGTGGTCGTCTGCTATCACACAAGTTGTATAGAGCAGCATACAATACTCTGAGCAACATGTGATGCTGGCAGGAAGAAATCTTTAAGGTCCACCACCTATTGGTGAAGTTTGCCAGCTAACAAGTATAATGAACCCACTGTAACTGTTATGATACGTTTGTTCATTGTGATTGTAGTTCCAGCACCCTTACATATACCTAAGGCAATATATGAATGTCACACCTAATAGCTATGCAAGGATAATAGATACGTGTACATAGGTCTCTGAACAGAGGCATAGCATTTGGGGGGTTCAAGATGTTCATTGAACCTTGTCCCCAATGTCAAGGCAACTTCCCCCTGCCCCCTCCCAAGAAAAAAGAAAGTTGGTTAAATTTTTTGAAGAAACAGATCACATCTGAAGTTCATGTTTTTGCATGAATAATTACATTGGTAAAGAACATTATGCCATAGATGCCTTAGTCTGCTCTATTTCATGAACAAATGATTTTCTAAAGTCTGACAAATTAACTGTCCAGTTCAATTGATACCATACCCATTACCGTGCCTCTTCTCAACTGTAACATCTATACAGCTTCCGTCAATTGCAGTTTAGATGAAGTAATTGGTCAAGGAACCCGGGTCTTACCCTTGAACCGAGATCTCTGAAAGCCTAGCTACACCAGTACTGAGTGTGTACCCTGTCTGGCATTAGCAGTTTTATATATGTTCTTAGCTCCTACAGTTTGTGATGATTACTTATTCATTTTGGCTATGCAAGGAGACATGTTGAGTGTTGATGTTACTTGCATTAAGCAACAGAGTATTACTTCCTGCCTTTGTGAAACTGCATTATAACACATTAGTTGTCCTATAGCCTACACTACCTTTGTGTTAAAAAATAATTTGCATTTTGATGATTTCAACTATCATATACACTTCCTACAAAGTTATTTGTCACATACCAAGAGAGACCAAGTTTTGCAAGTCTGAAAATGGAAACACAAATGACAATTATACCTTTTAAAATAATTC
Source organism: Apostichopus japonicus (assembly GCF_037975245.1). Taxonomy (NCBI): domain Eukaryota; kingdom Metazoa; phylum Echinodermata; class Holothuroidea; order Aspidochirotida; family Stichopodidae; genus Apostichopus; species Apostichopus japonicus. The sequence goes on from NC_092572.1 coordinate 13,852,497, forward strand.
CTAAATATTATTTTCTTATTAGTTTGAGTAGTTTGTTTATCACAAGGCATCTCAATAACAAAAGGAAAGATGATGGTTTGGGTTTTTATTCCCCATGAAATAAGTAAACATACCCTTGTGGGATTAAGACAATGCAGATAATCTTCTCTGATTTGAATGCTTCGCTTCAACTTCTTCTCATATTTCACCCGTTTTATTTGTTGACTGCAAAACCAGGTAACTTCCATTGCTTCCCCAAGAGGCAGTTGTCTCTTCTTTGCTTTCTGAAATTAATATATGATAGATTAATATATGAACCATAGCTAACTGACTGGGATATTGTAAACAAAATTGTAAAGATCTCTTCTTTTCTAAAAAAAAAAACCCAAAATAAATAAATAAGTAAATACATGGATAGATAGATAAATAAGTATATATATGAACAATAGATAACTGACTGGGAAATTGTTAACAAATTTGAAAAGAGCAAAGGAATAAACCCTCCCCCCCTCCACACTTCTTTTCAAAAAACACCCCAAATTAAATAAATAGATAGATAGATATTGATTGGTTCCTTATGTCCAAGTTATATTGAATTGTTTTCCTCTTTTAACGTGAATAGCAGAGTTTCAAACTTTGCCGGGAACATCCTTATTATCAATTCCATCTCTACTGACATACCGGTCATGCTTTTTCAGGTAGTGGCACAGGTCTAACAAGTTTAGAAAGGACCTAAATATGAAACAATACAAATTCAAACTTACTTTGAATTTCTTTTTCTGAAGAGATGAAATGCATCCAAGGTTCGGGATGGAGTAGGGGTGATCTTTGGACACCATCTCTCTCTTGGGCAAATGGACCTTCCTGTCTACACGACTGCCAGCGTCATCACCAGGTGTCTTACTTGTCATTTGTTTGGTATCGGCTGAGGACACTGGAGGAATGGATGTTTCACTGCTGCCAGTGGGATCTGCACCAGAGGCCGGCTTTTCCAAGTGACTGGAGATGACCTGCATAACCTTGTCCTGCAAACTCTGAATTGCTCCATTTGTCTTGTTTTGGTTTCCTTTCTGGTGAACTTTCTCTGAAGCAGGTTCTGACGTTGGCTTGTGAACTGTATCTCCACTTTCAGAAGGTGAGAGACCAGTTTGTGTATTTTGTGAAGGACTGTTCACTGCAGGCATCTTCCGATGTGAGTTCGTCTGATCGACCGATGAGTGCATGGGTATAAGAGGAGGGGGTGCCGCCTTTGGTAAGTGGTTGGTGGGTGATTGTTCAGTTGGTTGTAAACTCTGAGGTCCAGCAGGAGGTTTCTGTAAATTCAATGATCCTGTGCCGACTGCTGTCTTGGGAGCTGATCCGAGGATCAGGAGATTGTGAGGTCCATTCTGTGAATTGCAACTGGGTGCGACAGGTTGGTTAGGAGGCAATACAGATCCATCATTCAAGGTCGTCATACTGTCCGTCACTGGATGGCTAGTAGACACACCAGCAGCACTGGGTATGTGGGTTAAACTGGGTGCAGCTGGATGGCCGGTAGACACACCCGCAGCACTGGGTATGTGGGTTAAACTGGTAGCAACTGGATGGCTCGTAGACACACCAGCAGCACTGGGTATGTGGGTTGAACTGGTAGTAACTGGATGGCTCGTAGACACACCAGCAGCACTGGGTATGTGGGTTGAACTGGTAGTAACTGGATGGCTCGTAGACACACCAGCAGCACTGGGTATGTGGGTTGAACTGGTAGTAACTGGATGGATCGTAGACACACCAGCAGCACTGGGTATGTGGGTTGAACTGGTAGTAACTGGATGGCTCGTAGACACACCAGCAGCACTGGGTATGTGGGTTGAACTGGGTGCAGTCGGATAGCCGGTAGGCATACCAGAACCACCGTGTGAAGTCAAATTGGATATAACAGGGATGGTAGAGAGAACGTATCTGCTCTCTGCATTCGAGTTGGAGATAACAGGATGGTTGACGGATCCCATGGAACCACCAGGTGGGATCAAACTGTGCGTAAGGGAATGTCTAGGAGGCTCAACAGAGCCACAGATCAAATTTGGCATCAGAGTACGAAGGCTTGGGGACATAACATGTCCAACGTGTGAGTTCAAACTGGGTGTAACAGGATGGCTAGGAAGTATGATGTAACTGGCAGGCCCGACACCAATGGGAGCTGATAGGGTAGTCGATCCTGGAATCTGTGCTACACCGACCTGACCATCTTGGCGCTGTAGAGCTGACACAGGAAGTCTTAATATGGTATTGGGATACTGACGAGGGCGCATTGGTTGGTTCAGAGACCTCATCACGTTGGCTAAGCTCTGCGGGTCTGCCAAATCTGCAGCATTACCAGCTGTGTTACCGGACGGTGCGAGTCTGCCGTCCGCGGTCTGCGTTTCTATCTGTGGGATATTTACCACTGTGGAAACACTCTGGCCGCCGACGGCGAGGAATGATCTGCGGGCAGCTTGAAGTTCCTGAGACAGATTGCTGGGACCTGGACGAGCTGATGCAGTATTCGATGCTGGATTTGTATTGGCTACGTGTTCCATACTACCATATACCACCGGTCTCCTGAGGTGCCGAGGAAGGTTGAGATTGTGAAGTCTTTGTTGGTAATTTGCTAGCCGGGATGAGTTGCCCTCTTTCTTCCTGATGGAGGCCGCTATCATGCTATTGATGTGTCCACAAACCCTACCGGATAGGTACAAATGAGACTGAACATTTAGGATACATTGCGTGGACGCACTACCTCTCGACACTGATCGGACTTGGCGGGCTGCATTCAACGAGAAACTCTCTTCTACTGCCTTGGCAAATTTTTTCCTGAGACTTCGGTTTTCTTTGGCATCTGCCATTCCAACAGTTTCCTTGATCTCTGAAGAAGTCATAATTTTAAGGGGCGAACGTTTGTAACCGTTTGTTCGATGAAATATATCGCTCAGCGTCGGAAACAGCGGTGTCTCTTCAAATTCTGGATTAAAGTGACCCATTGGAAAACCATATTTCAGATTGCTTTCGTAGTTTCTTCTGGCTGTGGGTGTCATGGGTTTATTATCGATGACGGGTTTTAATTTGAGGTAGGCGGCTATGGTTGCACCCGTATTACGTAAATGGGAAGGATTATACAAGAAGTTGTAGCATCCATTCTTGAAGATTTCCAATTCCTCCACTGACGCTCTGATCAGGGCATCCACTTCTCTCACTTCATCTGGTGTCAGACCTCGGTTGGCGGACATCGAAAATAATGCATCTGGCAAATGCCACGTTGCCTCTTTTCTGGGTTTTTGTCTTGACTTTACTACAGTAGGTCTTGTACACACCTTTTTAGGAACAGTGCCAGTGTTTATCATTTCTTGGCATCTATCTTCCGTCCTTTTGGCTCGATTTAAAGTCGTTTCATTTCCGTGGATACCATGTACCGCACCGGACATCTCAACGGCTCTCGGCTTCCCTTCGACCCTCCTTCTCTCTGTTGAAGGGTCTGGTCTTTGGTTTGCGCCTCCACTATCGATGGTTTCTTTGCTTTTAACTTCACCGTTCCTGCTTGGTCTCTTACCCTTCGTCTGTGCACTGCTGACGTGCAGCATTTCTGCTTCGGTCGCAGGTGGTGAGTGAAGAACATTAGTCAGCTGTTCGCGTTGCTTGCTCTCCGTGAGCTTCTGAGACAGAGCTAATCTGTATGACGTAGAGACGGAATGGACGCTCAGATTGTGACGTTTCAATGCTCTGGTATCCTGAAAGACTTTCTGGCATTCATTGCAGAATGGAGTAGACAGAGAAGTGTTGCTTCCATTGACAGGAATGGATATGGAGTTCCTTGGCTCTGTCTCTCCCTCCCTATCTTCACCGACCACTGCTCTCAACTGATTGTAAGTACGGGGAGTGTGTGTGACGATCATGTGCTCCTCCAGAGTTACATAGCCTGGTATATCCTCCAGACATAACAAACATTTCACCATCGCCCTTGGCACACTTTTACCTGCCTTATGATCATCTTGTAATGATCGCAAAGCCTGAAATGAGAGGGCCGTGTCAGGAGAACCTAAAATCTTGCCACAGATCATGGAACCCATCTGGCCCTTCTTATAGCACTTGACTTTTCCCAAAATCTGTGCACGAACCGTCGACGGAGGCTTAGACAATGCTGTGAGGTCGATGGGTGACTTTCCATCTCTGGTGAAAGTCAAGGACTGCACTTCGTGCAGATCTTGGTCCTGGTGTTGCTTTAGTGTGTGGGTCTTTGCAATCGTTTTGGTTTTGAATCTCTTTGGACAAAACGGGCAAATGAACTGGTGGTTTTTCAAGTTGTGAACGAATCTATAACAGTTGGAAACGAAATCGACCTGACAAGCCTTGCATGTCAGAGTACCTGGAGGCCGTGGTAGATTATGCTGTAGCAACACCTGGAGAGATGGGATACAGGCAGCACATGTCATACACATGCAACTGCAGGCTTCGTATCCTATCCATACTTCGATGGGTGCCGGGAACCACTCGATCTGTGTCAACCTTTTCCTAGGTTTACCCTGTGATACTGACACATCTGAACTTCCCATTTCACAGTTCTGTGATACAACGTCTGGGCTTGGCAGAGGACTAACCTGTGGTATAACGCTTTTGCATTCTACACTCGGATGGGAGGAGCGATGGCTTTGTCTGCAAAGTGCGCTCGGATTTACTTGGTCAGAGTTCTGCTCTCGTTCTTGGTGGTTGCCTCTCCTTTCGTTGCGCCGACCATCTCTCTCCCCGTTTGCAGATTCTTGACTTTGGTTGACAACAGTTGCCCTGTCATTGCACTTGTGCGTTATGAGAACGGTCGGGTCGATAAATCCTACCTTGCATTTCTTGCAAACGCTATGAATGAGCCGTGGACTTTTCACCGCCCTGACTTTGCGGAGCTTCGAAACTGCTTTCCTCTTCGAGGCAACCTCTGGTGACTCTTGCTTGACCTGTTGAACCTGCTTTGGTTGGTTCTCTCTCCCTTCCGACGGGAGAGGCGTCCGCAGATTAGACTCACAGGTCACTTCCGAGACGTCTTTTGTAGCGATCGTTTTGAGAACATCTTCAGCTGAGTACTTTGAATTTAGTGCCACTTCTTCTTTCTGCCCATAGCCTACATTTATGATGTCACCGAGTTTCTTAAGGTCAAAGAGTTTCAGTCGGAGTGACTTTCTCGGTCCACTGTCGGCTTTGGACTTGACTTCATCTGGACCACGTTTCTTCCCTCTCGTCGGTGAAGGACTCGTGCTCGAAGAAAGCACGGACCTGCGTCTAGGGGACCATCGCTGGGAGTTTTCAGATCCAGTATTCCAAGACATAGTTTAGAATCTTTAAAAGAAAAGACAAACATAACCGTGACAGTGTATGTAGAGGAAGTCTTGTTTGGACAGTTAAAGTTACCTTAATGATAAATCCACCTACTAACATGCACTTCAAAAGTACGTGCCAAAAACGGTGACTGAAAAGCATGATTTTTGGCCCACTGCTTTAAACAAACCAAACATTTTGAAGTATTTTAAATAGTTCAGCCAAGGGGAAAGATTTGATATTACAGGCAGGTCTTTGGAAATGACAAAGAAAGACAAGAAATATCTGTCTGTGTTCTTCACACAATGTCTTCAAACTTATGGGAAACCTCAGGGTATCCCTTTATCTAGGTGCAGAAATCAACTCTGCTAGATTTTAACCACCATTGTTTGATAAAAAGTTACTCTTTTGCAGATCATTAACCAACAATCAAGTACAACCTCCTTGTCTAGTTTATACTTTCTTTTGATCACTCACAGTAACATTTACCTTTTTGTGGTTCTGGTAGAATATTGTAGAAAGTGTTGTCAATTCCGTAGCAAATGTTGAATGGGTATGACCGCTTGAATTTTGTGAACAATTCCGTATGAATTTGTGCCAAGTGCATTTTTATCAACAAAAAAATGCTTTCGTAGGAGTGCCTCAAGTCAACACAGGAGTTAAACAATCACAGTTCTGTATGAGTGTGCTGATTTCTGTCATTCTCAGGTTTTTTTTTTTATTATTACGAATAGAACACAAAACTGAACTGCTCCTTGCCCATAGCGCAAAATGTTGAGCTGAAATTTCCACCTAAATTCACCTTTATTATATACTTCAAAATGGCCACATTCTGAGTAGTCCACTTATTAACATTGATGAATGACTTACTAGATACTCAGACAATGTTCATTGACCAGGGTTACAGAACTAATAACTGCCAATCTGGCTTTAATAATCAGCCAAAACACTTAAAATTAATATTTTGTAGAGCAGATGTAGCATAAATTTGGTTGTAACCAAACATTCCTGATGATGTACCATAGTCTTGCCATTTCAACATTGTGTGGATACATTGGGAGTAGGTGGTACAGGTTAATGCATTGCATCCTTTTTTTTAACTTTGCCAAAGCAACTTCAACTGTGTTAAAAACACCACCAGATGACATAGGTCTAGCAACAACACTGTGCTACTGTACTTAATAGGCTAGTCTTTGCCATGTATGAACCTGCCAAATTTACTTCTGAAAGTTTTCATGGCAATGAAAAAATTGCGAATCCCGGGCTGCCAAGTCACCAAAGCCTAAGTACTGTCCATTGTGCCCACCACTCTTGATCTTCCAAACATTAGATCTAACAGTTAGGCCTAGCGCACTGCTAACAGTCACACCCAGCTAACTGTGAACACTGTTTACCAGTAAATTCTGACTGTTACCTCAACTGTGTACTGTGAAATGTACCCTGCCATATCTAGTACCAAGATACTGTAAGGCTACTGTAAGTCAAATGATATTTTGCGCAGTCCTAACACCACCTGCATCACAGGCGACTCCAACGTTGGTCAAGCAATATAAAAGCTAATGATAGACTAACCCAGCACACAAATTTCCAGCTGGAACTTCAGGATAAAAGCTTACTTTGTTCATTGATAATATAAATGATATATATAGCAGTGGGTTTTCCTTTTACAGCTCAACAAAGTATTGTTGTTCTCAAATTGTTTTGAGAATATTTAGTATTTAAATGAATGAATTAATGTTGGTGAGAGATTTTTACATAATGACAGGCCTACGGGCCTAGTAAAGTGCTCTTTATACTCAAGAGCTACATTAATAAATTTCGCATCTAGGCCTAGGCTAAATTAGCAGTATACATGTAGGTACATGGTGAATGGAAATAGACATTGCTGTGACTTTGCCACAAATAGATGCCATTTGGAGTTTTTGCTTCCATGGTTTAGAAATCTAATATATTTTGACATTTTTGTGATGAAATCTTTCTTTTGTTGTAACTGTGATTTCTTTCTGAAAAGCATTTAACAACAGTAGTGTATAATGGTACATTCCATCAGCATCATCCCCATACTTCTTGCAACTACTGTCATGTAAAATTCATCTTGTGTGACTTAACGATTGGTTTTTGTTTGTTTAGAGAAATTGGTCATCTAAAATTGGATTTGATGTGTCACAGCTTACATCACTTGTCATGTTTCTTTATTTAGATAATTATGAGTTCTTTGAGCAACCAAGTAGAACACAGTCGACGTTGAGTGTAACATCTTATTATATTTTATTGCATAACATAGTCATACTGTGCAGGACAGATATAGAACGAGATGTCCAAGAGTACATGTTGACAGATGCAGAGACAGGGTGAACAAGGACGAGCAGACGGCATGCTTTAACTTATATATCAATATGCAAATGCACCCAATAACATACAGGTGTAGATTCTACAAAAATGTAGTGCAATGTTTGCACACAGGTTATCTATTCTAATGCATATTAAATAACATTACATCACTTTAATCACAAGAGTCGTTTTAGGCACTTGATCACCAGCTATATAGTTTTGCAGTTTTTACCTTAAAAATCAGACTGTAAGTTTGCTATTTTTTGTTACTTTTGTTTAAAGCAGCTTTTTGCATTTTGTCGCCGTTTTCCCACCCTTTTGATATGTTTATCAAGTTTTTTTAAACATGTATTCATCACAAAAAGGAAACTAAGATATTAGCTAAGTTTTTTTCCTGCAGAGCATTAATTTGCGAGTAATTAAGGACTTCTGCAGATACAGTCATGAGCAGAGGGTCTTCTGACAAATTCCTCATTTAAAATTAATCGCATGCAGTTCCCCGAATCCACTAATTTGAATTCAATCAGTGAATAGCTGACATGTTTATTTATGAGCCGTTGCTTAAAATAGATTCATTCCCAGCATTCCGAGAAGTTTAGTCCGTCATACACAACGTACACAAATAAAGCATGGTGTTGTAGTACGTATTGGTGTACTGGGTTGCATGCGACGCCGGAAAAGTGAAAATTATTCACCTCATTATTCAATGACATTCATAGAATTTACATTTTCATATTTTGGGTGTGGTTTATTGCTATGCTAACGGAAAATATCTTTGAAGTATTATGTATGTCGTTATGGCATCGTGGGGTCAATGAGGTTGAGAAAATCATAGAAAAGGATGCAAAAAGCTGCTTTAAATTCGGAGTTTGATCAAAATTTCATGAAATGTTATATTCTTGCACGTCTCTATTTCCTTTGTAGGATTGTACCATTTGTTTTTTAGGGATATTTTATTCCTAGTCTATGATGAAACACCTGACTATTGCAATTGTGTTTAGCTCTCTTACCAAAATGAATTTAAATTACATTCAGTTGGTAACAGATGTGAAGAGTTGTTCTCCACTTAATTTGAGAACAACAAACAATTGTGTTGCTGTACAAATACCCCTAATAACAAATGGAACAATCCATCCAGAGAAATAAGACTAAGAAATTTGATTCCATTTATATTGTTTGTTAGTAAGTATATTTATTCCTGATTTTCTGAGATTTTGACCAAAATTATTGGCAATTTGAGTTCTTGTACACTTGTGATACCTTCTCTGCAATGGTACCTTTCTAATTCTACTAGGCCTAGGCCTATTTCTAGTTTGTAAGTTTGATAGCAACTTTTGATGAAATTTTGCTCCCATTTCTTTTCAGTGTAAATATTGTGTGACATGTATGACATTTGAAGCAACTGTAAATTTGTCATGGGAGTCTAACAACCCCAACATTAGATACAATGTGCGTATACTAAGGTCTAGGCTAGCCTGATAAGTACCTAAGTAGCACTGATAAAGCCTACTGTAGGCTAGGCCTATAAGTATGACTCTATATGAGAGTAGTAGTAGTATGTTCGTAAGTACAATGCTGTATGCGTTCAGTCAGTACTTAACTTACAAAGCTAGGCCTAGGCCTAGCACTACGAAATTTATTATTAGTAGCAAATCAAATATTGACTCAAAAATAATGTTTTGCCACTTTACCACATGACAGTCATCGATGAATTGTATCATTATCGCTTTAAACATATAGTTTTATGGGTGACCCTTATGGAAGCTGAACCGTATTCACTATAGCCTGGGGTATAGGCCCATGTCTTATTCAGATAATCCCGCTTGAGAAGCGCTTTGTGGATACGGTAATTTCGTTGACGTCTTTGTCACAACTTCACAGTTTAATGTTGCATACTGCCATCTAATCAAGTTTCTATCTTATATACAGTGATGTGCACGTGCAGAAGCCACTGTGATTCGAATCCCGTTCTGCTCGGGAGCAGTCACAGAACCTAGTCAACATATCTTCTATTTTTCAACAGACTAATAAAGAACTTTAATGGAACTAACTATTACTTTGAGTTAATCGAGTATTACCCCTCCATTCTAAAAAAGTTACATTATGTTCCCCTCCTAGGGCAACCGCAGTGCTGCCAAGTCACCCGCTTTGGGCGGGTGTCACCCGCATTTTCGGGTCGTCTCCCGCTCACCCGCCCACCTGTCCGAATCTCCCGCATTTTCCAAAAAACTCCCGCATTTTTTAAGAATCTCCCGCATTGTAGGCCCACAGAGTTTTCCTGTGAAAGTGTATCATTGCTAGCGTGAAATTCATTTCATCACACCAAAATGCGAATTATCTCAGAACCGCCAGGATCGGAAATTACTCAAAGCCGATCGTGCTAAATATGCCCGGCTGGAAGCAACGTTACCTATACGATTCGTGAAAAATAATACCGTTACGACACACGTGAACGCTACAGCGTCCGCAAAATTTCAGAGATTTTTTTTATTTCAAGATATTTTTTCCTCTGGAATGAAAAAAAATAGACACAATACAAATATGGAGACAGTATAGATTCAGCTTAGATGACCCGGGAAGTGATGTTTCCGGCCATATGAGGGGCCGTAAGATCCCAAAATTTTCTTGTACGCTTCGCGCCAACTCATGGTGGCGCTCCGCTTAGATGGTGTACGTAACCAACAGCACCAGACAATTTTCACCCGCCTAAAAAACAACTGACCTTCGCATCTCTGCAACCGTCATGCACACCTGACGATGAGTCAATGGCAGTCTCGATGCAAGGGGATGCAGGTTGAGGGCTGATCAGTCGGTTCGTTGTTTTGGTATTGGTTCTTTTTACTCACCGTTTTTGTTAACTTACTTCATAAATTACTTTTCAAGTTTCAGAATATCTTAAATGTGTCACGTGACAACATAGGCTGCGCTATTCTCTAGCTACTCGGGAGTGATCGAAGAAAGCAGTATGTTTTGTTTGTGTGTACATGACGTAACATTGACAAGAAAAAATCATAGGATGCATGATTCGTCGAAATCGAGCTAAAATATAGAATTGTGGTTAATTTGCATGTGTTGAGGTGAAAGTTCTTTTCTAATCATGTATAGCCTATATAGCTTCAGATTTTGTCAAACAACTAAACCAGCAATGTAATATTTGGTGTACGTTTTACTGCGAGTGGGACGAGGGAGCGAATGGACCTCTATATAATGGCAAAGGAAGTTCGAAGACTATAGTGCGTGGCAGCAAACCGCCGGGTCACCGGCATTTCACGAAGTAGTTATGTAGATGTTACAGTGGTTTCATTCCGACCTGCTTATGCCATGGAACTACTTCGTAAGTAAATCAGTAAGAAGAGGAATTAATTTTCATAAATTTCAATCGACTTTTAATTATCATTAATAGTAAATTAGCGAGGGGACGAGGGAGCGAGTATATGTTTCGCCGTCCATCGTCAGAAGATAATACACAAACTTTTTATTAATTCTTAAAAATATTAATACTTAAAAATGATGGGAACAATATGAATATTTGTGAGGTACGAAGTAGACCAATTGTAACTTGTTTTCTAGCCACGCCCATCGTCTCTATCAGGCACAACGGATATGAACATGTCAAAGAGAGATACACATTGTCGAGGGTACCGTCGAGACATTACAGTGTTTTGTGCAGGACGCAATCCCCCTCTACAACAGTGGTATGATCTCTAAATGGTATCGACCAGAAACGAGAACTGTTTAATTCGTCGTCGAATGCTGTTTATAATCCATTGTAAACCTTGTAATATATGCATGAAAATTGAAAAGTATATAAATCAAATCAAACTGACAAGTAATGATGATATAGCGTGAGACTAACAAATAATAATCTTCTGGAGTGAAGCTGACACATAATAATAATCAAAATAAATCTATCTTTCTTCTCTCCATCCCTTGTCCACTAATCCCCTTACATCTATCTCTTTGTGTTCACCATGCTCATTTACATGTCTGTATTCTGTGCGTGCTTCCGTCCCTTCTGTTACTGTTACTTGTCATTTAACATTTGAAGAAGATCCTGCTATAGGATCGAAACGTCAGGCCAACTTACTTTTACACAAATGATAATAATGATATAGCGTGAAACAAACACATAACAATTACACATAGCGTGAAACAGAGAAATCATGATGTTATAATTTAAGTATATGAATAACAGAATCACAGTAATTCAGACCTCACTATAGTTGAATCAGTCTCATTCTAGGTATAAGTTGTTTTACTCTTTACAGTTGTCTAATTTTTCCCTGTCACTTTTGGTTATTCATTTACTCATATTATATTGTGCAAAAACCGGCCTTTTTTTCAAATTCCTTCCTTACCACTTTCTGGCTTGTATCAAATGAAACTGGGGCGTGATCTCTGGTTATACGGTGTGCAGGTTACGATGTCTTCTGCAATATAGAGATCGCCACCAACTAAGGGTTGGGTAGCTCAGTTGGTGGAGCACATGGGTTTTGTAACTGTGACTGTGAGGTCTCTGTTTCGAATTCCGTTCTAGCCATAAATTTATTTGCTCTTTACCAAATACTAATATCATAAATAGTAAAGCTGAAAGAAACATGACTTTTTTTCCTTGTTGCACATAGTTATGTTTGTGTGACTGTCAACATAATAACTTATTTCTAACAATGAAAAGTAATACATCATCGAACTTCAATTAAACAGAAAGTGTGAGAGAACTATCATTTGTTATTGTGGTAATTTCCCTCCCAAACATAATCGTGACACATACTGTAAACTAGGAACAACGTAAGGATTTATGACTAGCGTACAATACAGAGCTATACGGAGATTATTGGTTTAACATATTCCGTCAGCAAACAAGAGACGGAAGCCAGATGTACGGTTTATACTATCATTACTAACGATTCGATGGCTGCATTTATCTCGGCCTCCTGCTAATTATGATAGTAAATGACGTTTAAAACTCGAAATGGCGAAAGATTTTCGTCTATTTCTATTTTGTGTAGCGTCCTTTCTTCACGGTAGGCATATTTTTTATTTACAGCGCTTTACACCACTGCTTTATATATTTTTGCTAAATGTCTTAGTATTGCTAGAGATAAGGTTTCTACTTCTACTGATTTACAGGAGCTGTTAGACAAACCAATGGTCAGGGTAACTGTTCGATGCCAGACGGACCTTCTAATACAACGATTGAACTATGTGATGTTAGCCTTAGAGGTTCGGTTTGCTTACAATGTCCAGTATCGAGGGGCAGTACTTCACTGCAATGGTGGATCATGCGTGAAGGACAGAAGGAAATGATCTTTCGAGATAGATATAGCACTAACGAACGTTATAAGATATTTCTTATCAACAAATGCCATTCAAGTCACTACACACTGACCGTCCCTAATATTAAACCTGGAGGTAATGACGGGATGTACTTTTGCTTAGTACACGGAGATGATATCGCGGCTTCGTTCTGGATAAAAGTTACTGGTAAGTTATATAGTTACTTAAAGTATACATCTGAAAAGGGCAAAGACATTATGGGTTAAAATGGCATCCGGACCAGTAACCTACAGGTTGCAAGCCCTGTGATTAACCAACTGAGCTATCAGTTACCCGTAGTTGGTTAAGACCCCTATAGGTTACCAGTTCCTTTGTGGGGGAGCCATCAGTTCTGGTTGCGCATGTAAAGTACGAATTTAACATTTTCCGAGTCTCATTTTATCTTAAAATATAATAGCACATTAACTTGTTTCTTTCCATCTGTAAGGGCTGCAGTGAGTGTAACTGTTAATTACATGATTGAGACGCTCGCAATTTGAAACCTACATTTGTATGACATTGGGCAAGGTGACCAGTTCCTACGTCAGTGCTTTTATTTTAAACCACGACCCAATGTTGCGCTCTTTTAACAATCACAAAACATCACATAGTATATATATATAAATTATTACATATTATTATGTAGGGGCATAGACAAACGTAGATAGTAATAATCAATGTCTGCAGATCTTAAAGTTGTGAATATGTTTTTCTTAAGATTGAAATTTTCCACTCTTTTGACAAGCGTTAATACTGACATGAAAATGAATGTGATTGACGAAAATGGTACAAATGATATTTATGAAGTATACACGTTGAAATTAACCCTCAGTTGACAACATTAATCTACGAGGATGTCTAATTATTATCATCAAGCATTGACCCGAGCATAACAAACGTTTGTTAGGCATATATATGTGAGAGAACAACCCAACAACAGCAAATACCAACTGCTCGCTAAACACTTCCATAATTGGTATGCGTATTAACATAACTTATCTGCGTACAAACGAAAGCTATACAATATATCTCTCTAACAGTGGCATGTGGTTTCGGCAAGGTGACACGTTGACTACAGTTTAGTGTATATGATGGGACGTTAAGCCGGTCGCGCATGTACTATCTAGACTGAACGTGTATACCGACTCAACTTGACAGGAAAGAGTAATGATAGTCAAAAGACGTAAGCTACAGGCAAACTGCCTGATAAACAACGATTTCCGTGTTTCGGTGGTATACTCTATAGAGTTGAGTCGTTATGCAATCAAATCGGACAGTGTGTGGCCCGTCTTTAATAGTAGTACAAAATGATGGAAACATCATGAAGATTTGAGAGGTACTAAATAGTCTAATTGTAACTTGTTTTCTATAGCCACACCCATCGTCTCCATCAGGCACAACGGATATGAACATGTTAAAGAGATACACACTGTCGAGGGCACCGTCGAGACATTACAGTGTTTTGTGCAGGACGCAATACCCCCTACAACAGTGGTATGGTCTCTAAATGGCATCGACCAGAAACGAGAACTGTTTAATTCGTCGTCGAATGCTGTTTATAATTTTACGTCAGATTTCAAGTTCACGTCTTCTACGTCACATGAGGAAGTACACTGTATCTGTAGCGGCCCTGATATTTTGATGAGAGAAGTCTCGGCTAACTTTGTAATAGAAACTAAATCAAAAGCGAAAGGTAAGTAAGAACGAGTTCATTGAGACTGCAATGTCAAGTGTAAACGATTAGTGTCATTAAAAAATAACTATTAAATTCACCACAAAGAAAGAGTAATTTTGCATCTTTTGTTAAAATAATTGCAACGGCTGAAAGGAAAATAAATATTACAGTACATTGTTGATACAAGAACTACTAGACGAAATCCAATCCAAAGTTATTTTCAGACAGACGATGGAAATTAAGAAATAGCTCATCTCAATGCACAAACCATTTGATTACGAAAACGGTTTCGAGTAAACAACGCCATTGAAAAAAATTAAATTTCAACAGTTTCCTCTTTTGAACCTATCTACAGATGAGCATAATTCAGGATCCGACGGGACGACGTCACTACTGGCTGTCATAACAATCACTCTTGTTTGCTTTCTTGCTTTGATCATAATCCTTACAGTCACATTCATCGTAAGGAGATGTAAACAAAGTAAGCTGCTCTTTTAGGTTAACTTGTCACGTGATGGAGTGTTACGACATAGAAGTGTTAGCTCAGTGGTTAACGCCGATTCCTTTCAATCATAAGGTCCCGAGTTCGAGTCACTCCAAGATTAATGTATGTCGTCCAGTTACAGAGTTGTTGACAATTGACAATTCATAACCATGGACGTTAAATATGCATGTAAGAGACTGACTCCGGTCAGCTTGTGGCCTTGATAAGCCAATGATGGCTTCTTCGCGAGTTCCTGCTTGCAGGAGGATCTCAAATACATACATACATACATACATACATACATACATACATACATACATACATACATACATACATACATACATACATACATACATACATACATACATACATACATGGTCTTCTCACCATTAAGCTGGTCAGAAGAAGCATTCAAATATGGTTGATATTAAATTTGTGATATCCGATTAGAATGGCTATGCAAAGCTTCACCAATGTCGAAAGCGCCCAAACCCTACTCATAATGGAAAAAAGAGGATTGAATCTGACGGGAGGGGCAAACATCGAGGGTCAGAGGGACATCAACATGGGGCACCTGGCCACTGTGTTGCTATTCTCCCCTACCAGCACCCCTACCCAAACCAATTCCATCATCCATGTTTTGTCTTTTGTAAATAACTTATATCGTAATAGTTATATTAAATTCTTGAAACAAAAATTCATATGGAGCACTTCGTTTTTATATTCATGTCATATGCTTTGAGATTCCAACTTGCACTTGCATTTATTAAACGAAGATGTACCGATGATAAGTCCATCAGAGCAAGCAGTACATGCGAGGAACTCTCTTATTTACACACAAGGCCTGCATGGGTATATTTGTAGAATACAAACAAACTTCTGACATTGATCTCTTTCTTTCTATTATCTTCTTCAAGGAAAACGTAGCTTTAAAGCTCAGTCGTGAGTATTCCAAGGTTATTCATTTAGATTTCTCTTAACTAACATCTATGACCACCATATTTAGTTACATCATATGATAATTAGGAGTGTAAGCTCAATGGTTAACACCGGTGCCTTTCAATCGTAAGGTCCCCGGTTCGAGTCACTCCCAGATTAATGTATGTCGTCCAGTTACAGAGTTGTTGACAATTGACAATTTATAATCATGGACGTTAAATATGAATGTAAGAGACTGCTTTCGGTCAGCTTGCGGCTTTGATAAGCCAATGAGGCTTCTTCGCGAGTTCCTGCTTGCAGGAGGATCTAAAATACATACATACAATACTGCAAACCTTCCGTATACATACACTCGAAATTGTATCCACCACATCAGTAATATCTATACATCTAAGGAATTCTATAATGTTGAGTGTATTGTTTGGCGCCTCGAGGTTTTTTCCTTCTTATCACAAGAAATTGTCTGAATCTGTCTCGCTCTTCAAGTAAATGCACAGTCCTAAAGTTAACGTGGTTTCATTTTCTTTTTCTTCATGTTAGGATCTGGAAGAATGGAAACATCTATATTTGAAAATTTTGTTTTGCAAAGACTATTAAATTATTAAGCTTAAATCTATCAATATATTCCATTCTTGAACGAATATCGTTCTATAGTCATCCCTCATTTTACTCACTTGCATATCATCCCAAGGCTGCAGTATAGTCTGTCAATGATGTTTATTCTTTTTGTTTCACAATTTCTTATTTGATTTCATAGAACTCCCTTACCGGTCTTACCAATTTCTGAAAACCTAATACACGAAGATGTACTCTATGAATCACCAGATGAATTACAAGGTTTCCGTTCTTTTTCTTTTAAAATTCATTTGAAACAAAGTAGACTTACATGCATCAATTGTCGTACATTAGATATTCTTGAAGAAAGAGAAACCCAATGGCTTTAGGTATAGTAAAAAATAGTTGCTATAGGCTTGTTATTTATATAGTCTATAGCAACTACTTTTTTGGACACAAACTTATTTCTAACTAAAACACTTCGGATACTTTTTGTATTGTGTGGGAGGGTGTATTGCAATATGCTAGTTTTGATCAGAAGCCTGCCAATATGCACATATCAACTGAGTAAGACAGGCTTTGCTGCATTTTCGTACCATTACGTAATAATCTTCTTTTGTCACTTTACATTGTATTTGAAAGTCTACATCCAACATTTTCTTCCTCAGAGGTAAGATATTAATGCAACATATATGATGATAACATAACTTGTTGATGTGTTCACGTCACGTGGGATATCTGATTGGTGTTCATGGATACTGACACAGCTAAGAATGACGAGAAATTCCTTATTGAATTAGTGGCTAACAAATTGGCATTGTGTGTCGTTTATTAACAATTGACAGCAACAGTTTCTGCACAGGAATCTAAATTGACCACATACGTTAAAATCTTCATCATTTACAGTCTAAAACAAAGTTCACATCAAATTATTACTTTGTAACTATATGGTATGTCATGATGGTCTGTCATGATTTTATCCAGTGGTAGTTCCACGTCTATGAATTGGCTTTGATCGTGTTGAATCGAAAGCATAAGTTACACTTGTGCTAATAAACATATCAGTCGAGATGTTCTGTATATATGCACTTGACACAGAATAACGACCGCACACATTGTGAGCTGCCACAAGTACCTATTGTATTAGGCTAAGAGCAATAGGTGATCAAATTCATATTTTGCGTGTTCAGTTTCGTGTCTGGAGTCGACCAAACTTACTTTGCACTTTATGCACATCATTGTCTCGGAAAAATCTGTTACATTTTTTTTTTAAATCATATCAACTTCCTTGAGCAAGCACTCAGAAATGTTTATCAAACCGATTTGACAGAAGAGTAGTTTAATCAATCAAATGTTTGCCTTTAATACTAATAATGTCTCGAAGATGGTTATGTTAATATTCAAATGGCAGTGCTTAAAACTTACAAAAAATAACTTCCTGTGTAGACAAGAAATTACCTTGTTGTTGAAAGATATGAGACTTATGCACGGGACAGACAAGTTAGAGTTAAGTTGCTTATTTACACTACCTATCACGAGAGTATGGACGGAATTGATGTGCGCGTTGTTTCGGTTGTATATATGTTTTTTTTTTTTTATAAAATATGCACTTCAAGTATTGTATGAAAACTAGCTGTTTCAAAAATTGACATTTCATCATCTTTTCAAAGAAATAATTAAACTATAATATGCATTTCATGTCTGATTTATAGATGTTGTGTACTTTTATGGAGACAACGTTGTTTATCATCGATCAGACATTTTGCTTGGGAAACGTCTGCAGAGCTCAGGACGTATGATAAGATGGACAGCTTCTCTTCAAAATGGGAACAGACCATCATTTATAGCTAACACTTTACCAGGTATTACTATCAATCAAACACTATTAAACTTGCATGAATGATTTTGTGTTTCTTTCGACTCTTTGATAGTATTTTTTCATACAATAGGACAAAGCATATGTAAGTTAGCTCGTGCCTCCTTGACATATAGTCGTGATGACATAATTGGTTGTGAAACTATGTGTTAATTATTTCCAGCTCACTTTATGAGACAAAACGACTTGTAATTGATATGCTAATGTTTGATTACGGCAATTTGATTGACAAGGAAGTTGTTATACCTACACTCAATAAAAGAAAACTAACAACGGGATATATAAATGAAGTTTTAGTAAATCCACAGTTTGTCTGGTCAAATAATTTACTTGAACATTTACAGTCAACATATTGTATCTAACACCGGTATTATTATTTGTGGGATATAATAATCATACATTTAATGATGATTTACGTTGTTAGTTAATATCTCACCATGGGAGTAAATGATATCTATTAACGCATATGCAAATACATATAGATATCATACATAAATATCCCTAAACGTTTTTTTAATATGTTTTAATATTTTTATAGTAGGAAGTTTGGAATACTGGAAGTTTGATAGATATGATACTAAGGGTCATTAGTACTAGCATGCTAAATATTATCAATTGTTCCCATATATATTTTCCTTCGTGCTTTACCCAACCTAATCATTCCCAGACATAGGTGGGTTTAAAGTAGACTATTATTATAATAATAATAATAACGCGATTTTCATGGTATCCCTCCAATTCTAATCAAAACTGTCACTACTTGGATACATTCACGTATCATGCAGTTATGGATCCATTTAAAACCGTTAGCCATTCAACCAGCTAAAACAAAGATCGCTGAGTTTTTGTCTGTTTCACTTGTACAACCGTCAGAGTTGTAATTATGAATATATTTACGTACCTGTGTGTGTTTGTGCATGTTTTAGTTTCTATTCTCTCACTTTTATTTATTAAATTATGTTTGTTTTGGTAATTTCTTACCTATTTTTCCTTTCTTTGGGCTGTTGATTTCTTGCTTATATTACAGATTCTTCATCGAGGGATGATTGGTGTGAGATTCGATTGTTTGCAGAATATCTTCGTAACATACCAAAACATGTGAATATTGTCGACATCGTGGGATGTGACACTAATAAAAGTACCGTAATAAAACTTGATATTCTATTTCATGATACGAATCCCACAATTTAATGTAAACTCAGAATGCTGCAATGTATCATGTAATATAATAAGTGCAGAATCTCTAACCAGGTCATTTTTTGGATTAAATCGTTACCTATATGATAATAGTTTACATTTCAAAATTATACCGTTATTAAACGATTACAAGAAAGAACAAAAAAACATCTTTTGATTCACTGTTTGAAAGATTTTCGTTTCTTCTTACTGTATACTCTTGACAGCTCCTCACTTCATTTACACTGAATATGTAACAAATGGAACACTGAAAGACTTCCTGGGTCAAAGTTCAGATGGAAATGAATATTCAACATCTATTTACAGCCCTCATGGTGACTCAGCTACCGCGTATGCTAAAATAAAGCAGTTGGCGTCGTTCTGCTATGGGGTTTTGGATGCAATGATTTTTCTAGAATCAATAGACGTAAGTTGTGAAACGTATAGGCTAGCTAATTATGTAAAAGGTGTCAATAATTACAGCCATGTTTTCTTCTTTCTAGTGATCGTCACTGGCGTTTCTGCTCTCAATGATGGTGTTCGTTTACCGTCCGAAGAACAAGTTAGCCTAAGCATGTAAAATGATAGCTAAAGGCATAATCATATTTGACCAACACTTAAGGAGAGTTAGCTCAGTGGTTAGCGCCGATTCCTTTCAATCATAAGGTCCCGAGTTCGAGTCACTCCAAGATTAATGTATGTCGTCCAGTTTAAGAGTTGTTGACAATTGACAATTCATAATTATGGACGTTAAATATGAATCAAAGAGACTGACTTCGGTCAGTTTACGGCTTTGATAAGCCAATGACGGCTTCATTGCGAGTTCCTGCTTGCAGGAGGATCTAAAAAAAAATTACAGAAAAAAAATACTCCTCTGTTAGTGCTAGAAATAAACGTAAAGGTGTTCTTTAGGGCGAAGGTAGTTATGACGAATAAGTAATTTGCAAGATTCTTAAAATGATACAATAGGTTTCTCTTCTTTAAATTAACTAAATTCTAAAATTAATACATATATGCATTGCATATATATTAATTTGCATTGTGGAGGAATTGTCTCTATGTTTCACAGGTTATTGTTGACCAGGGTTATATTGTTATGCGCCTTAAGCACAATTATCGGAGGATATGTCTGCGCTTTATAAATCCAATTATATTATTATTATTATTATTATTATTATTATTATTATTATTATTATTATTATTATTATTATTATTGGGGGAAATGTTCTTCTAGTCAATTACCTGTTTATAGAATTACTTTCTTGTCTTTTCATGTCAAATTCCTTCGAGACCACAGGCGTATATGTGGGCACGAGAAATGCACTTTTTATTTTGATTTATATGCACTTACTATTTTGATTTATTATTCTAATACCAGCATCAGTAGTTAAATACGTCAATAAGTAGTGTGGTAGTTACAATATTTCATGACTTAAGTTAATATCCCGTACCCATATATATCTCTGTTTTCTCTACTGAAATTTGAGAACTCTTGCATTCTGGCTATTTAGTGTGCTATTATAAGTACAGACCATTATAATCCACTGATTCTAAACTTCTCAGTGCGATCATCCTGGAGTATGTGCTAAAAAGGTTCTTATGACTTCCAGAGATGTCTGTAAATTATATGATTTCAACGCCTGTTCAACCACCAAGAAGTTTATATCCGGCATAGACTTTGAGGTACGTATTGTATGGAAACCTAAAATGGTACAAATAACTCAAAGTTTACATTTTGGCTTAAGATCTTCTTTACCTTTACTTGAACTAGACACATCACATCACATACATGAACTGACATATACTTAATATATCTTTTCGTCAATTATTAATATATTTAAAAAAATATTTAACTTTCTTAATATCTGATTAAACTTAATTAAAGTTAAAGTGGATAAAGTACATAGTTAACAATTGTTGGTTGATGTGAACACTAAAGGAAGTTAAACTGGATATTAAATGAAGATAAAACAGATATTTAGGGAAATAGAAGTAGTTATTTAGGGATTATAAAGTAGATTTTTAAGTCAATTACAAGTTACTTGTCCCTTCATGTCCTCCATTGTATGGAGAATTTTGCCACTTCTAGTTTCTTACGTTAATCAAAGTATTGTAATCATATAATCAAAATATTGTAATCTCTTTAAAACTGAGGGCGTTAACCAACTTTGATGTTTCAACGTTAACTTGAAAAAGTGTCCCTATGTGTGAGTAACAGATACTTCAGGCTTTGTTGCCTCGACACGTTTTATCTGCATCCATCAGAACAGGTCGCCAATGATGGCGAGGGTATGGCCTTGTATACCCTCCACTATAACATCAGGTCGTTTGAATTTTGTGAGGTATCACGTAAATGTATATATTTTACTGACACTATACTATCATTTGCAGAGATGTAGCCGTCTCCCATGGTTTGCACCAGAAACGATATTCAAACGTGAATACAGTCGTTCAAGTGATTCATGGTCTTTTGCAGTATTCATGTGGGAGGTCTACTCAAACGGTAAAGTAACAACTGTACCTTTTTGTCAAGGAAGCTACCATGTAAGAAAGAATGTTTCTCTGACAGCCAGGAAGACAAAATATTATGTGTATTTCTCGCTTGTTGTTTGCACCGAATGAAGTTATAAAAGTTAATTTTGTATGTATCTTGCATAAATGTACTGAAAACCCTGACAAATGAAAGAAATGAAATATTACATCAGTATGGGTCTTACATATACTTCAAGATTTCAAACATTTAAAACAGTTTGCATTTTCCTGCAGATCCGAGGTCACAATTTCTTCTTGAGTCGCTTATTAAAAACACTCTTCATAAATGACTATGTAATTTCAAATTACCACATGCCATTATATAAGTGTGGTAGCTGCGTTACATTTGGAGGCAGGAAGAACATTTAATGAACATGATATTTTCTTCAATAATTCTTTTTTTCTGTCCTTGACTGATTAATTGTACAAAGGCCTACACGGATTATTTTCTTGTCACAGGTGAGACACCATTTATCCAGCGAACATTAGGTGACATTAAATCTGCATTTGATGAAAGCCCTCCTCTGTCGCAACCAAAGCTTTGTCCGAATGAAATGTAAGCACCGTACACTGTTACACATGAATATAACACAATGCAATATCATATTTTGACAGTTCTGGTCGTTTCAATGTAATCTACAATGCTATATACTAATTTCCAGTTACACTGTGCCTACTCTGAAAAGTAATCATTCCCTATAAACTGTTAAGATTATCACTGAAAGAAACTTATTCTATATTATTCTGTAGCGTAAGATGTATATTTTGCAAATGTCAACCGTGTGTTATCTTCTCACGTAAGTTTGATGTTTTACTGATTGTCTTGGGTTTTTTCCCTTCACATCCGACGCAGGTTGTTGCATTTTGACTTAACTTTAACGCATCACTGATTGTTAATCTCTATTTTATTTGTGTAGTTAAATACACAGTAGTTCACCATTGTCTTATTTCACTCCAATAATAGCTACCTGTTAATGAAACGTTGTCTTTGTCTTCAACCCGATAAGAGAATAAAGTTGGCAAAGCTCAAAGAAGAGATAAAACGATTCATTGATGGTGAAAGTGACGTAAGTATGATCCAATTGTTTCGAGGATAAAATCGGCATTTAGAGAATTATACTCGACATATTCTTTACAGCAGTCCTAATGGGTCTCCTCCTTTAGAGGACCTTTTGTTTTAATTTGGTAAAGGGGCTGACATACAAGTTCAATCATTGTATCTACATTATTGTAGTACAGGTTTGGATGATTTGCACGGCATGTCAACATGCCGTCAATTCCGAGTATACTAAAAAGAATGATTAACAAGAAATTAATTCCATTATTTCGTGATTGTATCGGAGGTCGTATATCCCTCATTGTTTTGTTATTCACAATTCAAAGACCAACCATGATACATTCATCTTTTATGGTTGTCTTTCTTAAAGCAAAATATATGAGAGTTAGCGTATCATTCATTTTAATTTCTTAAAGCCTACCTGCCTCTCTGCATTCTTATTATATTTAATTTTCTTTTCTTTTAAACTTAAATCATTTTCTGAAAATTAGGCTGCATTAGGTAACTTAAAACTAAAGAAACTTACAGAACCATCGTTATTTTTCGAACTGCTTACAAAGAAAAGTCTTTCACAGACTAATGAGAGATAACTTCAGATATACTACAGGGAGGCGCTTGTTGCTTTACATCAGAAATTTAATGTAACATTGGTACAATTTCTAATTTCAAAGTATTTACAGTCTGTATTTACAAAGCGTTCCAACCCACTAGTTGGTTTGTGAGTTATTACGTACTTTTAAACTATTGTAACGAGAGTTGCGAAATATTTAAATGAGCCCGAGACGGTCATGAATTTGGTGACTATTGTTATGCAAATAAGTTGAAAGCTGCGACTTTCCCTACTCCTATACTGTTCACTATTAACTCACTGGTAACACATTCTCTTCCACAGATAAACACCAAAACCTACAGTCATTCTCTTTATCGCTAAAGTTTGCAGCTGTGTTGTGGGGTCGAGTAAAGTTGAGCGTCAAAGCAAACCTCTAGACAGAACGTGAAGACATGCATAGCTCAATAACTATACGATTTACTCACTCTGATTAAGAGAACTACAACCATATTGACTTGGCTCTATCGATGATAAGTATTGTCTGTATCTACAAAGTAGAGATGAGTTGTTTAAGCAGTTATGGCATTGAGCGCCTGAATGGGTAGGGGTAAACGTACACTGACACTTTGACCTATCATAGTGTAACACGCAACATTGGAGGTAAAACAATTGAACGAAATTTATTTCAAAAAATTGGCAGAAGTTCACGAAATTTGGCAGCCGTTTATATCTAAACACCTTTACTCTGCCAACATTTCTTAAAGGGAGGCCCTTCCCTAGGACACACATTTGGTAGCGGATCCTTTCGTCCTTCCAAAACTACCTTTCTGGAACACCAGTTTCTTACCTCACCAATATGGAACACAGACCAGCTTTGGACATTGTTTGCGAAAACCAAATACATTTGGTGGAGAGGTGTCGATAAGAAAAGCTAGACGGTATACTGTACACCAAGATAGCTTTCAATTACCTTCTTCTTCTATTGTATTTTAATTATAAGCAGTATGAGAGCAAGTTTATTTGCAATATCAACTTGAGTTCTAACTTTGTATCATCATTTCGTGATCAAGCTGTCGTGTATATATGACAACACTCCATGGATACCGGTCAGTCTGTAGCATGGAACATCATTGTGTTATGGCTGTGCTGCAGGTTACTGTTTAAATTTATTAATACTTAGTCACAAGTAAGAAAGTTGCACAATGAAATGTTTTACTACTTCTCGAAAGTTAAAGACTAACTTCATTATCGTTTTCATGATAAAACCTCCTTGTATTAAAGTAAATGTATAATAGATTCCTGCAGGTTCCTTATATCTTCCTTGTAACCGGTGCGGACAGTATTTTACATCCAGATTCTGTCAACTTAGTGTTTAAACTAATTCTACTGTACTTCTAGATATGTAAAAATGTGAGACGTAATAAATTTGGTACTAGACAGGATCATGTGTTTGTTATCTCTTTTTCTTTATACAAACTCAAAGCTTTGGTATATAAGAAATACTTCGGAGAAACATGAAGTTAAAATTCATGGTGACCGATATGTGATTTTATGCATGAGTCTTGCGTACGAATTTACGCGGAACAATTGAGCAGACCTGACGATCGAGAGGGTGCGTAAAAGGTGGGGATCATGTCGCACCGGGGCCTGGGACAATACGGGAGACAGGGGTATATGTTAGGATGGATCACGTCAGGAATTTTGTTCAACAGAAAACATATTGATACATCTATGAAGTTACTATGAAGTTAGGAAGATATTAATATGTGGGGCGTCGTGACGTAAGTGCCTAGGAGGCCCGAGCTGACACCAGACAATGAGCGATCATAGACCGTACCCATTCTTTATTGTACGTCAAGTTATTGCATAACTGTTTTTTTAATGCATCGCATGCTAACGCAGTGAACATAGTTTTGTTATCCATAATTTTAATATCATGTTATGGATCGAGTCGCTCTGATTCTGCAGCAGATACAGACCAAGTAACCTACGAAGAATGAAATGTCGCTGTTGGAGATCTTACACATTGAAAGAAAGCTCCGTTTTGCCCAGAAAACTTAAGTTATATAAACATATTTATCGGACTAGGGTAGTACCAATGTATAATTCCATCCATTACCCGACATTACCCGCATTATTTCATTGCAATCAATCTGGTTGTTTCCGAATTATGGTTTGTCATGTTAAAGTCCAACAAAAACAAAGGGAAACAAAATGAGTGTTTCTATTAATTAACAGCTATCACGGTTAAGTAAAAGAAATGCAGCATATGCTGAATCTCTGGAAAGCTAATTTATAAACAATAAAAAAAATGGAAAAGAACATCAGCAAAATATTACAAGGACAGAAAAGGAAAACAGGCCCGTAGCCAGAATGCCTATTGGAATAGGCGAGATATTTTCGGGGGGGGGGGGTGCAAGTATGTCTGTGACACTGTTTAAGTGGAGCACCACCATCAGTTGGCGGCTGGGGTACCAAGGAATGTTTTAGTAAAAATACCTCCTAGATCGCCGGAAATGTTACTTATATGTAACTATTGAAAGTTGCATCTGAACATCACATTATTTTGAGATCACATGTCTTTGAACTTACAATTGTTTGGTGTTAAAATAGGAAACTTTGAAGAGGTCAAACAGAACTTTATCCGTCGTTCATACAGATAACTATAAAGACATGGGTAGAAAAAATAACAGGTGGTCTTTGCTATAGGCCCAAATGCATGATGTAACAGCCATCATTCCTGACAGTTGGCCGGTAGGCCTATATATGCTAGTACTGAGAGCCACATGAAAATTCGGACTGATTTTTATTTTCGGAGTAACATGCTTAGATGGTAACAAATTGTAGAAGTGTTTTCAATACATTCATTGTCGAAGAGGTAACTGAGGTCACCTGAAGTGAGGGGGGGGGGCTGGTGGTGGAGGGAACTTTATGACAATTTTCAAACTGTGTTTTTTTTTGTGTGACTGTTTCTGTATAGTGTCCCTAAGTATGCCAAGCCAATATATTTTTCATGTCATCAAAAAAGTTTTCTAGGTGGAAGCGCTTCCTTTCCGCTCCTCCGACCCCCCCCCCCCCCCTTCGCTACGAGCCTGAAGAAAAGTCGGCTAAGAACGACACCAAATTTGAAAATCCTAGCAGCAGCTATACAGCCGTCATCAGATTAAATTCTGATAGGGCGACATCACCTAAGCTAAATGAACGTGTCTGCATCAAAATGTAAACAACGATCTTCCTTTTACTGTACGTTGCCTGTCGTTATAAAGAGAACTCATTAACAAATGAATGTCTAGCACTAACCAACTTAAGAAAGAAGAGTTTTCCCCATTTTCTAGTCTTTTACACGATACTTAATAGCGCACAGATATTATCTTTAATTTAAACTTTGTCTTAATGTTCACAATTTTGCACGGAGAAGAGATACTACGTAGTCTGCTGTCCGACAGGTGTATTGAACTTGATGCTCTAGTCAGACTACACTGGTATAGTGGTAGCTGAGGTGGCAGTTTGCTGTAATCGAACGTAATCACGTTAGTTATACCTACTGTGTTCGAGTAATACTTCATACCTTTCTAGCCAGAAAATGTCTTTCTGGAAAACAGCATGCCTCATCACATTAGCTATTCTCTGTGAGGTAAGTTCAGCATGGTGTGTATTCGTCGATTTTAAAGTGATAAGGTAATGTAATTTAATAGTTAGGTTATGCTTGCATTGGCCCACGGAATAAGTGTGCCTCAATTCCACCATGGCTACTGACTATAAACGTTGACTTCGTGTAGGTGACTGGTGAGTACTATTGCGGTCTAGGCTTAACGTAAGTAAGGTTTATGCAGTATTTGCGTTAATGAATGAATTTTTGAACTATCGTAAGTTAAATGTGCCTGATGTAAAGCTTATTCAGCTGACCTTCGAGTGGTAACGTACTTGTTATCAAGCCGGAATCCATGGGATATGGCGGCGTACGCATTCCTGGCCTCCTACACCCCCCCCCCCCCCCCACACACACACAAAAGGTATAGTGTAGTTGTTATCCCAGCATTGCATGTATACCTAATTAACAGTATGCCATAATGTATCATTTCATGTCTATGTTGTTTTTCTTCTTTGGAGAACCCAAAGTAAAAGAGATCTATTTCTTTGGGAGGACTCAATAACCACCTACACGACAGTCACCTTCAATGACCTCGCAGTCCCCCCTTCAAGTGCATACAAAGTTTTATGGTTTGGTAAAATCTTTTTCAGTTTGTTTGGATATGCTCTTTGGCCTTTTAACAGTACAAAACACTAACATAGCATTGCTGCATCGTAACACTTATCCCATTGCAATATTTAACTGTTGAGATGTGATGCATAGACAAATCCTTTCCTCCATATCGCTCGATGAGTGTCTTGACTTAGCCAATAGTTAACACGTTAGGCTTATAGGGCCTAAGCTATGCATAGGAACCACTCTGACTGTAAACCACTCTTTCATGTCCATGGGCGCAGATCCTGGTGGGGACAGCAGGACGTGTCCCCACCAACTTTTGCAGTGGTGGGGACATGATATACCGTGTCCCCACCAATTTGTCTTGACCTGCAAACGCTGCATTTCAAATTCCCCTGTATTGAACTTTGGCGCAGTTTGATCCAGCATTGTGCAAATGACATGCAGCAGTTCTCATATATAAATCCACAGTTGTTAAATATATGACGGAAATTGCATTTGCAGTGCTCAGTCTATAATTGTTTTCTGGGAGTGGACCCCAGAGCCATGGTATACAAAAGTCTACTTGGATTATTTGTCCCCTGATTTTTTTTCTGCAGACGCCCAAGTATTTTCCCAAATTAACTTTATAAGCCATGAGATCTAAAATTTAAGGACCTTTGGGAGCATCTTTGGGTCTGGGAAGTGCTATTTCCGGCGATCTGGGAGGTATATTTGCCAATTTTTTTTGTCTACGCTATCGCGAACCCATTGTCGTGCTCCGCTTAAAAAGTATCAGAGAACAGACATGCATCCCCACCATTATTCAAGACTGATCTGCGCCCATGTTCATGTCAGCCCCTATCCATACCACTTATTTAGAATAAAATAGATAAATGCAGAAAATTTTAAGAATGTTTTCAAAATACCAGACAGTAGCAAATAAAGGTCTAAGTGTAGACTAGCCCTAATTAAAATTGGTTTGATGTTATTATTATGATTATCTCTCATACACCTTTATGCTACTGTAGGCCTACTTTATGTTCCTCATGTGGGCCACAAATATTTTGAAGTTAATAGAATCATTCATTAATATCGAAAGAAAACTTAGCTAGTTTAGGTGAATATATCTAAGTTAGATAATAAACAAAACAAAAACAACATATGTGGTAGGCTAGTTGGGAGGTTTGTTAAGTTGACTGGAAACCAAACAATGCTGCAGTTTACATTTCTGCTTTAATAAATGTTATAATCTCAGTCACAATGTCAGGAGACTACTCAGTCGAGTGTGTTATACAGTATATAGTGTCATGAATATACATATTAAGTAGTGTTGTAGGGTCTGTAATCAAGAGATAAATTAACTGTAAGAATACATCCTAACATTCCAACAGCAGCCTCGTAAATACTTGATTCATATTTCTGCATATTGCTACATGTATCTTTAAAGAGGCCATGACACGAAAAATCCAACTCATCGAAAGTAACTTCCTCTGAATCTATGAGAAAATCTATGTTCAAAACTATCCTCAACACCTTGAAAACCTCAAGGACTAATTAGTAATTAACGTTTTAATATTCGCATCCGAAAATAGATATCTGAGAATGCGATTTCACAACAAGACAATGATGACGTCATGTTAGGAACACACGTGCAAAGCTCAGGCATGTATCGGATGCGCGACGATCATACCGTTCCATATACAGTACACGCACATTTACACTGAGAGAACAACCACTGTATTACGCTATATCGTTAGAAATTTCAAGTTTGTTTAACAACTGTTGTAAAATATCCGAGAGAAATGCCGGTCCGTTGTGTTGTTGGGGCTGCATAAATATCATTACCCATGCAATTAGCCTTCATCCATGGCTGAAGGACGAAAAAAAACACGGCGATTATGACCAAGTTAGTGCACAACACCAGCGCCGATTTCACTGGGCCTAGCCAGTATGCAGCTCCGAATGAAGCGAACACTTCACGGAAGCATACTACGATCCCTCCTTTTTGTTATGAAATAAAACAAATGGACTTTAACGGTTCGACATAAAAGAGTCATTCTTCTGTCAAGTAATCCACAAAAAACTACTCTGAAGACCAGAACGGGGAACAGGAAACCTCCAATGGGGCAAGTGGCGATCCTTAGGAGGTAGCGCGCCGAGCACTAGTAGTACTATAGTATTAGCGTTACTACACTGAAGTCGCAATAGACGAAGAGATTTTACTGTATCATCAAAATTAACACCCCCTTCATTGCTCTATTGTATACTAATAAGCTATGAGGTTAGCTTCAGAAGCGATGGGTTACATCTTCTTGTGAACAAATCTCAGTGCCCCAATTTATTTCTGGAATATGCTGGATCAGTTAATTATAGCAATAATTTCTTATTCCTATTCCAGGAAAACCATTTATTATGTTGTGGAGGGAGTGGGGGTAATGGGGATGGGTCAAAATAGGTAGGTAAAAAGATTTTATTCCAAAGGTTGTTTAATTAAATCTCAAAGCGATTTATTTTAAAGTCACAGAGCCAAAAATTCACACAACATAGTTCAAGTGTTAAATCATTGAACAAAATTTATTCAATATCAGTTCTAGACAGTCATTCTGGACAATCTGAACTAACATTAACAACAATCATTGTATTATATGACATAAAAGTAAAACTGTACTTTCCATAAACATTATCATTCTTAAATTACACTAATGTAATTTGTGACATCAAAGGAGGTTAAAAGAAAACAACTTACATGAATTTTTTTGCTTTAAGCCTACAAAGCAGTTGCATGTCCATCGCTATCAATCGTTGTTGTGACAAATTAATTAGAATAATCCAGAAGCAAATACAATACAGGGTTATTTAAACCAAGAAACACTGCACGACGCAACTCATATGCAAAAATGTTACCCACGCAGGACGACATGTACAACACTGATGGGCAATGTGAAACACAGCATCACACGCATTAAAACAATCGAAGACCATTAACAGGGTGTACTGCTGAGTTTTTGAAGAAAGACTACAAAACAAACCAACTGCTGCTGAAGAAACAGTCTAAACATTCAAGAGTTCTGCTGCCTCCATTGGTCTTTATGATGACTTTTCTGTCAAATATCATTGGTGATATGGATATTTTGGCTTCCAGATTAAAGGTACGAATCAACAAGGTAAATGCCCCTAAAAAGATCAATGCCCGTTCCCTTATGCACATATTATATGACATCACGGTCACACCAATACTTGTGTCTAAATGCTTCAAATCATGCCTTTTCTTTTATTGTTGATGTTGGGTCTGGAAAATAACCTTTTCATCCTGAATTAAAAGTCTTGAATTTCAATATATCAACACTGAGGGAACCCTGACGGATTGATAATCCAACACAATCGTAGTTTAGAAAGGCTTCCTATACAATGAGTTTTCTCCTGGCAACTTGAATCCAGTGTAATGACCATTGGCTGGAAAATCATGCATGCACCCGCCATATTGTTTTCAGTTTCGGCAATATGGTGACTGCATACTTTTCCAATGCAACATGTTCCATGCCTACCTTTCCAGAGTCACTTCAAGGGAAAAAGGATGAATTAATTCCACGTATTCATCATACTAAGACAGTTTTAAAGATTGGATGTGAATTGGATAAAGTTTCCTTTCTAGAAGGACTTCACAACATGTACATTATATACTGTATTAATTGTCAGTCTTAGACAAATAAGTTCTGTCTTGACTGCAATTCAGTGGCAAGGAAGGTTGTGATTGCTGTCATCTAGATGCTCTAGATGCTCTGTCATACTCTTCACCCATACCTCTCTGCCTTAAACCTGCTCCCTTTCCCCTCTCATATTCTTTTCTCATCCTCTGATACACTACAGTAGGAGCACACCCAAACTGAGGCATAAAACAGTTACCTGTTGTTGTATGCAGATACCTCTAGGTGCAAATTATGACTCAAATTACAGTACTTATTTAAGTCATTCTCCTCTTTCCTCATCTGACTGTCATAGATGGCACTTGTAACCAAAGCCAAATATGCTTGCTTTGTTCTTATCTCTAGTGTACTGCACCTATAGTATCAGACCAATAAATGACTGTACCTACACTCAAACTACATTACTAACTTTATATGTTCCCTTTATATCTCCCCCCCCCCCTCTTCCCCTCCTTCTTCCCCTCCTTCCTCCCCCAATTTCCTCTTTCCCTCTTGCAAGATTGTATCCCACCACTTTTTCCATATATTTCCACATCCTCATACCATCCTTGCATCGTCCCGTCATTTGTTAGACTCGGTTCTAGTGTTGCACACATTATCCTAGTCTAGTCTTTGAACTTCCCAATTGCTAACATATATATACCCGTGGACATAAAAAAAAAATAAAACTCCAAAAATCCTGCAATTTGTTCAGATTCACTGCAGATAATAAACTACACAGTGATGTGAAACTATACACTGTACAATAATCAATATAGACTCTCACCCCTATTGTAGTTGCTCATCACTCTGTAGTAGCTTCCACATCAGCTCTATGTACGTGTAAGCAAAGTATAGTTGATGCAATACCACCACCAACAGGTGTTATAACACTTTCAGGGTAAGTAGGAGCAGGTGTTTGCCAGTCAGAGGGAAGCTGGCCAGGCTGACTCAGTAAATAAATCAATGCAGTTGTGTAGTAAAACTCCATTAAATAGTAATGGACATATTTTTCAATATCAGGTTAGAAATTGTGTAGGTGAATCATTAACAGTATTATATATGAGAATGATGAACATATTAATGTCTGAGAGGATGTAAGATCTAAGTACTGTATGCTACATACTGTTCAACACTGTTTATGAAGCAACAGAAATACAATAGAGTTTGCAGACCAGCCTATTCATTGCTTAATTTAGTTTCTTGCAACCATGGCTGTGACTTAGTTTGCACTGACCTCTTTTTTTTCTTCTGTTTTTTCCTTTTTCCATGTTTTTTGTAATCTTGAGAGGGAAGCTTTCTTCCATTAGAGGTGCCTACTGTATAAGTAATACATGAGAACATGAGACAGGGTGTGGCGATCATTTGGGTCGGGTACTTTAACAGTTAAGACTCATGTTTATCAGAATAAATTTGCTACTGTACTATTACTTCCGTATTTGTCATGCAAATTAATTGCTGACTGGTTTATAAATTCCAAGAGTAAAATTTCTACAGTGAAAGTTGTACTGGTAAATTTTGGGACGATGATTGAGGAAGGGGGATTGCAGTTGGGAAGGTCCCAGGTGGCTGGAGAAATTACACAATTATGCCGACAGCCCTGCCTCAAATCTCTGTGGTTAAAGAGGAAATGAAGCATGCATCTACTTGAAATATTGGTTGTTGGATTCTGTTCATCACCGTTCATATTTAACTGTACTTCTACCATGCTATGGAGTTTGAACGTTCAACCTTCCTCTCGTTCAGTTGGGTCCCTTTGATTGAAGTGTATGCATACCATACCCATATTGACTGTTCAGATTTTAGATGTAGGCCTACAGTTCTGTGTATAGAGACCATATAGTACTATATATGTCATGGATCAGCAATATGCTACTTTATGAGTCTACATTGAAACAAGAAAAAAGTAAGGCATGCATGTCTCTATGAGTACTGTACATATCTAGAATACACTGACCTATCTTTTCTTTGCACATGTTCAACCCTAAAAAGTTGCAATGGAAGATTGCTTTCTCTATATAAACTTGATACAGTATATCAATTGTCAAATTATTTTCCAGGTGCAGGTGTTAGCTAGACCCAACTTACAAGATGAAGTGGAGGGTTCTGGCAATGAGGTACCAGTCACAGCACCACCACCACCAAAGAAGATGGAAGAAGTAGCAGAAGGGGGTGTGCAGACCACATCACTTCCACAAGAGGAAAAGGTCCCAGCACCAGCAGCAGCAGAAGAAGGAGACATCCTAGATGTAATCCGATCTGTATCCCTCCAGTACCCCCCTGGGTTATATGCTCCTCCTTTCTATGTTCCTTTATCCTATGCCTGTCTTCCAGGGGATGTTATAGTTCTAGAAGTCATAATTGACACAGATCTTGCCAAAAAGCTCAGAGTGTTCTCCAAGACTAAATACTGCCAAGTGGCAGATAGCAGGTTAACCTACGAACACCTGGACCTGCCAGAGATGGTGACGTACCGACCGGACGCACTGAACAGACACAGCGTGAACATTTACAACGCCGTTGTGTCCGTTTGGATTGTCAGCGAGATCGAATACCACTCGCAGAGGAACTTCAAGGAGATGAAGAAGTTTGCTCTCGTCAGCCAGGAATATCCGTTAGAGTTTAAACAACCCTTTGCGAGACCGAGACGCAAAGATTTACAGATCTCCAGGTCGTGTCTGAGCTGGGAGGCAGATATGCTGCTCTTCATTAGTGTGGACTCCTCCTTGCAATGTATTCCAGAGATGGGTAAGAAACTGTTAAATTGTCACAGTTCAAGAGGGTAACGTAGGGAAATCCCAATTCAGAGGAGAATGGAACAAGTGCTATGGCAGAGTGGATGAAAGGGGTAGAATTAGAAGCAATGAAACCTAGAATGTGGGAGGTCATGGGTTCAATCCTTTTGTGTTTGGATAAAGTATGATGAGATTTGTCATCCAGGAGAAATCCACAGTTCTCTAATCTGAAAAAAATCCTGTAAAATTGTTGAAATTCCAAAATCATCTAAGACATTAAATTGGATAGTCACTTGAAGCATAGTGTAAGTCATGATGCAGCTGCATAGCATCATGAAATAACGGCCTTCCAGGCTGATATTACATTACAGACCGCAGGGAAAAAGGTTGAAAATTATAAAACCAAAGACCTTCTTATCAATTGATGCTGATTTTGTCCCCACATAAATGGAATTTTGCAGCAAAGCTGTATTTGAAGTATCTGCCATTCGAAAACCTTTCCATTGAATTACTACGTCAGACATACTACATACTGTACTGTACCTGTGTGTACTGTGCAGCTATTATATACTCTATACTGTACCGTGTAAAGTAGGTTATACTCTAAACTGTACTGTGTAACAAAGCTATACCCTATACTGTACTAATGATTTTAAATGAAATATATCATATGTATGAAGATCTGAGGGAAAACTGTAACATCCACAGTTATGTACTGTTCATGTAGACATACACAAACACATAACTTGTGCTTAATGGTGAAACTCTGTACTAAACTTTAACACTAAAATTACTCAGGGGCATACACTCTGTACTAAACTTTAATACTAAAATTACTCAGGGGCATTATATGTTGCCTGTACAGCTACAGTACATCGCTTAATTATACAGTCCATAAAATGCAGACTCTGATATTTTCTGTATCTTTCCGATTTATAAACCAAGTGTCGTTTTCATAAATACGCTGTGTTGTCAGCAGCTGTGTGAAAGGAAAAGATTTGTTTTTGCGTGCACATGTTGTGTGTAACTTGATCTGTGTATAACTTTATTAAGGCTGGTACGACTTGACAGTGTGTATGCTAGTATACTCTACATATCGGTTCATAGCATACTGTGTGTATCAATTTCAATTTTGTTGAGTTCAGTGATCATATATCTATATATTTCCTTCAAGTTAAGTAGTTCACACTTGGCAAAAGGACTCAATGGGTTTGAAGTGCTGCAGTTAATACTGATCAGTCTGTATTTGAGTTACTTAATACAGTACTGAGTTACTAGATTGTAATATTTACAGAACAGGTATCTGTATTGGTTGAAAATTGGAAAATTCCAAATAATTACAACATATGTGAGAAATAATTTCTGGAAAGTTAGATCGGGGGTCCAGGGACACAATTATACTGTTGGACAGTCTATCCACTGTGGAGAAAGCTGAATGAATTATGTATCAGGCAAGCCATATAGTCACCATCCAGCCACATATACGTCCTTCAAGATTTCATGCTTTCCTTAAAGGAATTGTCTGGTGGAAGATTTTGATACATTGTACTCATAGTTCTTATTTTTCTCTTTCTAACCATGGATGTGAAACTTGTCCACATTTGTCATTTTCTTCTTGTAGAAATCTGCTTTTCTAATTCACCAGTTTCCCACCAAAAGCACTAATTGTCAAATGCATCAATTTGGTGAATGATGCAATGCAAGCAAATAGGCAAATTGAGCGACTTGGAAGTTAGCCCTCCCATTTCCTCAGCAAATACACTCTCGCATGTACACGCACAGGTGATTGCCTATTATATATTAAGTACACATTGCGAATGTACGTACGTCCTACCATGCCCAGTTGGTACGTACGTAGCATTGCACATAATACACTCTCACACTCAAATCACAGTTCATAAACCATTTATTTTTTAGATATGTAAAAAGGAAACCAACTAGAATGCTCTTGAATAAAATCAAATCTCAATGCTGAATATCTTATTATTCATCTTTAATCCACAGTACTTATTGCATGATATCTCCCAAAAAGAGCAGAGATATTTTCTGACAAGTATCTGTTTGGGATGGTAGTTGTTCACAAAGATCTCTTTCATATGAAAGCTATTACTTAAAGATGATCAGTTGTGTTCTGCACTGTTACATGTGTCTCATGTGTCCACATACAGTACCTAGCAATTTTGGAGACATTAATTAAGTTTGTTAACAAACTTAATTTGCATGTTGTGTTTGAAGCTGAGGACTTTAACACCTTCCACAGGAGCGTTACATGTTATCATGGTCCATTGTGTCACTGATCTGCAGTGGTTTCTTTGCCGTTTGCATATATCTTAAAAATTCAAATCTTGTTGTCAGGATTTCAGCTAATATTTGTTAACTGTTAATGATGACAGCTGCCTTTCAAAAGACTGATTGTGTTATTCAAAGTGATTTCAAACATTTATAGATGATGTACATAGTGGGATTGTAATCATCCATCAAATGCAAACTGATCATTAGTCTACTAGATACTGTACATGTACAGTATGTATGCAGTACTAATGAATTTAACATGGAGTGCTTATAATATAGACTGTGTACTGTTCTGTACAGCACATGTGTAACATAGACTATGCAATAGAGTGTACTAAGGTACATCAAGAGTGCATTACAGCAAACTATAGGTCCAGTAATTATCAAAACTGGATCTTCAGTTAGCCTGCCACAGACTTTGTGTGCAAGTTTATATTCAACTCAATTCTTTTTAAATATATTGTAAGAACAATGGTTTGAAACTGTTTAGAAAGTCAGAATATGCAATCTTATTAAAAACAAATTTTCAAATGTTTTGGATTGAAAGGATGTATTATGTACAATAGTGTGTAGTCTCCATGCAGGAGCAACTATAACAGTTGATGTTGTACAATAGTTATGGTACTTTAGACACAATGTCAAAAATGAAAAGCTGCAGCCCTTGCAGCAGAGCTTCTGCACTGCTCTGCTTAGGGATGAATCAAAATCAACAAAAAGGGATTATCTCCTCAGACCTGTAGTGCCCAATGTGTATTAAAACTAGACAGGACAAAGGTACCATGTATCCTGGCTGCAAGACTGCAGCAGCCCTCCCAGCAGCCAGTTAGGACAATTTCCGAATGATAAATAGCTCTCTAAACTGTCCTCCAATATTTATCATGCTTCAAAGCACTCATATTGACAGTATGGACAGTTCATAACCTTTATCTGATTCTAATGCTAATACCTCTCTATACTGTTCTCCATAATCATGCTTCAAAGCACTCGTATTGACAGTACAAACAGTTCCTAACCTTTATCTGATAGAAAAAACATGGTATTGATACTGCTCATATTGACACTATGAGTGCTCTGAAGCGGGACATTCCAATACAGTATACTGTAGATAAAATTATCCGAACTGGGTGCTCTCAGCAGCCTACCTGTACCTTTGACCTGGTACCTGCCATACTGTTGTACCAGCTCAAGAGATGTTAATTATAAATACTAACGATAAGCCACTGTACATTGTTACAACATTGCTTCATCCTGACATTTCTCTGACACATGTTTACTTGAGTTACCAGTTTATTACATTGGTTTAAATGGAACTTCTGTGTACGATCCATTAAGTGTATGGGATCATTGACAGGCGCGTATCCAGGATTTTCTAACCCGGGGGGCGCGAATTACTATCTAAGCGGAGCGCCACCATCGGTTGGCGCGGAGCGTACAAGAAAATTTCTGGTTTTGATAACCCCCCAGATCACCGGAAATGACACTTCTCGGGCTTGAAAATGACCAACCAAATGTACACTTTTGCCTGAGAACCAAGTATTTCTCAATTTTTTTCCATCCATAACCTTTTTGAAGATTGTCACCAGTCACACATCATGTTCGACCTCATTGCATGTCCTATGGATCATTGCTTTTGTAGGCGATTCTACGTCACGGCCCACAATATCCGAAAGCCCCACTTTTCAAGGTTTTAAGCCCATTATTTGTTGAGAATTTGAAAATTCACATTTCTCGTGAATAAAAATCACTTCAAAACATACCCATAATGTTGCACAAATTTCATCTATGGACATCCAATAGGGAAAAACCTCCTTCAACCCCTAATAGACAGGTACAAATTGCACGAGTAGAGGAAAGTATGATGAAGAATGTTGGTCAGGAAATTTTCGAAACTTCAGACACAGTTAATTTATTGGTGAACAAATATTAAAACCTCTTATAATGGCTATTATAAAACTTCGTTGAAGGAAATGAAAAATAGCAGATATTTCCGATATCAGGTAAATCGAAACCAAACACTACACACATAGGCGTAGGTCGCGTAGGAGGCGGGGCTGCAGCCCCCACCCCCGCCCCGCAACCCATTTTTTTCCCATTTTTTTCGGGCACCTACTGAGAGAAAAATAAATAGCAATGAATAGCTTAAAAATTATCTCCTTGGTAATTAAAATAAAGTTCTAAGATTGGCCTACATTACTACTGTAAAAGAGAGTTTGACATAAATGGATCTGTATGCTTTTTCTCCATCTACATAAGACATTTGGTTATTTACATTAGCATCCGGCGGTATACTGTGCTACTTTCACGGACCGTAAGGTACACGATGCCATGCAATGTAATGACCGATGCTTGCTTATATGATATTGGCAGCGATATGTTGAACGCGCGCAAAGCACGCGAAAAATTTTGGCTTTTTTTCGGGCAAGTCGTTACAGCCCCAAATCCATTTGGGCTACGCCTTCGACTACACACATAGACAGTTTTTGAGGCTGTTCATCGTGGAACAGGCATTTCAATGCTCACTGATATGATGTTATATCTGCTCTTTGCTTTACAAATTCGAACAGGCGTGTAGCGAGTAATTGCCAAGGGAGGGGCGAAGCCTGTACGCAAACTATCTAAGCGAAGCGCCACCATGAGTTGGCGCGAAGCGTACAAGAAAAAATTTGGCCGAAAATGCCTCCCAGATCGCTGGAAATGACACTTCCCAGGCCTTGTAAGTTGCACCTAAGCATTGTCTATTTTGAAATTACTAGCGATGTCATAAAGAAAATTTGCTCGGGGGGGGGGGGGCGGTCGCCCCCTTCCCGAAATGCGTCATGTTCCTGACGACCCCGTCGAGTTCAAGACCAGCCACAGTTGGTTCCATATAGCACAATTGTACAATTGTTTAAGGCGTCCATACACACACACGCGTTATGATAGACCATATATAGTATTTATATAGATACATTAGTGAGAGAGGGGAAAAAACGTCAAAAATGGAGTTGTTGGTGTAAGGGGTAGGGTGAGGCGCACACCCCCTCCGTAATCCTTGATCTGTCACTGGCTACCCTGTGTATATAATAGGGATCAGCGCTTTAACTATGACTGTTCCTCTTTCTCTTCCCGAAGTCTTGGCTATCTTCTACTCCCTCCCTTTCTCCTTTTTCTCTCTTTTTTATTCTTCTTTTCCCTTCCTTTCTCTCCTCCTTTTCTTTCCCCCCTTCCTTTTCCCTTTTTTCTTCTCTTTTTTTCTCTCCTCTTTTTCTTACCCGGGGGGCGCGCGGATAAGCACCTGATTGACTTTACCTCTGAGCATTCATTCCCTTTATTTTCTCAGATGGTTTCCAACTTGCTTACTTCCCGATACCGCTGTCTCTTACCAGAAGAGGAGTTTCACGTAGAGTAGGAGAGGTTCAGGACCCGTATCTACGTCGCTATTTCAGAAAGGAGAAAAATCACCCAAGGTCAGTTTTGGTGTGAATTAATTGGACCTAAATAATACGGATACAAATTGGATAAGAAGTCTCTTTGCTTGTAGTGGTGGTGGGTGGGTGGGGGACGGGGTGGTGGTCGGAGAGGGGAAAAGGCTGTGAAGGTTAATTTACTGTAGGCTCATTTACATAAATCCTCTTGAATTTTTCTCCTTTGTGGAGAGCGTTCTCCTTTTTGGAGAGCGTTGTGGTCAAGTGCTTAGGGCAGTGGACTTCGAGTCTTGGCCAGATTACGGTGTGCCCTTGGGCAAGGCACTTTATCTCCATTGCCTCTCTTCACCCAGGTGTATAAATGGGGACCTGTGAGATAAAACTGTCAGCTGGGCACTGTTTAGCTGCTGCCATGTGGAGGGATTGTCTCTATGTTTGACAGGTTATCGTTGACCAGGGTAATATTGTGATGCGCCTTGAGCACCGTTATCGCGATGGATATGTCTGCGCCTTATAAATCCTCAATATAATTAATATAAATCCTCAATATTATTTAATACCTTCTGAAAGGCAGCTGAGCACACAAACAGTTTATCATCTTCGGTTTGTACAGTAATATTGTATGGCGTACAGTAATATTACCCGAGGGATTTTAGTTTAAAGGTTTGTAATTGATTTACAAACTGTGAAACTCAAACCAGTTGTTTTGATTATATGGAATAGGTTTGACATGAAATGATTGAAACTGTGTAATTTAAGATGCTATTTGCTATTCCATTTCATCTAGGTCTACCCTTTTGCCTGACATACATGTCCTGTGGATCTTTGATGAATGACTCAATATGCAGTGCTGTATGTGTTGACCTCTGACCCCATTGCGCTATAGATCTTTCCTGCACTATTCATAAGTTTGTTTTTTCCTCATTTCATGAGTTTTTTGTTATTTTTGTCTTTGTTTTGGCAGATACACTATCACATTCTTGCTCTTCATTAAAAACTACTGTAAGGGGCCGCTGTGTAGTATTTATCATCGAAAGGAATTTCATACCAATGCTTACATAACTCCACTCATCTTTATGACCAGTGAGGGTGAGTACATGTACACTGTTGTATACCATGGATAGTGTATTCCATCAATTGTGTTTTTATTTGTTGCATGCAACCCCCTTCTCTTCCCTTCCCCCTCCCTTCCCCCTCCCTTCCCCCTCCCGACACCCACCCACCCCCCCCCCCTTTTGTCACCTACGTCTATTCCAAAAGGAACAGTTTTATGGAGAAATTTCAGTACCAGAGGTATTCTTTCTTTTGCTTCAAAACTCAAAACATGACATTTGCAATACTGCTGGACATGCTTCCACTGTGAATGAACATGTGTTTTTAAGTTTTATATTCCAACTACCATGCAGCATGTTTGGCAGCCTTGGAATAATCCTGCTGGTAAAAGAGTATAAATGACTTTTGATGAACTTTTATGAAATTATCTGGACAAATGTCATCATCATGGCAACAAAGTGAACTGCATGACAGTGAGTCTGTCTGTCTTATAAGTTACAAATCTTTCTTTAAAACTATACCAGAAGAATAATTCATGGAGGAACTCACAGAGTCTATCCAATAAAATCTCACTTAAGCTTTAATGCACTCCTCTACCTATAGTTAGGAATACTGAAGATGTCCGAATGACATTTTCAATTGGCCATATGTCAATATACACCTACTAGTTAGTTTGATGGTAAAACGTGTTTGCTTGCTTTACAAACAGTACCAACAGGCTGCTGTAAAATATGTCGTAAAAAGGCTTAAAGTTTTGAGGATTTTGTAAGTTTACCCAATTCGATCAGACTGTTAATCAAGGTTAAGTATTTAAAAGGTCATGTGCATCATCTGTGTTTGCATAATGAATGCAAGACTTAACTGATTTAACATTTTGTCGTTTTCACAGGCAAGATACACTTCCAGGTAACACAAGAAGATGGGAAGTACCGAAGCATGTTGAATCATTTTATCCTTCCAAAGTACGAATGGTTTAGGATGACAGTAACAATGAATGGAGTCCATGTGAGTAGAGATACAGTACATGTAAAAAAAAAAACTAAAAAAAAACTCTTTTCTTGGTCTTGAAGATTCTTAAATTTTGAAATTTTAGCTGGAAAACATGAGAAAAATTCCTCCCTTGGAATACTTTTTTCAATACAGGGCAATTTTTTTTTAAATGACCAAATTTCTGTTTCGGAATACCAAAATCAGTTTTGGATGTTGACCAACCGACAACTAGTTGTTTTACATCAAATTGTGACTGCCGAAAGAAGAAATAAAAAAGATAAAATAAGTATCACCCTCCATCACTTTGGATACTGAACGACACACAGGTATTTGTACAGTAGGCCTACCTATGATCCACCCGCAGGGGAAGTTTACTGACCCAAACAGAGCTGGTGTTCTATTCACCAAACCAACACATCTCTCCTACTGTGTACATATTGATGGTTCCTTGTT
The DNA here is from genome assembly GCF_037975245.1 of Apostichopus japonicus. Taxonomy (NCBI): domain Eukaryota; kingdom Metazoa; phylum Echinodermata; class Holothuroidea; order Aspidochirotida; family Stichopodidae; genus Apostichopus; species Apostichopus japonicus. The sequence goes on from NC_092572.1 coordinate 13,895,085, forward strand.
ATTTTGCTAGTACATGTTGCACAACTAAATGGTAAGACCTGGTAGTCTGAGGGAAAACCAGAATAATCCCTTAAAACTTTGCCCTGTATGGAGAGTGGCTAGCTGTTAAATATCTCTTAATATTTGAAAGTTTTTTTTTTTTAAATTTTATATTCTAGCATATTTGGGGACCAATTACCGGTGCCTTTTAAAGCCTCCTTCAAAAGAGAAGGTCTCAATAACAATCCTCTTCTCTTTTGCCTCTTTCAGTGGAGCCTTACCTTAAACTACAAGAACTTTACGAGAACCCACATGGCTGGTGATCGGGCACCCTTTCCTGACCCGGTCCACTACTCCGATAATGAGGGCCTGGCATATCTCGGAGGCAGCAATGTAGTACCCGCATTTCCTGGTTTCATTGCAGATTCAAGATTGTGGAGGGGTTTATCCCAGAATCCCAAGAAGGTAACATTTTTTGTTGATAATTGACGTAAAAGTTTGAAAGATGCGATTGATGATGGGGCAGTTGGATACTAGAAGTTATAACATAGAAGTTTTGGAAGATCTTAAAACAGTAGAGCAGAACTATCGTGGCACTCCTTATTCCCTTAAAATGGCAGCATCTCTTAACCTTTTCCCCGTTCCTTGCATACCTTGGAAATTGAAAAAGCCCCTATGCTGAATCTCCAGGAGGCTAACACACTTTGGTGCAATGATATGCCCTGGGCCAGAGACTGCACAAAGAAAAGGCCCACATCAGTACCCTGATTTTAACATATATAACACATTAAGAAAACATGAAGACTACAGCTTGAACAATAATAATCTGTAAATACTATGAGTATTAGGTGTGGCGTGTCGCAGGGGATCCCCTCCCCAAACCCCCACCCCCACAGCTAAAACTGGTGAACAACATGTATCACAATGCAAAGACCTGTACGAACATCTGCCTTGAATGTCATCCATGATAATATCATAACATATTCAGCGATTATTAATTAGCAATATTATAATGAAACTAAATACAAATTTCATGCCATTTTAATTGTTTGTTTATTAGTGCTGTTCATATATTATTGTTCCATGGGATTTCCTATGTAAAAGGATGTGTAAAACCCTTGGTGGACAAATTCAGTCACTTGTTTTGTTGGTCCATTGCATTTCTATTCCTTTCTTAATATGTATTTTTTTTATTGTTTTTATTAATGCAATTGAAAGCTGATTTAACTTCAGACCTTTAATGGTGAATTGGATGGTAAAATTAGATATGCAACACCTTTATGTAAATTAGACTTATCCCATTTTTAGAATGTTTTCTTTGCTGAAAGAACTTTTGGCACTTATTTGAGCAAACTATCCACTCCCTTCATATAAAATGATCCATTACATTGCAGTTACAAATAACTCTGATAGTATAATAATAACACTTTGCCTGTCCCTAGATATACTGCATGCCTTTTTTTCCACCTGCTCAAATGTGTCTGTTTTCTTTCTCTTTGATTCAACAATAAATAGATAGAGCATCCCAATAGTACTCATCCTGTGAGGTGGCTGGAACTTGAACAGCATCACCAAGCTTGCGATAGTCTCCACACTCGCCTGTTCTGGGCCTTCCAGTCGTATTCAGTTGTCATTAAGAGTTATCAGAGAAGAGGTTAGTCTGGCTTTACAACTTTGGGTTTTTTCTGAGTCCATGTGTAATTAATGTGATGAGCTTTAGAAATGAAAAGGATTTATATATAAACAGTAAGGAATTTCCTTGTGTAAATTTGTAAGATGGTTGAATTGAGTTAAGTTCATGCAAACAAGTTTGCGGGTCAATAAAAAGTTCACTAAGGGTCATGTGGGGATGTTCTGTAATACTTGCAGTTTTGACTAGGAAGTTTGAGCAAACCAATCCAGCATTGCATTATAAATTATAATATTATCATCATTTGTATTATATATTACATGGAATAAGATTGAAATTATTGCTGCAACTAAAAAAACTTTTCCAACAATTGGTCACCAAATGAATCTCAGTGAATCATCAAACATGATACAGCAATACAGGTATAAAAATTTAAAAAAAAAAGGTTGAAAGTACTCAAATTTTTAGCCTTTACCTCCTTCCATCTTAAACATGTCCCCTTGCCTTTCAAAGAAACATAGTTTTGATTTTTTTCTATGAACGAAATACAACCCTATGACTGGCATGTATATGTTTGGACATTCACAATTTTATAAGTGTAGTATAACATATATGATATTAGTAGAGGCTTAATAGAGAAAGTGAAATATTAAAACTGCAGAGAGCCAAACTGCTCACTACAAATAATCAATGCCACATATACATATGCCTACCCATATGCATACCAGACTCTTTGTTTATATGTTTGTTTACCTCAGTAAAAATGATGATATTTTGCTATACACTGTAACCTATAGGTAGAAGTGATTTAATTCAAAAAGGTTTTAGCGAAGATTTTTCAACTTAAAGGCATTGAAGACTCGCCCCAAACTGCGTGCCTCGCTGTGAAAAAGTTAACTTTCCGTTGCTTGCAGGTTTTCTGCTTGTCGCTGCAAAATGCAGACAGTAATGAAATGTGATACCTTGTTATCTTTTATCTAGACCTGAGATGTCCATCGCTGATATCTACACTGTGTTGTGGGTATTGACCGTAGCTGTATGTATTGACTGTACACTAGTGTCTAATTACCGAAGGTAGCAAGCTGTGTGTGTATTTTCTGGGATCGATGGTGGTGTCTAACACTTCAGTAACACCTCATTCGAAACTAGGTCAGATTACCGGCATGAGATGTTTCTTTGTGCGCGAGTCTTCACACCCTTTAAACCAGCAAATATCATGTCACCAATCATGCATTCACTTCAGCTTAACATCTTCTTTTTTTTCCTTCAAATAGTAACCTGTCCATCTTTTGAAGTGTACATCCGCAGCTTTAACGAACTTCAAAAATTTTGCCTTGCAAGAACGAAAGTCTCCGTTCCTAAGCAGCTTAAGTTTGTCTATGGGGCTTTGAGGAAGGTTGTAACAGTGACTCATAACTTTGACATCGAGGCAAAAGGTCTCCTTGGTTCCATGCTTATGGCAGAGGCAGAAAAGACATTGGTTTGTAACAGTGTGATATATTTTAGTTCAGTGTTTTAACCTAAGCCAGACATTCTCGAGTTAAAAGCTCGTAGGAAAAAGTTACGCTATTTGAGAATTGCAATCTGATATTCTCAAAGGCCTTGGAATTAACTGTGATTAACTGTGAGAGCGTGGTGGCCAATTGGCTAAAGGCATTGGACTCGTGATCCAAGGATTGCTGGTTCGATTCTTGCCTAGTTCATTACGTTGTGTCCTTGGGCAAGATGCTTTATTTCACTTGCCTCTCTCCACCTAGGGGTTAAATGAGTACCTGTGAGGTAACTTGTCATAGGGCACAGTATATAACTGCTTCTAACTGGAGGGATTGTCTCTGGGACAGGTTATCATTGGCCAGGGGTAATACAATGTCTGTAAAGCGCTTTGAGACCTATCGCTGGTATAAAGAGCTATATAAAAAGCAAATATTAAATATTATTAAGGAAGCTGACAGTCCCAAAGACCAATAATTCTCCTATGTGTAACCTATGTTAACAGTAATGTAAACAGTAATTAATAGCCATGGAATAACACCAGTGCCTCATTGCAAAATCCTTCACAAAATGTATAATTGCACATACATTTTTACCATTTTCGTACAGAGGATTTGTAGCATTTTATAAGAGACAGAATTGAGAGCCTTACAAACTACTACACAAAATTTGAACACTCAATGATTTGCCCTGGTAGCAACCTAAGACAATCTTCATATTTTGGTTCATATTTTAGTTTGATATTAGGGAAAATTGTGATCACATTGTCTCTTTCATTCTTAGAAAATGAATGGCCTTGACAAATATGATGATCTATTGAACCTCTTGAAGCAAGCAAGTTGCTTTGATCATAACGAGGCTGCTGCCATGTTGGGCGCCATGTACTCTGCAGGACTCAGGAAACGAAAGGACACAAGGAAGGTGAGAAACCCAAACCAAGGTGGTTCACTGGTCAATTAATTCATAAAAGGCCTTATCCTAGTGACCAGGGCTCCAAGGTTAGGTTTCTTCATGGAGAAGCCTTTTTTTTTTGGTAATCCTTCAATTAACAAATTAAAGGTAGCCATACTTTCACCAGGCTGTCCATTGAGTAATATGACCACACTATTATTATAAACAAAGAACTTTTCACGTAGGGTAGGTAACAAGCATCAGCAATGACTACGAAGGAAATGGGTTATGTACAATCAATCTGTAAACTTGCCAGCCAAGGACTCCAGTGCTTGAAGAATATTCCAGTATGAGATTGGACACAAGCATTATAATACATCACCTTAAGCAAGCATCTGACATTGCTCTAAAAATGATTGAAATTAAGTGGAATGTTCTGCATTTTGCATTCATAAATATAAAATTTGAACCAAATAATTAATGTGTTTAGTGCGTGATTACCGAAAGCATTGCATACAATACAATAACTTTTGCCAAATTACATAGCATTATGTATGTACATCATACACTTCCCTCATGCGTCAAACTTGAGGAGGATTAAAAGCCTTGGATTGTTTGTAACAAATTTTATATTCTCAAAATATTTTTCTAATGTGGTAAAATTTCCTGTCAACACTGCGTACTGCTGTTTGCAGTGCCATACCAATCCCGATTTTGTCTTTTCCTAGCACTCTTTAACTATTTCTCAGAGTGCTAGACAATTTTCAAGCACTGCTATTGACACAATGGGGGGTAGATGACTCTTCTCAAATATTTTGATGATGATGGTGATGATATTTGTTGATAAGTTGTGTAAAAAAAATTGAATAATTGTGCAGTTAACATTTCAAAGTGGTTAATATTGGATAAAGAATAATGTATGATACTGTTCTACTACACTAAAGGAAAATTTGAAGGCTTCAAAAAGGGGGCCCCGTTAATGTAATTAGACACTCACCCCAGCTTCAATACCAGTGTGTATAGATTTTAATGTTTGTTCATTGAGGGATGTATCACTAAGGGACCGTGGAGAAGTGTCAGCTGATCTTGGTAACTACAATTAACCATTATGTTATGAATGTTTTGGTGTCATGGTGGAATGTTTCATTTGATTGTTAGTAAAATTTTTAAACAAACCAAACAATGTAACTTTGCTCTTGGACCAAGCTATATAATGGTCATGTACTTGTTGTATTACCTTTGGAGGAGTTATGGGTGATACATTCATGTTATGGTTATTATGTTCCATATTTAACCAGGGAATGATGTACACGCTTATGGCTGCACAGGAAGGTAACATCATGGCACAGTGCTCTCTAGGTTTTATGCATCTCTATGGTACTGGTGGATTGGACCAAGACTTTGACTACGCTTATTGTAAGTAGATACCTCATACCCGACATGGGTTGAAAAGGAGAATGGGGGCAGCAGTGTGGAGCAGGGGGGGGGAACGGGTGTTCTGGCCGAGTGGATAAAGGCAGTGGCATTTGAAACAATGAGGCTTAACAGCCGGGTAATAGTAAGGAAGGTTTTCATCCAATAGCAATCTATGGTTTTATCCCATTTGAAATGACTTTCTAAATTGAAAAGATTCCAAATTTGAGTTAAAAATGTTGAATCGGATGCCACCCAACATGTCAGTTGTAATCCATAAGCCCTTGCGGGTTTCTCCCACATTAAGCGTCGTAAAAATAACTGCTGATTATTATTATCATTATTAAAGGAGTGACTGTACTACCTTTACTGTATGGTATGTAGTAGCATATATACAAGTGGAAAAATCCAGATTGCTTTTTTATCTGAAAGAATGCTTCCAAGGTCAGGTGACATGAAGCTATGAATATATTTGTATATATTTGGAAACCAGATTAGTGACAAACCCACTTTATATATGCCAAACACTATATGATTTCATGATCTCCCACCATCCAGTCTGTCATAGTACTAAGTTAATACTACAGTTCTCTCTGAATCTGTGGTATACAGGGTTGCATCCTCCACTGTTAGTAAGGTCCTTTACATGTTTTCTCTTTACAGTTTATTTGATTGAAGTTGCAGCCCAAGCTGTAAAATCAAAAGAAAAGCATGGCGCTGGATCGGTAAGCAAGTTTGTATATTACACCAAAGGCCACTCAGGAATGACTATAATGCATATAATAATTTACAGTAATTATGTGTCTTAATGGGCAGGATCATGTTGAAACATTTAAATGACTTTTCGTTGAAATGCATTTCTCCTTCTCTGCCCCCAACTCCAACCCATTCCCTTACCCTCTCCCTGTTTCCCATAAAACAGAGGTAAAGTTGAATCTACTGCCAAACTACTGTAATAAACTGTTTTGAAAAAAAAAAAAAAAATGAAGAAAGACTAGCTGCAATAGTAAAAGCTAGTCAGTGCTTTACCTAAAGTAATTTATGTATGAAAGGAACGGGTGAATACAGTAGACTTGTGAATAAACAAAGATATAGCAACTGTTTTGCCTGTCATCACAGTTTACATATCTCCATAGACCAGTGTGATAGTTATCAATCGTGTTTGTAATGGAACACCTGAAGGCAGTCAACAAGTAGGTACAATATCTACGTCTAAAGTTACATCATTCTGTAAATTAATGGCTTCTTGGATGGCAGGGTTAATTGCTTGTTAGTACCTAACATAAATCTCAAGTGACTTGAAATAAAGTAGAAAATCCTGATAATGCTACACATGGTTCGCTTGACTGACTAGCTAGCATGCAGGATTGGTTATGTTGATTACATTTACCATATCAATGACTTGGAAAAACTGACATCGTATTAACACTCTTACTATTTGTGATGGTAAGACATAGAGAAGGTTGAGCATCCCTCTGACAAAATTGGTCGATATAATTAAATTTGTCAATTTTGGAATGAATCAGAAAACACTTTCATCTGTCTGACATTCTCACTCTTCATGCATTCTGTGATCGTCCAGGTAACCACAGAGATGGTCCGCTTGACCGATACAGCTCAGTTGCAGTATCACTCAGGAGAGAAAGGCGATTACTTTCAATGGATGAAGTTCCAAGCTTCCAAAGGAATGACTGATGCCCAGGTATGAACTCATAATTCTTTGAATTTAACATTATTATGTCCACTGCTATGAATCGATGACTCATATTTTTATGGAATAGGTCGATCTCATGGGTTAAATGTCCCTTTAATTCATCAATATTAAAGGTCAACTCTTATCGAGAATGTCTGTTGAGGTTTTGCTTTAGACAACAGGATAAATATTTATTCTTTATTAGTACAATCATATGTTCATTAAAATGACTATATTGCTTTTTGTAGGTGAGTTCTGGTAGTAGTTGAGAGGAAGGGAAAGGAATACGGGTGTGTTGTTTTGATATGATATGGAATAATATAATGGCTAAAATAGGACATGATAGCAAGCTTAAGAAAAGACACTTCCTTCAGTTCTGAACCAAATAAATTTAAAACCAATAATAATTTATTCAGTGAATTTTTTGGGGGTAATTTGGCATAAACAGATATCTTCTGACAACATTTCAGTTTAATACGAAAGTTGAAAACTTTAAAAGAGTGCTTTTGGTTCTCATGGCATGATATAACAGCTATTTCATGCTTTCTGTATAAATAAGATCATACTAGAAAAGAAATGTGCACTAATGCTAGAGTCAGGGAAGAGTTCAACCAAAAAATGTTTTAAAGTTATTCATAATAATTTGAAAAGGAAAGAAAATGTAAATCATATATCAGTGACATCATTCATCATACTGTTAAAACAAAACATTTTGTGAAATCGATGAGATTTGTGCAATATTAAAATATATATAATTTATACGTAGAGTAATTTTCAGCAGCGAAATCATCAATGTTTTCTATCACAGTCAGATCAAGTTTTGTTTTCTCTCTCTAATTGGGCAAAATATTCCTTATCATGTTTAATACCTCTCAGTGTAACGGTGGATACTTGTCTAGAGGTTCAAAGTGACCATTTCAAAGCTACATTTAAGTATCTGTTTGGGTTAAAAAATAAATAATGACACATAAGATATTGTAATTTGCAAATTACTTACAAAACGAACCTCTTGATATGATATAAATAAAATTGCTATATATGTTTTGATACCTTCATGTTCAGATTCATGATTGTTTTTTCTTCTTTTTTAGTCTTTTTCTGTCTATTTTCTTTTTCTTTATTTAAGATTTTTTACATTTGTTTTGCTACATCTTAGTTTTACTCTATCTGGTGTAAGATCCTTTTGCTGCATGTTTTCTTTGTGATATTTCCAACTGTCATGATATCTTTTTTCATTTTGACAATTATTATTATTATGGATTGTTTAAAAAAAAAAAAAAAAAAAAAAAAATCCGAATTAACTGCAATAACTTCTTCTTTTAAAACATGTTTCACACTCATTTTCCTGTTTTTGCATTTTCTGTGCCATCTTCAAACAACAAATGAGACTGCATCTTTCACCTCCAACTGCCATCCCAACCTCAGTTTCTCCAACCTGTGGGGTGGGGATGGGGGAGGAGGGGTCATGGTCATTCGGATAAACATACAGTACATACTACACATCGGACATCTGTATTTCATTGGTCTGAATATGTTGGTATTTTTTTATTTTGTCTAGAGGACAAAAAGGTTTTCTTCAACTGTGAAGAAGATAAGGGACAGAGGTGGGGTGAACAGTGCACCCTTTTGATGTACTAAGATTGTCAGTCAATATAATTTTGAAACTGAAGAGGATGAAATCACTTGTTTTAAATGCAGCTGTTTTAATTTTGTGTGTTTGGTCAATCATTTTTCCAGTCATACTAAGTATTTATTAAAATAAGATTTCAAAATGATCAAAGTAAGAATACCCTGCTAGGTTTTTTCCCCTTCAAGTGAAAGTTTGATATATAGTCATTAATGAAGTTGATTTGATTGTCAACATTTCACAGACCATGCAGGTTTTCACTTATATATCAGATACATGCAAAGGAAAAGCAAGTTTGAAACCTTCCGTAAATTAATTATTTTTGAAATGAGACTTGACAATTCAAGGTACAGTAATAGTTAAACTCATTATGAAATTATTATATTAACTATAACTTCCAAAACTTTATCAAAATCAACTCAAACAGCTGCAGTGAATCTATATAGGGAGAGAATCAAGACACTTTAAACGAATCTGTTTAATATCACTAATATTGCAAAAGAGTTAATATAAGGTTTCATCACCAAAATTTCAAGCATTTTTCTCTCATTTGATTTTGTTTTCATTTTTCCTGAACATGTATTAAACTAAATCATGTAAAAAATTTGGATATTTTTTTCAATATCCCTTTTGTTCTGTTTTTTAAAAATTGCCTCTCTTTTTTTTGCTATTCTTCTTCTTCTTCGTCTTCTATTAATCATCTCCTGGTGTCATGTAGATGAACATTGCTCGCATGCTCTTCTGGGGTCAGATGGGGGTCAATAGGGACATTGAAGCAGCCGTGGAGCTTTACAGGCTCAACGCTGAGCAAAACCCAATGAACCCCGTAGCCCAGTATGACTACGGTGTTATTCTTATGCGGGTTAGTATTATTTTCAGGTGCTCATCTACACACGGGGAAGTGTCCTGCAACCCTTCTTACAAGACTTTATTTTGGAAAACAAAGACACAACCCACTTCATATAATGATGTGGTCCTGAGTATTTAAAACATGGAAAAATGTCTGATTCAGCCTTTTTTTTGATTCAGAAATGAGCATTCCAATAAGACAAAAGTTAATGTGTTTATTGAGATGTATATATATAATACTGATATGGTGTCTATCTGAAATATTATGGTTTAGAGCTAAAAAAATCATCTCACCTCATAGACATGGACAATTTCTGATGGTTTACCATTTGACCTTGTTTAGTATTTGTCAAAAAGAAATTTAATGAATTCTGAAATTTCTGTTCAATTGTGAAAATTTGTAATTTCTTGTATCTAGCAATTAATGAGTGATTGCAAACTGATGATGGCAGTCATCAAAAGGATGATATCAGCCACCATAAATTATTTCAAAAGTAAGTTGGCCTTAGAAAATAATGTCATTGTAAGAAGATGCAGGCACTTCTGGGATTGTGTTTTCTTTCTTTCGGTTTCTTTTTATTCATACTTTTTTTTTAAAAATTTTTCTTTTAAAAGAGCCATTTCATGATTTCACTCCAGGTTGTGTGTCTTAATTGTAGTCCCAGTTCAAGTCAAAACAATAAAACAGAATGGATGCATCTTATTATGTGGATGGAAACAAAATCAGAAGAATTTTCTCCGCTAAAAGGCGTTATTTCCACTGAGTGATTAACGGTTAATAGTTCTAGTCTTAACTATCATTCCTTCAAGGATGAAAAGTGTCTATCAAATTTCTTACTCTTCCATTTCATGAATTAATAGATAAATATTGTCATCACTGTAAACTCATTGACATGGGTAATTTTCTCTTGTCTCCTACAATTTATATTTTCACATTTTGGAGGTGGAATCATGAAATGGGTTTTATATTCAGTTTGACATATTCAATCAGTTGCTGGCCATATACTTCAGTTTCTTGACATCATAAAGTGAACAGATTTGAGATCCAAAATGAAAAGTTGATGCCTTTAATTGATTCCATACATGATACATTGCTGTTTGCAAAATCTAGATTAGGCTTATTCTTCCCCGTGCCTGTTTGCATCATCCTGAATCTGCTATCCTCTCGCAGTATCCTTCTGTTCATTTTCCTTCATTTCCTGGAGCCAATATTTTGTCATGATGATTGCATAATAGTCATTTTGGAGCAAGGGCTCTCCTCTTCATGATGTCAAGAAATTGAAACGTCCCAAATCTTCCGTTTCCGCTCTTCTCTCGATGCCCTTGGGAAAACTTTTTCGATGCGTTTGAAAATTTCAATGAGGTCACATGACTGGTCGCATCTTTATTTGATGGAAGTCTCGGTGAGTGCTTCCATGGAATCATGAAATGGACCACCACATGATACAACAGAAGGTTGAACCAAAGAATAGAATATCATAAAAAAAATAACATAACATAGTGTCAATGGTAAATCCTAGCCATGCAGTTTAATGCAATGCATTAATAATGCATTGATGTGAAGTTCAATGCAGTTGGATCTTCGACATAGGTTTGAAACAAAAGCAGTACTCCATTTTGTGGCATAGTGGTACAGTACCTAATCTCTGGAACAAAGAGTGTAATTGCTATAATGATATTCCTTAACTATGGAAACGCTTCAGAAATACTACCAGTCCAGAGATCAACACTGATTGGTACAATTGGTACACGATATTGATCAAACACTGATTGGTACAGCTTATACAGTACACGATATTGATATAAGGTAGAGGCATGAGGTAGTTGGCCTCCTCACTCAGTTGCAACCTTCTTCTGCGTCATATGGTGGTACTAAACCATTCATCAGGTTGGGATATGGTCATGTGACCTGTGTGGATCAGCGATCCACCGTAGAATCACACTAAAAGAAAGAGTTGTACCCACAGGCCAGAATGGGTCGGATCCTCTACTGGGGTTCAGGAGGCGTGAAGCGTAACCTGCAAGCAGCTACGAAGTACTATGAGAGGACAGCTAAGGCTGCTCCCAAGAATGCAGTGGCCCTGTTTGATTATGGTGTGGTGCTGCTCAGGGTAAAGATTAAATTACATTCATGAAGCCAGTTTTATGATTTTTGCTGTCTGCGGGTGACCTTTTCTGTGTGGAAAAACATGTGGAAATATGGGCAGAAAGAAAGGATCCCTATTCAATTTGAATGGCTGTACTAAGGAAAGGCCATACTGTATTTTGTAGCATTGAAGTATTTTTGAGGGACTTTAGTAAATTGATCCAGAATGGAAAGCATATTTGATGATATATATTTTTTTTTAAATCGTAAAAATGCTAATCCTGGTGTCACTAATATCAAGTAGACAAAATTGGTTGGTATCTCATGAAATATTTCATTTTTCATTGCTGTAATTATTTTGGGTGATTTGTCTTAGAAATGTGATATGCTTGAAATATTTCATTACATGGTGTTAAATACATCCCTCCTCATTCAGGGCAGCATATTGAAAATGCCAGTTTTTGCCCACGGTTCAGAATGATGTTATTTGCAAATGATCGTCTCGTTCACGAAATTGAAAAGCAAAGGTATCGCCTGTCGTGCATGATGTCTCTCTCCCTGCGACTAATTATCAGATTCACAAGTCAGACTTTTCCCAAATTTTATCCAAAGTTCTTGTCCTCACACTTTTAGGCAGTGGTACAAATGTCCCTTAGTGATGCATAAACATTCATTGGAGGAACTTTTGATATGATCAACATCTGGCATCGTGAAAATTATTTGACTTTTAAGATGAGAATGGAATAATCATCAAAACTGAGACACTCACAGGTTTTACCAGTGTGACACTGTCACGTATCATAATATTAAGTGGTTCTTCCTTGATGATGATGTTTCTTTGTTTTTATTTTTTATTTGGTGGACTCGCTGTCTGTGACAGTAAGACTTCAAAAAAGTGTCCACAAATATCCTATATTAAATACTTAAAATCTATAAATTTTCTTCCATTCAGGGACAAGGTACTGAGAAAAATATAACCAAAGCTCTGGAACAGCTGAATAAATCTGCTGCCTTGGTAAGATCATCCTTCTTTTGTTTCAAACAATTTCTATAATCAGTTTTTTATTTACCATGAAAGTTATAGCATGAAATATTTACTGTTAGTGACAATTCTACAACGTATTAATTTAGGGCTTTAAATTGCATGATACTAGTATCATGACACCTCTGTTAATCTTGTTCACAAGAAAAGTCCAAAGGTTTTTTCTGCTTGCATCTCACACTCTGTAGAGCTGGTCCCAATGTATGATGATTCAGTGACTGGTCATAAAGTAAATGATTGAGGCAAATTTCTAACGTCCTTCCAGTGGCTCGAAACAACAAAACCTCCATTAGGACAATCAGCTTTGGGTGGCGGTGAAGTAGTTGCTAACATCAAATTCGGATGGCATTGTAATTAAAAATGACCACAAATAGATAAAAAGGCAAACTGGTATCACCCTACTGGTGTTCTAGTCACCAATCTTACAGATCACTCCTGCAGTGTTCGGGAAAACCAAATTTTGCTTTTGGAATAACGGAAATTATGTAAGACCAGACCATTGTTTGTCCTAGGGTAAAAGCATGAAAAAATCCTTCAAAAAGTTTTCCCTGATGTTTAGAAAAAGTTATCAATGTCAATTTAAATTGTTACCATTCAGGGGCATGCCCCAGCATTCACTGCTATCGGTTGGTACAAACTGAACATAGAGAAAGATTACGAGGCAGCCGCAAAGTACTTTGAGAAAGGAGACCAGGGAGGACACAGAGATGCAGCGCATAACCTGGCTTATATGTATTCTAGAGGGATATACCCTGGGAAAGGAGAGGAAAAGGTGAGTATACCCTGGGGTATCGTGTACCACACTAAGGTAACTCTAGGGGGAGGGATATTTGACCATGGGGTATCGTGTACCACACTCAGGTAACTCTAGGGGGAAGGTTATTTGACCCTTGGTATTGTGTACCACACTCAGATAACTCTAGGGGGATATTTGACCCTGGGTCTTGTGTAACACACACTCAGGTAACTCTAGGGGGAGGGATATTTAACCCTGGGTCTTGTGTAACACACACTCAGGTAACTCTAGGGGGAGGGATATTTGACCGTGGGGTATCGTGTACCACACTCAGCTAAATCTAGGGAGAGTATTGTGGTAGGAATGAAAAAAAAATGAACCATAGGTTTATTATATCCTTGGTGTAAGTGTAAGGGGATTGCACAGTAAGGAGAAGAAGGGTATGAATGAATAAATAAACCTTGGGTATAAATGCACTAGGTAACTCTAGGGGGATTGTATCACAAGTATAAGAATGGAGAAGTGTGAACACTATGTAATGTGTACTTAGGCATTAAAGCTTGGTGGATTGCATGCAATGGATTTTATCCACAGTAAAGAGAAAGGAAAAAATAGGTAGGAATGAAGAGTTACTTTAAGTGCATGTTGTTAAACAAATGTTTTGCAAAACCTTGTTAATTTACAATATCATGACACTGTATGATACTATAGAATATTCTTCATACCTAAATTTAATTTTTGATTTTGATATATTTACCTTTGCAGATGACGGCATTCAAATATTACAAGAGAGCTGCGGATAAAGGCCACTCTGATTCGAGTGTAATGCTGGCTAAATTGTATAAAGAGGGAGTGGAAAATGAAATGGAAGCCGATTCTGAACAAGCAGCAAAGTAAGGATACATATATTGTAGCACTTTTAAGTCATGTACTTGATCATCATTTTCAGCTGCTATGGATTGATACTGATGTTATGATGGTAGTTTGATGTTCATCATTGCTGATTATCAATCAATAAAAATACAAAAGGTGCTTAAAAAAATGGACAAAGACAATGAAAATATAATGTATATATGCATTTAGGTATCTTGAAGAGTGATGCTATAATGTTGTGGATGACTAATGGCATTCATCTTTTCTTACAATCAGATGGGCGTATAGAGTTGCTATTGAACATGAAGAGTTTGGAATGTTATTGAGAAAGGGTTTGGAGGCCTTCTTGAGCACCAGTTGGTAAGTGTGTTATTTGAAGGCTGTCAGTAATGCTAAAAATATAAACAAAAACAGTGCAATACACATATATTGTCATTTATGCTTAATAATGTACTTGGCAATAGAAAGAGACCTGTTTCAGACTGCCTAAGAACTGGAAGAAGGAACATCTTACCCTCCTTTGTCTGGCTCTGCCAATTCAAGCAAGTTATTTAGATCACAAGTTAATGTATTTTATTACCAGTTTGGTTAACCTTAGCTGATCATTGGAGGAAGTACTTGGTTTATGTTCACTGGTTGGCTTTCTTAGCAGGGGTGTTAGTGTGCTTTATTACTTTATGGCAGCTGAGAGGTTAGGGGAGGCTGGATGGGGGGGGGGAGGGGGGGTGGGTTGGCTTTGCCCTGTCATATGATTTTACTTGTTGCTCACTGGTTGGCTTTCGTAGCAGGGGAGTTAGTGTGCTTTATTACCTTATGGTAGCTGAGAGGTTAGGGGAGGCTGGATGGGGGGGGGGGTGGGTTGGCTTTGCCCTGTCATATGATTTTACTTGTTGTTGCTCACTGGTTGGCTTTCTTTGCAGGGATGTTAGTGTGCTGTATTACCTTATGGCAGCTGAGGCTGGTCTGGAGGTGGCTCAGTTTAACTTGGCATATCTCTGTGAAGAAAATTATGTAAGTTTATGTTTCTGACAGTAATGTCAGTGTAGGTCAGAGTAGAGGGACAGTAAGAATTTGTATGGGCAACAAAGTGAAGGTAGAAGCAAATTCATTAATTAGTTTGCAGTATTGGTTTCATCTGTAGAACTTTAGATTGTGTTTTAGTTTGATAACTTTGATTAATACTCAGCTGACTTTGTGAATTGGATAGCCAAAGGAAATGTTTCACCTTCTTCTGCCTGTCAACCATTACACTCTTTACCTACCATGTCTAGAGTTATCTTTAAGCAACCGCTTCCTTGTCGACACCTGCTTTTTTTAAAGTTATGGTCAGTTTGTGGTTAATTTATAGCAATTTGCAATGTTTCATTTCTAGCAGAGGCATTACGTACTGTACATAACATTGATCTAGACACTATTATTAGACCATGCTTGGTTTAAATATGTGACTACTGACTAGTTATATTGAAGTGAAGAAAGCTAAAAGAGTCCGATATGGGTATAGCTACAGTTAAAGTACAGTATAGTTTCAGTGTAGTTACAGTGTAGTTACCGTACAGTTTCAGTATAGTTTCAGTATAGCTTCAGTATATTTCAGTGTAGTTACAGTATAGTTTCAGAATAGTTACAGTATAGTTCCAGTATAGTCACAGTATAGTTTCTGTATAGTCACAGTACAGTTTCAGTATATTTACAGTATAGTTTCAGTATAGCTTCAGTATATTTCAGTATAGTTACAGTATAGTTTCAGAATAGTTACAGTATAGTTCCAGTATAGTCACAGTATAGTTTCTGTATAGTCACAGTACAGTTTCAGTATCTTTACAGTATAGGTTCAGTATAGTTACAGGTTTTCTTTAATACTTGCTGTGCACTAACTAATATTTCAAACTAATGACTGATGCATTCTAATTAATTCTTCCACATGTTTTTCTTTATCAGGAGGGTGTAGCTGATCGTTACTTCCAGAGTGGTTGTCAGTGGAAGTATTATGAGATGGCAAGCCTATCCCCTAAACCTCACGCAGCCAGTAAGTAACTGCTCTACTCATCCCTCTGCCCTGTCTACAATACTATTAATTAATTCAGCAATTGCAACTTAATTTAAAGATAATATTTGAGTCCATATGGATTTTTTTTTTACCCCATAAAAGTGTATGTTGGACTCGTCAAGTTACATTCTTAAATAAATTTCAGTGCATCTTCAAAGTTTGACAAATTAGCCAATTTGCCCCAATTTTATAGTGTAACCAATAGTGACGTGGCAAAAGTGACAGAAAGAGGAATTAATGTTCGGTATCAAATGGAATATTTCATTTATTACACACTCATGCATATTCATCTGTTGTAAAACATGTTTAAGCTCAAAGTTCATGTAAATTTGTTATTTGTCTTATTTTGAAGTAAACTCGGCAATAGGGCTGTGAGTTTTCGTTTAAAGACCTAAACGTTTAAACGGCCGATTTTTCGTTCGTTTAACAGTTTAAACGTTTGCCAAAATTGCGAGAAATGGTTTTAGTACCGAAATCGGTCTTTTCCGACCGAATTTCGGTACTATTTTTTATTTTAAGAAAACCGAAATGTGAATTGCAAATACTGGAAGAAAACAAAGTTAAAGCTTCCATCCATCATTTGTTGACTTTGGTTTCTCCTATTTACTGTTCCTTTTTGCAATATGAAAGTAATTTGCAACAAGAGAAAGCTTTTCTGATAGACGATATTGTCAGCTACGATCGGCACACTCCATTACCAGTGCTTGAGGGTGGATAGCTAGGCCTAACATAAGGCTATGCAGCCCTTATATGCGTGCATCAGTTAGGTGACCTTGTAGTATTGAACTGACCTTGGTGGCCAACGTTAGTAGTTATGAGAAGTACACACTCAAATGACGAGATGCAGTTCAAAATAAATTGTTATATCCAAGGTGTTGTCTTCTTTATGTTAATCTTATTATTTAACTTCAATTTAACAGTAGAGGATATCGAGAAAATCTTTTCAAACACATTGAACACAGTTCGTGTTCAAAAAATGATCGTTAAAACTTGAAAGGTAAATTGCGCAATCCACAATACCATACGACATATACAGCCGCAGGGGGGGGGGGTCTCTGTGAGTTTAACAACTAAGATGCAACAAGTAACATTAGACCAATCACGGGGGGAGCTGGGCTCAGAGTTTAACAACTTAGATGCAACAAGTAACAATCACGGGGGGGGACTTTGAGTTTAACAACTAAGATGCAACAAGTAACATGAGAACAATCACAGTCCATTATTCACAAGATACACCTGGCTTGAGTCAAGGAATATTAAAGGAGTAAAAATGTTGCATACATGGCTGGAAATTACAGATGTTGTGTTGGACAACTTTTCTTTGTGCGCTAATAGATTTTATTTTCTTTGTAAGTTTCCTTTCACTATTTCTTCTGTTGGTTGTTCGCTTACGTTGATGTACACATGTTTCGAACTTTAACTTGAACAACTTTAACATTTGCTGACCAAATCTCTGCTTTTGCCAGCGATATTTTTTCAGCTTGTACTTGAAAGTGTAGACGGTAGATTCTCTTCACTCCTTGAAGAGAATTTATTTTTACCGCCAAGACACCACCCGCGAACATGGCTAGAGCCTCGTGCAATTTGGTACCTTCGAACACTTTGTCAGCCACTACTGAATTTATTGGACCAATCATATTATAAAGCAATTTTTTTTACAATCTCCAATTGATACATTTCCTTTGATCATGTATTTGAACAACTATTACCAAGTCGAGTATTTGACCCGGTATTGTCTGGTGGGAGAGTTCAACGTGATGGACAGGGATTGTAATCATTTCGATGCAACATCGAACATGCATTGACTGGATTATCTGCGCCGCCGCTGTCGGCTCGATATAAAGTACACTTATGCCGCAAATCGGGAAGTTTTCACAAAAGGATAACAGCGTTGCAGAGCGCAAGCTATTCATGCCCGTTTAAAAAATCTGTTAGCGCCGATTAATCGGTAAATTTTACATAAAGCTTAGAGCAAGCAGTGTGCAAGCCATTTAAGCCGGTAGAAAATCTATTAGCGCCGAGTAATCTGTTATTTATACATCAGAAATGTAGTACATACAAGCCATTCATATCGGCGGATACATCGGGGGGGGGGGGGGTGCTAACAATAGTAGGATTACGTTCGACGTTTATGATTCGACTGATCGTAAGTTGTGTTATTTCACGTACAGTAGCAGACAAAATAAACACGGGAATTGATACGCGATTTTTGCCAATAATTTAATTTTCAGTTGATATCAAAGTTTCGTTCAAACGTTCATCAGGTTTTACTAAACGTTTAAACGATGTTTCGTTCGTTTACACGTTTAAACGTGTAAACGACACAGCACTACTCGGCAAATTTATTTCGCAAATTTCCGTAAAATTGCCAAACAAATGCAAACACCTGCTTATATAGTTTATCCATCAAGGTTCGTATATGTATCCTTTCGACACGATTGTCATTTCAATGCTGCCCTCTACCATTAATTTTTGTCAACGTCCAATATCCCTCGACTTGGTGCTAGCCATCTGCCATCTCCCTGCGGAGAAAACAACCATTCTCTCTCTCTCTCTGGGTGTTAAAATTGAGCACCAGAGGTATGGTGTTATCTTTTCTGTGTGCATATTAATTTTTGACTTGAAGAAATTGAAAGCAATTCTGTCTTTGTGTTTTTTAACAGCTCTTCTCAAAATGGGAGAATATTACTGGTATGGTCACGGTGATAACAGGGATACGGACCTCGCCATAGGATATTATGTGTTAGCTGCCCGTCATCGAGTACCAGAGGTGAGCTAACTTGAAGGCTTTTAAAGATTGTCAGTCGTAGATCATATACTGAACTAGTAGCACCTATTAAAATTATAACTGATCTGATAGCTTTGTTACACTGTAACAGTTCATCTCTGTGCACTGGTATTTGAAGAAACGTTGTTGGAAAGACATGATCCTGTTTAGCATGATAGATTGCTAGTAGTTATAGTCAGTAACGTGTGGTATTTATGTACTGGTTGTAATTGCAGGCTATCTTCAACTTAGCGTACATATCAGAAATGGGCATGCAGATACCCCAGCAACATCTGAAATCTCTGGGAGTCAAGAAACTGGTCTACCAGAGTAGTAATACAGAAGAGGTTGCTAAGGAACTATATAGGATGTAAGTATTAACACTACCTATTACCCAACTATGAACACCTCCTCTACACACCCCTGTACTCCACCCCACCCTCCACCCCACCCTACCCTACCACCCTACCCTCCATACCATCATCCACCTCTCTCCTCCACCCCACCCTGCACCCCACCCTACCCTCCACACCACCCCTCACCCTTCACCCATCTCCTCCACCCCACCCTCCACCCCTCTCGTCCACTCAACCACACCCTCCATCCCACCCTCCACACCTTCCAAGTGCATAAAATATTTTGATGCTCGGCACATATTTCATTGTAGGCATAG
Organism: Apostichopus japonicus; assembly: GCF_037975245.1. Taxonomy (NCBI): domain Eukaryota; kingdom Metazoa; phylum Echinodermata; class Holothuroidea; order Aspidochirotida; family Stichopodidae; genus Apostichopus; species Apostichopus japonicus. Next base: position 13,914,882 of record NC_092572.1, read on the forward strand.
TGTAGTAGCAAACAACAAATCTAGTGTAAAACCCTATTGTGGTTAATGAAGAAAACCAGTCTGATATTAAAGTAGAGCCCATATGTGAGTGAATAACAGATCCCGCAGGAACTAATAGTACATATTGTGTATTATTTGAGTAGCCCTTTATGTTTGTCAATGCCCACCACCCCTTCTACCCTAACGTACCATGCTGATTGGAGAGATTGATTTGTTGGGGGGTGGGGTCATCTATGTCACGTTTGTTTTTCTTTTCTATCAAACAGATGTCGTGACCATAACAGCGGTGAGGCTTATATTCCGTGCGGTTTAGCGCTGCTAAGATTAAACGTGGCTCAGACCTATAGAGCTCATCCCTATGCTTGCCAGGTAAGTTTGTTGAAATATGAGTTTCTTTAAACTAACTGTGGTGTTGTTAAGTAAGGCAGCTTGTTAAATATGATTGCATGCCAACAACGTTCATCATTCAAAATGCATATATATTGGCCAGTAGTCATATACATTTAATGCCAAGAACTTTTTATGAAATTTTCAGTTTCAGTTTTATCCAATTTTCCTCTTTGTTTTTGTTTGGTTGCACTATCCTATAAATTTGATATAACTGTTGAAAATATAAGCTGCTGCCACCACTGTAACCTCCATATATGCCATAAGTGCACATAGGATTGAATTAAGAGACAATGCATACTGAATAGTTACATTCTCATTAAGTCAGTAGTAACAGGCAAAGCATGGGGTCCAGTCATGAATTTTAGGAAAATGCATGTACTTAGATCTGTACAACACAAGACCTACAAGAAGAGAAAAGAACCCAATAATGGCTCTTTGTTCTTTATCATTGACAACACAGCAGAATGTCTAGCATCATAAACAAAACGTGATTGTTTCATCATAAACAGCTGGCCGCATATCCCATGTGAACACCTAGTTTTGCATAATAAATTTTAAGAATCTTTTACGTTATTACGATAGGGCATCTACTCTTTTTGGTTTCTGTCTTAGTTGCTTTCTATCATATGTTTGTCTCTTCTGGAATAAATTGTTGAAAATTTAATCGCATATTCATTCCATCAGCTTTCCACATGTGCCATCGCAGCTGGCTTGATTGGCTTGGTCGTCCTTCTGGTAATGTCACATTATGCTAAGCAGAGAAAGGAAGAAGAACGCCAACAGGCCACCAGCCTCTACCACGCCCTCCAAAACGGCAACATGAATGACGCTCCCGACCAAAACGACGGAAGTCGTCAAAGTGGCACGGGTGGGGCAGGAGAGGGCCACCACCACCACCCACCGCCACCTCCTCGAAGAAGAGTGATGGTGAACAGCCAACTGGCAGAGACCGACGAGACAGTCAGGGTCGACCATCATCAGGGAAACTCTCCAGATATATCAGCACACGGTGGCAGCAGTTTTGAAGCAGGGCCAACCTCTGGTGTCATTAGTGGGACTGGTGATGTCAGTAATCTAACAGCTCCCACAGTCTTGGACTCTGATGATCCATTAATCCAAGCCAAGGTGGCTCGACTGCCGGAGGCAGTAGTCCTGGAAGAGGACACAGATCTTCATCTCAGAACTTTTGGTGCATCGGATGATGAGATGGAAGAAATGCCAACCGTCTAACCTCTTCCTCTTCTTCAGGGTCTTTCAACTTTTCAGTACTAGAGCTATTTTTACTACTTATTTATGAGGAAACCCTTTTCCTCTTTCATAGTTTTAATTTTCTATCATATTAAGTCGACTCAGAATTCATGCAACTCTTGTTTTCTTTACAAGGTCACAATTTTTACCTTTCCTTACCTGTCGCTTTTTCGTTTTCTTTCTCATTTTTTTTTTTATTAAATTGGAAGTTTTCTGATAAGTTAAGTGCAACAGAAACAGTCTGCTGGTAAAACAATTTAGTCCTAACTCCTAAAGAGATCATAGCATAAGAAACCTTTATCAATACTCAGCCAGTGAACAATTAACAATCAGTGTAAGATCCTTTAGAAGGAAATAGAAGTTATCTTAGATACAATCTATTTGATGTCTTCCCCAAGGTTTCATGGTTGGGGAGTGGAATATGACATCACAAAGTCATAGCGTCTTTTGTCAAAATGTCTATATGCTTCCAACTGTACTGTAATATAAGATTGTACACAACTACTCTATTGAAACAGCTGTCTATTTTCTCATCTGCCATTATGGAAATGTGTTTTTTTTTTCTTTTCGTCTCTGCTTGTAAGTAGTTGTTGTCATGAAAGTGGCCCTCTCAACCTGACTTGAAAGCCATTATTTAATACTTGCAGGTGGATTAACTGTGTTGACTTTGAAAAACAAGAAATACTATGGGAACCCCTTGTCCATTTATATGCACATGTACTGGCAATTACAAGTACAACTACTAAGTTTCTAGTACTTAAAACTGGCAATTACAAATACAACTACTAAGTTTCTAGTACTTAAACACTTTTTTTTTATTCTCACTTCTCTGTCAACTTTGTGTGCAATACTTAAACATTTATTCTATTAGCTGATATTTTTTGTTTTGTTTCCAGGTTTGATTCATTATTACTTTAGGATGTGAGCATAAGACATCAAATTATTATTATGATTATTGCTTCTCTGGCATTAAAACAACATGAACTTGTAGTTTTTTTCTTGCTTTTCCTTTCACATGATAATGCATATTTTAAGACCTTATTATTGTGGCAGTCCTTTGCTAGGGATTAATATAATAAACCATGACTGCTATTTAAAATTGGTCAATATATTGAAATATCTCTACTGCCTTTTAAAAATTTTGTGTATTTCTTTGGCAATTTTGATGAGTAATCATTTCCATGATATTCATATTTAAAGAACAGTGTGTTCAAATATGGTACCAACTTCAGCATGTCAAAGTCTATGGAAGAATTTATGCTAGTAGTACTATAACTTATTGGTGATAATAATTAGTGTAAGGACAAAAAAAACTATGATTTAAAAAAAGAGTAGCCCTGGTGATGTTGAAGCCTACTCGAATGAAAGGGGGAGGGGGTTGGGTGGGGTGATAGAGTCCTCTCCCAGATGACAATAAAATTATAGACATCTATGGGTGCATAATGAAGCATATTTGGGACTATTAATGAGGTAACTATTGTATTAGGTCTAAAGTCTAAAACAAGGTTGTGCTATCAATATTTTTTGTTTTGTTTTGTAAGGTTGAAAAGAGGAGGAGTGGGTTGTGTACACCCCAGGGGTCCACCTCTGAGTAGTATTTTGTGAGTGATATCGCTATTGCTCGATACTGAGGTACGTGGGTGCACACTACGTCCAAAGACTGTTCCTGGATGTGATGATCACTGAAGATTCTATCTCTACAGTCCGTTGGAACGTTGTGTGTGTGCAAGACTTAATCAGTATCATCATCCATTCTTTTATTACATAATACGTCCTTCTTGCCATTCTTTAGTACTTCTAACCTGAAAAAGCAACTCAAGTTAAATGACGACTCTACAGATGTATCTGTCTGTCTGTGTATTGTGTGTGTATTTGTTTCTCTTTGTTTTGTTTCATTTTATGGGGAAGGATGTGATAACATATAAGATAACATTAGACATCCCAATCTATCATGTACTTTGTTATGTTATAAAAATCATGAATTAAATGCATGGCTATGCAGGAAAGTTCAGTTTCTCCCTGTATAGTGAGAGAATGTTTAGATTGCACGAAAAAGTGCCTGAAGTTTCTGTTACCCAAAATCCATTTACATCAAACATAGAAAATGTGTGAAACATATATGAATGTGAACGGAAGTTGTTTGTAAAAACATCTGATGACAGTTGGGGCTGGGGTGGTGGATGAGGATGTGAGAAATACCTCTCCCTGCATGAGAAAGAGAAAACAGAACAAAGTGGTAGGTGGACAATGGTGAATGAACAAAGACATTGAACACAACACATGGCTTCCTCAAATTCATGTTTGACGTAAATTCCTACATATATCATTTACCTAAGTAAGGAGAATTCAGTTTTGTCTCTTGTGCATCACCACATGTGTGTATTAATTGATGTAATAAATATTGTTAGTAAGAGTCATCATGCATGCTCTCCATTATGACTGTTCATTCGTTTCATTCAAGTCGTGATGCAATTTAAAAACTTTTCTTTTTTTATCTTGTTTTCTTGCAGCCTTTAACCAAAGGTCATGATAAACCAGCTGCCCTACGATATTTTCTTGATGCTATCATTAAATTTGCACTCCCACAAATTAATTTATCAATTTAATTTTTCTGTCTTCCATAGTTTTTGGTAAACTTTGTCGAATGAAGCCTTACTTGTTAACGATACAGATGTCTTACATTGTTTGGTGCAGAATCTTGCATTCTATTACTTTGCTGGGAGACCCACTTGTACACTTTGTTGGGAGACACACTTGTATACTTTGTTGGGAGACCCACTTTTATACTTTGTTGGGAGACCCACTGGTATACTTTGCACATTTCTGTGAGGCCTATATATTAAGCAACATTCCTAGGTAGTAATGGCAGTCAGGCATAAATGCCGGTGATTTCTAGGGTTTGTGTAGATGTTAGTTTAAAATTCATTTCTAGGGATAGTGTAGAGGTTAGTTTAGCATGCCTTTCAGAAGGGTTTGACATTGAGAAATCTATGGTGATATCTGCATAACATTGGTCCCTGTGCACTAACAGAAATATACTCCTGGGATGCATCTTGTGCACCGTATGTAGAAATTTATAATAATGATAAAAAAATGGAGAATAATTGGTGTGAAACCATGAATGTTCCTACTTCTATTTCATGGTGCAATGGAAATGTTTATTTTTCAGAGTAGCATATTAATCACATGCCTTATAATAGTATAACCCAAAATTATTTCAAGTTTAAGGACTTAGGTCCTGAATTTATCATGGTAAGCTTCATTCAATCTATGGCATTGGTAACTATTTAATTCAAATCAATTTTTTTTCTTTCTCTCTACTGGAACTTTTTTTTACCTTTTTTTTCAACTTTGCAGTTGACATTTATGAAATCTGTATCAAAGAAGTGACGATGAATAAATTTCAAGCCAAGTAAGAAATGATTAATTTATACCATCAGTGTTTTAACTCCTTTTGTTTTTCCATCCAAAATTACATTCCAACAGGATCCTTTTAGTTTATAAAATTAAAGTAATGAACACTCCTTTAAAAATTTATCACTACTGCCCCCAAATGTTTAAGCAAACACAAAACAAACACTCACATTATTATATATATTTCAATATTTTGTAGACATCTATTAATGTTTCTTATCTAATGATTTATCAATGGGTAGAAGTTCTCCTGCAGAACCCCGCAGGAGCTGTGCTTGCCATGGCTCGATCAGGCTGGTCCCCCTCCCCCTCTCCAACCGACACACTTCTGGGGAGGATGTTACCGAGAGTACTCATCAAATTGGAGAGAGATGAGGGGGTGGGGACATGATTCTTCTGATCTGTGTCAATTCTAATCCACTATGAAAGCCAACTAGAAAATGTTATATGTCAGCATCCAACCTACAACTGTTCCATTGATTAAATCATCTTTATCACAAAATCTGTTAAAGGAGAAAAAATTTAGAAAGCAAAGTGAAGTCCAGGATTATATATTCCGTAAGTTTCATATACTGCAAAATTACAAATAAACCAAATCAAAATACAAAAGATGTGCAAACTGGAGTAAATTATGTCAAGAGGGGTGAGACCATCCATTCCACCCCCTTCCTCTCCCTCCTCCCAGTTTATAATCTTATATTGAAACCATCTATTCCACCACCCACTCCCAGTTTATAATCTTATATTGAGATTATCTATGCCACCCCCTCCCCACATCCTCTCCCAGTTAATTGAGATAATCTATTCCACCCTCACTCCCAGTTTATAATCTTATATTGACAATGTTTCAAAATCAAATAGGGGCTTTTTACATTAATGAAAGCAACTTTTTTTTGGATAGATATTTACCTAAGTCACACCAGGGGTGAGTACAAGAAAATTCCATGTTTACCACAGAGGAATTGTCTACCAAATCATCGAGCTGCAACACTTAATGAAGTGGCCTGCCTCCTTACCGTGCAGGCAAATAAATAGAAACACAGTATTACATTCTGTGGATAATACATGTAAAAGGATGACCATGCCACAAGCCTGAATTCCATTGTTTCAACCATTTAATCAAAACATTTTCAAAGATTGTGTAATTTTGGTCAACCTGACTTTCCCACACTGCCAAGTAGACTTTTTCGAGAAGCAGCCCCTGCCTGACCGATATTAGTCATCGTAATATCTTCAACGTGACCAGAAACTTGCACAATGATTAGTCTAGAGCACCTACTGTATCTGCTAAACTAACCCAGGGTACAGGGAAGATTCTGGCCCCTTTCTTTCAACCAAATTGTTTCTCACTGGCACTAGTCAATAATTGAATCATAAATTATAATTTTCCTCTATACATATATCTTACATAAAACAATGCTCACTGTGACACAATAATGCATTCTTGGACATAATTATGCACATTTTAACATAATTATGCACATTGTAACATAATTATTCACATTTTAACATAATGATGCACATTTTAACATAATTATTCACATTTTAACATAATTATTCACATTTTAACATAATTATTCACATTTTGACATAATTACTGTACGCACATTTTGACATAATTACCGTACGCTTATTTTGACATTTACTGTCTGCCCACATTTTGACATAATAATGTACATTTTGAAATTAATTGTCCATAATTGACAGACTTTTTCATGTAGTAAACAAATCAAATCTTACCATGGTTTCAAACATTGTATAACTACCAAAGTCTATGACTGCAAGTGTCATGATTGTCCATGATTAACATAACAATCTGTCTTTTATTATGATGATTTACAACTACAAGTGAATATTACCTACCAGCCATTTTAATAAAGCTATGCATGTGACCCTACCTTGTAGCTCTGTGATTAAAGTGAATTGTTTCTCTAAGTGGAATTTTGCTACAGAAAGGGAAAGTGATTACGTCTTGAAATTTTCAATAAATGGAAGGCTGGCATGCCGTAAATACCATGTACAGTAATAAAGTACTGTGTTACAGTATCATCATACATACGACTGTAAAGTAGGCACTGTGTAAACACAATGTACAGTAAAATGTACTGCGTTACAGTATCATCATACATACTACTGTAAAGGACACCATATAAACACCATGTACAGTAATAAAGTACTGCGTTACAGTATCATAAAGTACACACAGTGTAAATACCATGTACAGTAATAAAGTACTGCGTTACAGTATCATCATACATATGACTGTAAAGTACACACAGTGTAAATACCATGTACAGTAATAAAGTACTGTGTTACAGTATCATCATACATATGACTGTAAAGGACACACCATGTAAATACCATGTACAGTAATAACGTACTGTGTTACAGTATCATCATACATATGACTGTTAAGGACACACCATGTTAACACCATGTACAGTAATAAAGTACTGTGTTACAGTATCATCATACATATGACTGTTAAGGACACACCATGTTAACACCATGTACAGTAATAAAGTACTGTGTTACAGTATCATCATACATATGACTGTTAAGGACACACCATGTTAACACCATGTGCAGTATTAGAGTACTGCGTTACAGTATCATCATACATACGACTGTAAATGCCACAGGTGTATTATTTATGGATAACATTGAAGGGAATTTTAGTTTTGGTATTTTAGGGTTACTGGCCAAGAAAAGAAATAATATTACAAACTGTTAATTATGCTACATGCTCTTTTCATTCTAAATTGATGATGTCGATGATGATGTTGTTCGGAATATTTAATGTTAATGCATTGTTGTGTTTTTTAATTAATTTTCAATATCTAAAACCCAATCAGCACACTCCTTAACTTCTCATCTTTGTATGGGCTGATCCAATTTTGTTTGAGCATATAATACAAGTAGAGAACAAATTTGTAGCATATAAGTGCTATGACAGTAGAAAGAAAAATTCTCGGAGGGTCCGTCGAGAGCAGTGGGTCCAGGTCACAGCATACGGCAGGACCCTCCATGTCCCCATTTTAAAGGGAAACTCCCTAAGTTCAGATTATTTTGTCGTGTGTCAGGAAAACCTGGGACCTGTATTGACATAATTTCCATTTGGGGAAACTTCAGATGTTTAAGGCACATTTACGTGTCAAAAAGGCATCAAAGGATAGTACATACTGTAGTATGACAGCTGATTTAATCCCACTATTAAAGGTTATCACTACTGGCTCCAAATTTTAGCACACTAGCAGCTTCTCAAACTTTCTTTACTACTGTAGAGGCTTTCATCCTTAAAAAAGTATTTCCCAGCTATTGAGGAAATAGTCAAATTTAGACAGTTAAATTATCTCAGGATGGGGTAAACTACTTTTTTACAGTGGCAGTTAAAATGTTGATTGAAATTTGAGCATGTTTCGCGGCTATACTTATGACCATTATTAAACAAGAAACATATTAAACACGCTCACAAAAATTAATAATAATTTGACCTACTATGATAATGTATAGCAGCCTCTAGAAATTAGCACACATTGCATAGTGGTAATCCAATGAACAGTCGATTAAAAAAAGACATTTAGTATGTGGAATGTCTGATTCATATATATAAAAAAAAATTGAATCAATAACAAATTAGTCAAGAAAGAATTTGGTGGTAATAATAATGAATAATCGATCAAAATATGATCAGGAATTACAAAAGGCATCAACAACAAGAGTACGGCATACAAACAAAACAAACATGAAACATCATCCTCTCGAACACCCTCCCCATCCTCCCGACCACCCTCCCCACCTCCTCCTCCATCCCAACTCCTTGTCACCAATTAACTTTCCCGTACATACAGAATCATCCTTTATAAAATATTAGAAAAAATGCAGAATACACTCTTCAATACCCCTGTGAAACAAATTTATGCAATAACTTTTAAGTAAAAAAAAACAATAGTAGCCTATATGACACACAAACGCACATGTATACACAAGGACACTATGACGATAAGAATCAATTTTAATTTACTGTACTTTTCACTGTTTCCAAACTCCAATACCACTGAAGTTCACACCCAAACATGTACACAACATTTAGGAGGCTTTAGTTTAAATTGGAAGACTGCACTATCATTTATTAATTTTGAAACAAAGCCTCCCACTTTCTTTTTAAAGCAAAATCTTTCAGCTGCGTAGTCGCCACTAATATTAGGATATCTTTGATGAAACTTACGTTACACACATGTGTACATGCTACAAGCCAAAGTAACATTATACACTTGAAACTTAGGTTACACAAATGTACAGTATATACTAGCTATGTACAAGCCAAAGTATGGTTACACACTTGAAACTGACGTTACACACATGTTGTACTTGCTACAAGCCAAAGTAATGTTACACACTTGAAACTTATGTTACACACATGTTGAACTTGCTACAAACCAAAGTAACATTACACTCTTGAAACTTACGTTACACACATGTTGTACTTGCTACAATCCAAACTTCCAAAATAAGACTAGGGAGCACGGCTTTGGAAAAGTAGCTGTTACCGTTAATGTTGTTGCTATTAATATAATTAAGTTCCCTTTAATACGGACATGGCACACGCCAGGTGTGGGGCAAATCATGAGAGGCTTTCATATGATTCTTTGACTGTATTTCCTTTCTTTTTTTGGAGGGGGAATGAAGGGGGCGGGTTGCGTTGGGATATACTGTATACCATTCTGGTCCGGCATTCAAATTGACTACAAACTGGAAAATCTCAAGAGAATAGCCTTGCATTGTGTTCTACTTTGATAAATCATTTTCAGTTTTTAATATTTCAGATTCTTCAATGCTTTATTAATGTTCTACAATATTGTCCAACCTATACAAAGAAAGACTGATCTTTTGCTGTTCTCAAGACAGTAAACTCTTGAATCTCCTTCCAATAAATCAAGCCAACAAATCTAACTGTGCTTTCCAAAACATTTGCAACTATATATCTATCAAAAAAAATAACTTTTGTATAAACAAACAAAAACCCTGACCATACCTGTAAATCTCTATAACAGTGTACGATCTGTTCTGCATCTTACAGCATGTTGCAAACATGTATATTCCTTTATAGTACTAGTCTTCTACAGTAGGCTACACTGTACACTTCTAAACTTAACTCATTGAATTGCCATTTTTTTGTGCTTTTTCAAAACACCACATAATGAAGTATAAATACTGTATACAAACCACTGCAATGGGTTTTTTTGTTTGTTTTTTGGTCAGCCACTAGTCGTTCCCAAATCTCCATTCGATACAAGTTTTCTCTGTTTCACGCCTACTTTGGACGTCCCGTTGACGCCGTTCTGCGGTATGGTGTTGCCGTTCACGATGGCGCTCTTCTTCTTCCAGTTCCTGTACATCTTGCTGTACTTGTAGAATGCGAATCGAAAGATCCCTATCATGAAGCACCACGATACCAAGTACATCCCCATACCGCCCATCCTGAAAAACTTTGTCGGTTTGGGGTTGAAGTAGTGCGTGTAGAGTAGATACGTGCCCAGACAGGTACGGCAGAAGAAGAAAGTGGCCACGAAGAGGAAGTCGTTGACCTCGTAGTACCACGTCCCCGAGTGGCCCGTCTCTCTCATGAACCAACGGAACTGAAGCAGAGGGTTGCTGATCTCGGAACCAAAGATGGCGGCGTTCACCTCTGTGCCCGAGATGCCCCAGCTCAAGGATACCACCATGGCGACGATAGAGAGGACGTGGTGAAGCAACATGAGAGGGCTCTCCTGACCCCAGAACCAGAGACACCATCCAAAATCGAATAGAAAGTATCCGAGACAGAGCATCAGAGTGAGGACTTCATAGACAGTGTTGGGACCACCTAGATGGCAGATGATGAAGGAAGGAGATGAAGGGAGAGTTAATCATGCTTGCTTTGAGCATTAATTACTGAGTGTTTAATGTGTGATTAACTATTACTAAGTCTCATTAATGAGTGACTGAGTGATTAATTTACGGAGTGTTAGCTCAGTGGTTAACGCCGGTGCCTTTCAATCATAAGGTCCCCAGTTCGAGTCACTCCCAGATTAATGTATATCGTTCAGTTACAGAGTTGTTGACAATTGACAATTCATAATCATGGACGTTAAATATGAATGTAAGAGACTGACTTGGGTCAGCTTGCGGCTTTGATAAGCCAATGAGGCTTCTTCGCGAGTTCCTGCTTGCAGGAGGATCTAAAATACATACATACATACATACTGTACATGTGGATTACTGTATGTAGGTTACACAGAATCAGAGGATGTGTACTGAGGATGACCCTGAGGTCACAACAGAATCCACCTTGATGGAGGGCCATAGGACAGACAAGGGGAACCATGCTTGCTGTAAGGTTAATTGTGGATTGGGTCCATAGAATATTTCATTTCATTATTATTTTCATGTTTATTATTTTTGTTTATTTTTTTTACCGCATGCGATAAATCAAGCTCCTCGCAGTCACCTTTTGGGTGCAATCGCACTCTCACGTGCCTCAATAGCAAAGGTTTTTTATTTGCAAACGGCTTGTTTATAACTACTGGATCTATAGCTTTATAATACAAACCTGGATCGGTAAAAAGCCAAGGGTTGAAGTAGACTCCAAAGACAAAACTCATGCCGGTGATGATGACCGCATGGGTGAGGGTCACCACTCGACAGTGCCACTCATAGCTACGGGAAGGACTCTTCAAGCAGAGGATGTTGTAATAGGCAAACCAAAAGAACATTGACGATATCACACCGAGAATCAGTCTGTGCGGTGGAGAGGTGTCGAACATGAACTCCATGATGGTAATTGTCTCCTCGTTGCGGGAGGACTTCAAACCTTGAATTAATAAAAGGGGGGGGGGGGGGAGAAATAACATTCAATACTGAACAAAGCACATGTATACAACTGGACATTTAGTGAATGAAAACTATATAAAAAATCGAACTGCTTGTCCAATGTTCAAAGTTGATGAGCTGGGATGCATTTATGTGACTTTTTGTGGAGTTCTAAGCCCATAAACAAAATCTGATTGATTCATATAAATATACTTTTGTTATTAAAAACAGTATGGATTACTTTACGGTAAAAAACAGCTACACATTAAATGGGTTTGAACATTATGTCCCAATACACAGATCTGTGGCATCAGGCCATGCACCCCTGAACGACACTGTTTTTCCTAATGATATTGAGTGTGCAAAACTTTCCTTTCATGATTTGGAAGATCTGTGTAACAAAATTCAAACTCCATTACCACAATTGTTGTAATTAAAATGGAAGGATATTATCGAATGGTTCTCACCCAAAAATTTACCAAATTACGACAAATTGCATGAACAAAGAGGCAAGTAGGGTCCAAGGGCATGAGAAGAGAATGACTTCAAACACAAAAATGGTATGAGAGAATGTGTACACTCTGAGGGTCAGTGAAGCTCTGCCGTCCTTCTTTATTCTAGCATACAGAAACACTGGTTTAGCTATTTATAAAACACAAGCTTGATAGGGCCTACCAAATTCTGCCATAGATATAAGGAATGAATTGAATTGAACATCTGGTCAACATAATGTAAATTGACATACTGTGTATACCAATCATGTACAACATGCCCAGTGCAGCTGTATAAGTAATGACTTAACCCTACACTCTCACTAAAATGCAACAAAAATCACATAGCTAAACAGGCCTAGGCTAGTAATATTACTAGGCCAGGAATTAACAGTACTTACTTAGGCTTACTTAGCCTCGTAGCAATCACAGGCATTCCCAAGAAAATCCTGGAAGGAGCTTACCAGAAATAGGATAAAGTATACTGCAAAATGTTGAAAAGGAACACACCATTTAAAAAATGTTCAGACTCAAATCAGCATTCATTTAAGCTACAGTATTGCCTTTGGCTTCATTCTTGTGTAAAAACATTGCAAAGCTAACAAACTTCTAATTTGTTTTACATTCCATTGCTATAAAGGTGCCACAAATAGTTTCATTATAGGTTCCAAAAAAAATCTCTCGACTATTTTCAGTGATAAATGCCGAATAGCCTTAATTAGGCGTATCTAGTTTAGGACAAGCATTGTTAGCATAGGTCTAACTCTAAAGAGTAAAGTTAATAGGATATCATACAGTCCAGTACAGTTAGCCACCGTAGCTTTAACTTTAACAAGTTAGTATATACCTAGCCTAGCCTAGAATACCTGTAACATAACTGATGAGCACTTCGCTGCAACATAAAATGAATTGATTCACGTTTGCTGATTACCCGAAAACGCCTACACGTATTTCCCTGCTAATTTTCAGTTTTTTTGCGTTTTCTACACTTGATTACCGGTCTACAATTTAGCCAGCAACAGCGCGCTGATAAAACAGTAGCAGCTCCCTGGTTGAACAGTTCAGTGTACACACACACTAGTACTGTACGTAGCAACGTACCGGTACCAAGTTAGCCTCATTGAAGGTAGCAGCCACTAAGAGCAGCCACTAAGGAAAAACATGACAAACAGTACTTCTAGGTATGGAACGCCAAAAGGAATACCGGTGGCGCTACTACCCTAAATCGGAGAGAGCCTTATAAGGCTCTGAAATCGGAGGTGCTACTACTCTAAACTCGAGGTGCTACTACCCTAAGCAGGAGGTGATACTACTCTAAACAGAAGGTGCTCCCTGTATGCTTCAGTACACTGTGGTGTACCTTACCACGCTGTGGACTGGTGGCCCCCTGAATTTTTTCGATTAATTTGAGCTATCGACCTAGTTGAGAGGTTCAATGAGCACCACATTAATGTAGATTGTTAATGAGTGCGTGTGTCGGTGGATGAGGGTATGTGTCCAATTTTTGGCCGAAACACATTGTGGTAGATTTGTATTAACTTACTATTAACTACTTAGCTACCCCGCCCCGTATACACGTTTTAACTCGCTTATAATTTAGCCCTTTAATAGATAGACTCACAAATACCACCATTCTTTAGTGTGATTTCTTGTTGTGTTTTATAACGGGAATACTACATACATTGGTGACGAAAGTTTCTTTCCAGTGTTATTTTTTGGTTTTGTCAAAATGTCTCGGCTTTTTGGAAAATTAGACGAGTTTAACGGGAAGGAGGAGTGGACCCAGTATGTGGAAAGACTGAACCGATTCTTTACCGCGAACGATATTACCGAGGAAACCAACAAACAATCAATTTTCTTGTGTTTAGTTGGGGTGGATGCCTACCAATTGTTGAGGAATATGGTACCCCCGGAAAAAAAACCTGGAAACAAAACGTTAACGGAATTGCGTATCAATTGGTTTTGTATAAGTGTAATTGAGGGCGTATTACCCAAGTGTTATGATTGTACAGAGAGCACCCCTGGTGCTTTGAATCTTTCAATTTACACAGAATAACCACTCTTAATAAGCAAGCCAAGTTTAATATGGCTATATGAAGTCAGTTATAACTGGATAAGTAATTAATCTATAGATATGCAGATAAAGATTTATCTGGCCATATAAAGCCAAATACAGGGGCGGCGATTAGTTTCAAATATTGGGGGACATTTGCTCGGATGCAGGCGCGTAGCAACTTTCATCCCCCAAATTGTTCGTGCGCTGGTTTTGATAGCCCCCCAGATCACCGGAAATGGCACTTCTCAGGCTTGAAAATGACCAACCAGATGTACACTTTTGCCTGAGAACCAAGTTTTTCCAAATAGTTTTTTTTCCATCCATAACCTTTTTAAAGATTGTCACGAGTCACACATCATGTTCGACCACATTGCATCTCATGTGGATCATTGCTTTCGTAGCTAATACTACGTAACGGCCCACAATAGCCGTCAGCCCCACTTTTCAAGGTTTTAAGCCCATTATTTGTTCAAAATTTGAAAAATGAATTCACTTCAAAACATACCCATAATGTTGCACAAAATTCATCTATGGACAACCAATAAAGATAAACCACCTTCAACCCCTAAAAGACCGGACAAAATTGCACGAGTAGATGAAGTAAGATGAAGAATGTTGGTCAGGGAATTTTCGAAAATTCAGACACAGTTAATTTATTGATGTACAAATATTAAAACCTCTTATAACGGCTACTATAAAACTTCGATATCATAAAAAAATACCAAAAAATATGCTCGAGTGGGGGCGGTCTCCCCCTTCGCCCCCCTCCCTTGGTTATGCGCCTTCGGTTAGAAATCTTGTAAGAAACAGGCCAAATGGAAACCCAGTGAACCCATATCGATGTGGATCATATATATGATTGTACGTACTTACACTCATACGCAAGAGATGTACAGACATTATGATAATAATCACGAGTGACAACATGCTTTACGGTCACAGGTCACAGAAACGACCACGAAGAGTCATTTACCTCATGCAGCAGTGTTGGATGAAGTTTTAGCCACCGCCAAATATGATTTGGTTAAATAACCTCAACGCATTATTTTCAATTTATAGCCACACAAAAAAAACATGCCATCAAATATTTGAGGGGGGGGGGGATATTATATACTATATCCCCCACCTAAAATATTGAGGGGGACATGTCTCCCCGTCTCCCCATGATCGCCGCCCATGGTCATATATAACTGGATATGTAGTCAATCCATAGTCAGTGTCTTTGGTGTTCACTCCCCAACCCGTTTGGCTACGCCTCTGCACCTGATCGAACGATCTTTACCAGAACTGTAATTTTCCAATTTTCTTTTGTTTCGGTTGTTGCATATTTTGAATACATTTATTGTTTTTAAGGGTACCTCCATGTAAACTATGCATATCCTCCTATATGTCTACCGTAGTATACAACTGTTAGTAGGCCTATCACTCGTATATAAAGTAGGAACTTCCTTACCGATCACCATTTACTCGCTTCCAATCGTCTGTGTCGTTCATTTCAGCTAACTATAGACCTAAATACTTGTAATACCCGTATATGATACCATGATGCTGTGCACATCCGCTATAGCAGTTTGTGTGCTGGCCTATATCAGTACGACATCATTGGCAGTAGACGTCCCTTTGTCAGACCATGGCTTCGATGGCTTCGACGCAGAATTCAAAATGACCAAGAGTAATCTCCAGAAAGTAATAGACAGGGTTAACAGTCAGAGTGGACCAGATGGTAAGTAAAGTCAAGGGCGTAGGAACCGGGGGGGGGGGGGGGGCTGGGGGGGGGGGCGCCAGCCCCCCAGTGAAAAATGTGGAGGGGCGGAAGTATCATTCCGCCCCCCCGCTTCGCAAGTCAGAAAACCCCTTTTTCATTTCCAAATGAGAAAAAAATCTCATTTAGAGCACCAAATTGCATCTAAGGCCAGGTGAAAATGCAAAATTATATACAAAATGGAGTGGGTGGGTTGAAGTGTGCTATATTGCACCAAATGGCATCTGAGGCCACCTGGAAATGCAAAAGAATCCAAACGGGAGGGGGACACCCCCTCCCCTTAGACCCCTCCCCCAGGCCGGCCATCCGTCTTCAGCCCCCCCCCCACTCAAAAGTACCTTCCTACGCCACTGAGTAAAGTACAGTGTCGGGAGTATAGGAACAAGGGCGGCGGAACCGGGGGGGGGGCACAGGGGGCACGTGCCCCCCACTTTTCCTCAGGTTAAAAATGTGCCCTTTTTCTACATAACAATGTCTAAATAAAAAAGAGTTTACAAAGCGAAACCCACTTCGAATGAAATATTTCGGGAAGTAGGAGCCCAATTTGATTTGGGGGGGGGGGGGGGCTGTAACGACTTGCCCGAAAATATTGCCAATTTTTTTTTCGTTCAACATCTTAATGTGCATATCATATAGGGATGCGTTGGTTATTACATTGCATGCCAATAACATACACTCATTTGCCGTGTTATAACCCTTCCAAATTGGTTATTATTATTGGGAAAGTCGTTACAATAATAATGATCATAATAATATTAGTTTAACCATTGAAAAACACATAGAAAATTGTTTTTCTTTCAGTATTTTGACATATTTCATTTGCTTTCATGCATGTATCAATCGCGTGTGCAGGGATTCGGACTTTATAATGATTTCACCTCATTTTGTCTTTTTCCTTGCTTCCCAATTTGCACAGTAGATATTGCAGTGCTAGTATGCATTGTTTCCTTGAGAGGGGGGGGGGGGGGTGGCGTTGATGGAGTGATGTGTATACGCATATAAGATAATACAATAAGAGTTATAAAGGGTACTAAGTATCAGACTGCATCAGTTCAATCGAATTTCTGCAAAGTGTCCTTCGACGTTGGTGCCCCCCCCCCCCCAGATTAAAAGTGCTTTCGCCGCCCTTGTATATGAAGCAATGAAAAGTGCCGAGTACGGCGGACCCGGGCATACAAAATTGGCGGGATTTGGTGATGTTCCACAAACATTGTTGAATTTTTGGGATATGAGGTCATGAGAAAACGTTGCAAGATATATTAACTTTAGGCAGTATGGTTATTTCAAATTTTTCTTTTCCTTACGTGTGTTTGCAATTTCACTTAGAGACAATAGAATGGCTTTGTTATAATATTGTTTATTGCTTGTGCAAATATTGTTTAGCGACGTCACCCTGAAAAGGTCACGACCTAATGCTTTGACAGCCAAGGTTTGCAGTGTGAAATTCTGCTTACTAGAAGATGAGACCTTTACTCACTAACATATGCTTATATGTTAGTTATGTTCAAAAATTAAATTTCACGTCATCCCAGAAATGTCGGCAGTTTCTTTTTGGAGGGTTCCCGAATTTCCAAACCATCTAGAATGCTTTTGTCACCCTAAAGAGGGTCGCAACCCCCCACTTTAAGTACCAGTAGTTTAGCTGACAGTCCGTGTGGAAACACTTTAACCTTGCGGCATCATGATTTTCTTTGCAGATGTGAAGTTCTTCCTACCGGACGATCAGACGTTTACTCACGTACATTACGCTATTTGCATCGCTTTCGGGAAAGTCACCGCGCCGTCGTTTGCCAAATCGATGTCGGAGGAAGATTTGAAGCATATCAGTACGTCGCATGACAACCTGCATATCTATATTCCGTTCTTGAGCTCAGAAGAAGGCGGTTCACCAGAGCTTAGACTTGAACTACTGAGTTTCACGTCTAGTCATGGCCATTTCGTCAGTCCAAATGTCATTTTTGACTTGCAACCGGCTGATGTGCTGCAGTATGACATCAATGACGGTAATGCTAACCTATCGTTCCGCTTTGGCGACCTTGCCTTGAACATGACCGGTGATTTCCGAGCTTCATGTCATTGGCAAAATCAGCATGACGTTGCAGAATTAGAGGAAACCATCTCGGAACTTGGTATCACACAAAATATCCCCGACTTTTCGATTTGTGAAGAACTGACAAATCCTGAGGGCAACCAATTTTGTGACGTGGCTGAAGAGTTTGCGGACATAATCGACGAATCGGGATCAAACGTTTGTATCCGCTGGACAATAGCTAACAGCAATGTGGGAAAATGCGATGCCTTATTCCACATCCTTCACATCTCTGAAGAGCTAAAGAAGTTTCTTGGTCTGGCTGATGACCACCCCAACTCCCTGGTGGCGGAAAAAATCAACGTGCTTGCCAATATTAATTTGAAAGTTCCATGTGTGGAGTGAAAACATTGCAAGGGAAAATATTCTCTTTCATATCTGGTGTTTGGTTTATATGCTCTTTATATGTATCATGTTTGTGAATTGGATTCTAAGTGTGGGTTTTAAATGTATTGATTTAATGTAATGTTCCGCATAAAGTAAGATTTTGATGGCCGTATGTTCTCCACCAAATTATTATTAAGCAATTGACAATTTGCCCATTTCTCTAAATATACTCCAGGCAAAAGTTTCTTCCCTTATCATCCACACTCTTCGGAGATTCATAAAGCCTTTTCAAACTTACAAACTTGATTAATAGTCCAAGTTAGGTCTAAATTATGCTATAACTAAGAGGATGTGATTTTCAAACATATATGAGTATTTATAGACATATGTAACCTACATTATATGCGCATGGTATTGACAAAATTGTAGTTTCTATAACCGGGTGTTTTACAATAGACATACTCAGTACGAAATTAATTAAATAAACGACATCACGTACTCTGCGTTGTTATGTTTCTACATCATTCAAACTAATCAAAATCTGTAGATCTGTAGATGTAAACGATTAAGCCATGGAACAGGGTTGTTGGTTGTACATATTGAACTGCTTTTTGCTATACCTGCATTAAATTTATGCCAATTATGAGTCACATTCAGTCTTCATTTCTTTTCCACACTCTGGCGGATGCAATTATTACTTTACCCAGCGACGTAGCCAGGAATTTGCAAGAGGAGGGGGGGGGGAAGCATATTTTGCGATTGATATGGGGAGGGGTCTCAGGGGAGGGATGTCCCGCTCCCCCTTTGAGAAATTTTTGAACAATTGAAGGTCCTTAGATGGGATATGGTGCAATGTTTTGCCAGTTTCATCATCATCATATGATATCATATTATGAACAGATTTTGTTTCTTGTTGAATTCTTTTACATGTTTTTTTTTATACATATTATACCAGAAAGACAAACACAGTCCTCTTTTACAATTTTTTTCCAGTAGGATAATCCTTTTTTATTGTCCAATATCTGGACTTTAATACATTTGACGAACTTAACTGACAATATGTTCTATACGAAATTTAGTTTTGTTCTGTTTCAATGGCACACCCTTCACATAAGTAATTTTTTAACTCTTTGTGATTTTGTATTCAGAACAAAATTTGAAGTTACAGATGTAGGCGAATTTTCACAACAGAAACAGAGGGATCTGCCAAAGACACTGATAGATTGCTATAACGGTAGACTACAGTCGGTTTCAAAAAGCTGTATACAGCCAATTATAACCACAGACACTTGTTGAAAGCTTTCAATGAAGCTGATATCACATTTTTGCAGGTATATGCTACAGGCAGATACATTCTTTGACAGCTCATGCATGTAAAGTGTATGATTGATTAGATCAAGATCTTCAGATAATATGACAAAATAAAGGAAAAAGGTATCGAATTGTAATATTGTAAACAGGCATGAATGGTTTAGCTGAGCAAAGTTCAATATCAGCATAGCCGGTATGAAGGGTGGGCCGAGGGTAAAAATATCCAGAATGCCCCACTTCTGTGTAAATCATGAAAAATGTCGTTTTAGGAAAACTCAGGTCAGTTTGTTGTCTGTTCGGTATATTCTTTACTATACGTTAAAATTGTAGTAACAAAATGTCCTTATATTTAGAACCTGTCAGACGAATACTTGAACTCCTGGTATACCGTAAAACGTTCCTGGTGGAATAATCCTGGTATATTTTGGGTTAAAGAAATGTGCGGTCAACCAGGTAGCCTGGTCACTCTTACGCTTGTAACCACTTTCCTGATAGACATCAGTGACGTTCTGTATTAATCGTCTGTATCGCGGGCTTTTTCACATGGCGAACTCTCATAATGGATTCTGTCATCCTTTAACGATAGATTTGAAGGTGAGCATTGTTCTAAGAATTAGGATGTACAAAGTTACAGTATGGTGTATCTGCGTTGACAGTATGGTATCATTTCGTGCCAATTGTGCAAAGAAATGGACGCCTATAGCATAACTTGTAACGTTAGACCTACAGCCTACCATACTCTGCACCATATAAAAAAGTTCCTTAACAAATAGAAAGAGAGTGAATTGTTATGTTTCTATAAAGATGGTTTTATATGTTCTAGTTGATACCAAGTTATCCATGGAAGTGCTCGTAGTCTTATTTGGCACTTTAAAAACAGACATGCTCTTTGGCTGATCGATTATTTACCTGATAAGTAACTTGTGGTCAAGATGATTGTGTACAGACATTTCGATATTCGGCTGCTCTCAAAAGACATACTGAAAGAAACATTACATGAATCAGGGTGGTGGGCAATGCGGTAGGTAAAGATAATATTTATCTCACTGAGGAAGGTGTTGATGAAGAACTCAAAGTTAACCCTCATACAACGGTGTCTATAATCATTATATGCTTGGTATTAAGAGGAACAAAATTATCAACTTTGGAAAACATCGTCCACGGTTTATCATGCGGACTGTAAAACATCGATTTAATCTTCTGATGTTATTGATATATTGGAATTCAGAACAAAAGAGTTTTACCGGGCATAGGAATAGACAAGGATCATAATGGAAGGCGAGCTCTCATAGTGGATATATTTAATAAATATAAAAATCCATTTAAACACTTATAAACGGCTCATCAAGAACATATTAAATACTTTGTACAAAATAACCTTTTGATTAAACAACCTTAAATCCCCATATGCTGTTGCATACTACCCTGACAATCATACAAACTCTGTTCATATTATTCAGGTAGTAAGACATGCCTATTTCCATACATCCCACTGCATGATCTATTGAAATGTGTTTTGGAAAGTTAGGGCTTCATGAGAACTGTTATCCATTACCAGCATATTAACTACTAATGCGTGATTTACATAATGAAGTTGTCTGTGAAGGCCGTGGGTTCTTCTCTTATCTAATGTAGACCAGACTGCTTTTGTGCGTAGATAAGTGCGAGGTTACCAATCTTCTATAGGTTCAAAGGCAGGGCTGCATCAAATTGAAGAAAATTATTGTACAGTGGTAAATTTACCTTCTACGTTTCGTTCCTCTTTGAGCAACTGCTGTCTAGGGACATGATACAATGCAGTGAATGTAAAAACGTATGGATTGACCCAAATTTGCGACCACTTGTTGATGACATACTGGTTCTAGAAAGACATGGATTTCACATAAATACATATGAATTTGAAGGGACTGTTCACATAAGTATTGATTGCACAAGTTGTTGGGGATATTCTTGGCATGAATGGAATGTGTGGCTTTGTTGAAAGCTTTGTGAGCAACTATACTACTGCAAAGTGAATCAAAACCTGAGCAACTTCGAAACTGTGTACTTTAAATAACGATAACTTACCAGTCACTTTTATCAAGAACGAAGCCGCGGTGTCATCTCTGTCTAAGCAAAATGTACATCCCATCATTACCTCCAGGTTTAATATTAGGGATGGTCAGTGTGTAGTGACTTGCATGACATTTCTTTATACAAAAAAAATATGTTATAACGTTTGTTAGTGCTATATCCATCTGGATAGATCATTTCCTTCTGTCCTTCACGCATGATCTACCATTGCAGTGGAGTACTGCCCCTCGATACTGGACATTGTAAGCAAACCGAGCCTCTGAGGCTAACGTCACATAGTTCAATCGTTGTATTAGAAGGTCCGTCTGGCATCGAACAGTTACCATGACCATTGGTTTGTCTAACAGTTCATGTGAATCAGTAGAAGTAGAAATCTTACCTCTAACAATAGTAAGACATTAAGCAAAACATATTAAGCAGTGGTGTAAAGCGCTGTAAATAAGAAATGCATACCGTAAAGAAAGGACGCTACACAAAATAGAAATAGACGAAAATATTTCACCATTTCGAGTTTTCAAATAAAAGTGTTAAACGTCATTTACTTTCATCATTAGTAGAAGGCCGAGATAAATGAAGGCTTCGAATCGTTAGTTATGATAGTATAAACAGTACATGAGGCTTTCGTCTCTTGTTTGCTGACGGATAACTATAAACCAATGACCTCCGTAATGCTTGGTATTGTACGCTAGTCATATATTCTTACATTGTTCCTAATTTACTTTATGCGTCACGATTATGTTTGGGAGGGAAATTACCACAACGACGACAGTTGTCACACACGTTCTGTGTAATTGAAGTTCGATGATGTATTACTTTTCATTGTTACAAATAAATTATTATGTTGACAGTCATAACACCAACATAAATGTGTGCAACGTTCAACAAGCAACGTCATGTTTCTTTCAACTTTAATATTTTGATATTAGTATTTGGTAAAGAGCAAATGAATTTATTGCTAGAACTGAGCTACCCAACCCTTAGTTGGTGGAGATCTCTATATTGCAGAAGACACCGTAACTTGCACACCGTGTAACCAGAGGTCACGCCCCAGTTTCATTTGTTACAATCCAGAAAGTGGCAAGGAAGGTTTTTCAAGAAGAAAAAAAAATCTGATCTTGCACAATATTATATGAGTAAACGAATAACCGAAAAGTGGTAGGGAAAATTAAGACCACGGTAACGAGTAAAGCTATTATATCTAGAACGGAGCCCAACTAGTGACGTTTTGATTACTGTTATTCTGTTTTTCATAAACTTACATAACATCATGATTTCTCTGTTTCACGCTATTTGGAAATGTTATTTGTTTGTTACACGCTATATCAATATTATTTTGTCAGTTTCACGCTATAACATTATTTTGTCACGCTGCGTTTAAGAATCTGACGTCAAAGCTTGGCGCCACAATGGAATATGCAGGTATGCAACAACTGGTTACTAGCGGTCAATTAAGTTTGTTATGATCATTTTATTACCTTATCAAATCACACGTTATGCACGTCCTTTGAAGCTGGTGGCTGTTTTTTGTACCCTTTAATTATCAATACTTAGTTCGTTGGTTGCAATTTAATTGAAAGACATTATTTATTGTAGGTTATGAAAAGCTTTTCAACTGTCAAGGGGTTGAAAACGTTTGGTGATATTCTATTACATTCAATGGTATACCCTTCCCTTTGAGAAATCATGATTCGGTCAGTTGGCTGCAATGTGAAACAGAGCTATCATTTTCATATTTTAAGATATGTCTAGCACAACCTTAATTGTTGCCAGTTTTTACGACTGTTCGTGCATATATATGTTGTTAAATGTAAGGCATTTGGAGGAACTTTTAGGGAGAGAGGAAGGAAGGAGGCAAGCAGTCCCATGACGACAGTGGCTACAGTCCTGTGTATGATAACAGCAGCACCTTTATTATGCGTAAGCATAGGACTCAGACAACTATATAATTACAATGTATTACAGATTTGTTAAGTACAAATGATGTGTACTGTGCTATGTGCATGCATGGAAGTTACAAGAAATCAAATGGGCTTTCCAGGGATTTGGTTTTGTAAAAATCTGACTGATTCACTAAATGCAATATCAATCCTAAGAGCTGTCTTGACTCATCCTTTAGCAAACTCTTGCAAGTTTTATAATAACTATCACAAGTACAAAACATAGATGCGTTAGTTGTAAGCACTTGCATGATATGAAGATGAAATCGTTTTGTGCTTGGCAGGAAGTCACATCTCTTAGCGAAGTGAAAGAAACATATAAAGCCCAACATTACAGTCACCTTTACTTAGTTTGAATTATGAGACCGACTTATTTAGTGTAAAGCTGACAACTCCAAGAATATATAACCTACCATTAAGAAAACATGCATCAGGGGCAAATCCATGGTTTTAAAAAGATGGTGTGTGACTCTGAGGTGATTGAAGTGAACTCCAACATTGTGTTTCGGCAAGAGGGCTTACATGCAAAGTGGTGCAATCATTTGTATCCTTTTAACTGCATTTGTGAATATGACTTAGCGTATGGTGTTATAAAATGTAAACCATTTGCAAGGAAAGTTAGAGAAAGGAAGGGAGGGAAGGAGGTTCGTTTTTTCTCATGATCATAGTGGCTAAGACTCTGAATGTATATTAACGATATAAAACATTTAAAAACCCATAAGAGGTAGTTAAACCCATGTATCTCATTTATCAGTGACTCAAATGGAGATGTTGTGTTTTTTATACAGACGACAACCCAGAAGCCTTCACACGCACGGGACTTTAATCAGTTGTAAATCACTTACTGAATCAAAGTTAACTTATTGGGAGAAATCTCGGGCTATTTTTATTATGGCTAATGAGGAAAACCCTGCGATGAAATGACGCCGTGATATAATAACAAGTAGCCTGTCGATGGTCGTATATAGATCATAGCTTTTTAGTTTTCTTTTGCCATTGTTGTTGTCGTTCCCGTTTCGTTCCCGACAATTTCTATGCGGAGATGAAACGTCGCTCCTGTTCTCCCCCTTGTTATGCTACTTTTCATAATGGTCAGTAATGCGACGGGTGTGATATAACTTCACTTTAGTTTTGTGTTAAAATGGTTTGTTATCATACTATTTTTGAGATATTGTGGAGATCGCAATACATATTCACGCAGTGTCCAGGAACGAACTGCATTGCGAAATTTGATGAAATTTGTGATAAATTGAGTCCTAAATAATTTTCTTGTAACAAGTTAACACATCTTTAAATTATATTGACACATCTGGGTCACATGCTATACACTTCTCTGATGAATTTGTGAACAAACAACGGTTTTTATAAACACTAAATGCGTTATTGCCTGTGACAAAAAGAATTCGATAAATTTCGAATTATTTTTATTGGTATTGCCTTGGTTACGTTGTAAACTTATTTAAATATTTCTTGGACATCAAAGGAGAAATGTGTTGCATTCTTGCACTATATTTCACATTGACAGGTGGGACAGAAGGGGAAACCGCCAAACTGATGGAACACTTGTTTACTCACAAAATACCGTAGAAACACACACATACAATGAGTCTTTCAGCGGTTTACATATTATAATTTTGCTACGTTATGACTTACTAGGCTAAGAAGTAAAAAGAACGAATTCTGTTGAGATGATTTATTATGAAAATTGTGATATTGGTACAATAAGGCATATCATGTGGAACGTTATTTTCGTGATCAGTGGAAATGCAACGAAACTGCCAAGTGGACCTTTTCGCAACACATACCCACTTCTTTTCAAGGCCTAGATTTCAATCTCTAATTCACGTGTTCATTCCAATGAACGATTGAATTAATACCAGCAATTTCTCGGTCGGTAGTTCCAGTGAGAAGACTTCCAGATAAGAGGTAAAGTAAAGATTAAATCATATCCGTTGGTGCATGAGTTTCAAAGACTGCATATGCATAATTATCAGGCAATTATCTTCAACTTAGTTTCAATTTAAAGAATGTATGCCTCTAAATAAATTGTGAAGACTTCTTTTACCCACTGAGTTTTGGCATTCTCTGCATGATCCTTAGTATCTTTAAATGTAACTCTTTAAATTATGCTGAAGCGTGGTACCATATTTACAGCAGATTGTATTGTAACCAGTGCTGCTCAGTATATCGTAATAAGTCACTGTTTTTTGGCCTTTCTGTTTATTTGCTTTTCTTGTCATTTACATTTACATTGTATATAGATCATACTCCATATGTGTTCACATCATATCAATTGCAATGAGGTCTCAGTTTGCGACTGTAGTATCGTTTATAATCTCATAAAGGAACGTAAGCTAAATAAACGTACGCTAAAAACAAAACAAAAACATGAATATGTCACTATTAAGAACAGTCATTTTTCCCTTCAAGTTTTGAACTGTTCAGGACCAGATACTTATTATGTCACGTAACGCCTTTAAATGTTTATTTGTTAGTGTTATTAACCTCCTTCAAGCTTTGGCGGTTGTCAAGAAGATGTTTCGTTTCGATCTATTAATGTAAACCAAGTACAGGAGTTGGTCAATTAATTTTAACATGTAGCGTTTTCGTGAAGAAAGGATATACATGATGATGAAATTGACTTTGTTTGTCCTTAAGGTAAAATCATACGTCAATTTCTTCTGCCAATATCGGATTAAAGGCATTGATCATCCTTCTTCAAAAATATTAAAAAGTTCTTATTTACTTTCCGCCTCTTTGTAATGTTACGAGGGCCCATTGTAGCCTAACGCTAGTCACTGCTAGTGAGAAACCTAACGTTATAATGTGGAGAGTAATTGAAATTGCCTACGTGATAAATCAGTATTTGAGAAATTAGGTCGGGTTACCGTGTCACAATGTTATAATACACGATTGTTCTGGTATATTCCTTATGATGACGCGCTGGTCTCGGGTTAACGTCGGTTTACGTGGAATCGCGTGTAAGCTGTGCACGGCATCTTCGTGGATTCTCTGGAACGTTCGCTAGATATGCAAAGGACTTCCAAGAATAGAGAAACTGGGTCAGGTGTATCGAGAAAGATCTGGAGGATTCTTGACATGGCGAATCGTATATAAAAGCCCGCCCAGATCGGAGAGTTTCTCAGTTTCTGTACGAATACAAGCGACGACACATATTATACCATTCTACTATATATCGTCAGTGCTCAACTACCAGTAGTTTCTGAGGGATTGAGATATCGATACTAAGATTGATTCTACACTTCCACTCAGAAGTTTGAAGAGGACTTTGCTGTGAAACTACAGTTTTTCAGTCTTTATTTGGGAGAAGGTGAAGAATTTCTGTCTCCGTTGAGGAAGTTCGTTACGCCAGGAGTTAGTGGCTATAAAGCTGATTTTGGACTGACTCTGGTAATATTTAGTCGGCGAGAAGTTCGACTTGTGCTTCACTCTATTGTGGCTGGAAGTCCGTCTTCTATTTTGGAGCATCGCCGGAAAGAAGGTGACTGCTGTTTCTGGGATCGCGAGAAACTTCGTTGAGGACCAGTGAATTTCGCGGTACAACGGACCGAGAATCGTCGTCATCGAGGTCGTGGCCGCTGAGGGATATCGCCGTTGGAAGAGACCAGCGTGTTTTAAAGTGTATCCTATCTTGTTAAGTTTGTGAGTAATTTTCTATATATTTGTAATTACCACTTGTTGTTGTTGGTTCGAAATCCATTGTTCAATATAGTTTACGTTTCATTTAAAATCTCTAGACTCGTCAATTTGTCTGTGTTCCTTACGGAAACGAACCCAGGCCTGTGTCTCGTTAAAATTAATTATCGAGACCTCTCGCATTCCAGCGTAACAGTAAAGGAAACGGTTGTTTATGCTGATATGTCAAAAGTTTGTCAAATTAAATTCTTAAGATTGTTATGTCAAGATATACGATAATGTCGTCACACAAATACATGCAACAATCGGACACAGTAAGTAGTCATTAATCAGTACATATTCTTAGCGACAAGATTCGGCTTGAGATTTCAGTCTATAATATTAGCAAACAAGAGTTTATTCCTTAACTGACATAGATGAGACTTTTGCAAAGATTAAATGAAGCATATCTTCTTGGTATCACAATTCGCTGGCGCTATTCTCTTTTACATATTTCAATGCAATTTTATAAATATATCTACTATACCAAACTTTGAAATAAGAAGTTGATATTCCAGTATTCATATACAGGCTTAGAGTGGCACCTTTTCCAGACTGTATATTTAAAATGTTGTTTCTTTCAAATCAAACCTGTGGGCTATAATGTTTCCGTATTGGTCACATATACGAGACCCAACAGAAAGTTCTGCAATAAATTACGATAGCGGGTTAAACCTTCCTATGCCTTAAGTACTTTCAATATTCCAACCTCTGTCGTAATTCAAGTGTTCTGGAAGAATAGAATAACGATTCTCATACTGAAGATGTTTGTAAGTAGTAAATGGCACATGACATTATTCAAAACAGAAATTACTAGTCATGTAAATGGCTACAAAAGTGTTTTTCATCCTGTTAATCGTAGCTCTGTGTGCCCTCTCAGGGAAGATGGCCGCAGCAATCTAATAATAAAATAACAAGCGTGCTAGTAACGTACAAATTGCTGTTAAGATATTCACAGGTAAAATGTGCTATATCTTTAAAATGTTCCTTAAAGACTAACTCGATTATGACGTCAGCACCTCAGTGGAGGCATAGATTTATCCGATGATTTATATAAAACGACTAAATTTGTTTTCTTTTAACATAATGCAACAGAGCAAGCTTGGTTGACATTAAACACTATTTGTTATTGGACATTTTGAACTACATTGTAAACATATATCATATGAGACCACGTCGTATGTGTCCCAATGAATTTTGTGTTGCATCGGAGGATTCAAAGGCCTGAGTACTAGACTATGTAGTCAAGTCACTTTTAGTGTTTAACCTCAGATGTTTAAATGGTTAATTGAACTGATAGCAGTGATTTTAAACGGTCTACACTATATCAAAATACAACAAAAATGTGTCTAATGTCATCCTTTAACACACTATCAATATGATCAAAATACTGTACATTATGTACACGATTACTGTTAAGTGTTTACTTCTGTATGTTAAACGTAGATAGAAAAGTACTGGAATGTGCCTGCCTAGGATATCAGATTTAAAAGAACCCGGAAAAAATAACACACTGTGGGTGTTCCTTATGTTGTTCGCTGTTATCGCAAGGTGGAGTATCACGACGCACGGAAACGCAAAATGTTTTAATATTTTTCTTAGTAAGGAAACACTATGCTGTACGTTGTTGTCATGGGAGTGGTTTCCGGAGGGGGGGGGAGGGGTTGGTTTCGAGACTCATAAGAGGATCATCGTGCACGCGATATCACCATTTCGAGTATTATATGTTATATATTATTATATTATAAATTATTTTATAATTTATATCAACTTTATCACTTTAGTTTAGTCAAATACTTAGTGTTTGTATTACCCGCCGGGTCTTTCTTGCCGTACACAGAAAGCGTCACTACTTGATGAGTAGCTTCAGTATATGTCGCATGACGTCAATTTCTGTTGAAATTGAATATATATATACTTATATACTTATATTATACTTATATATACTAATATATATATATATACTATATATGTACTTATTTATACGTACAACTTGCACCCGTTTCCTGATTGATAGAAATGATACAGAAACAATATATATATATATATATATATATATATATATATATATATATATATATATATATATACATTTATATATATATATATATATATATATATATATATATATATATATATATATATATACATTTATATATATATATATTCAATTTCAATTTCGATTTTAATTTTATTTATATATATTTCCAAATGGTCTACCTAGCACAAATCTCGATTTTAAAAATACTCCATTGAGTACGATCTATAAATGAATAATAAATTAACTCCCTTCCTTGTTTCATAACCAATTGTTTTGCTTTCAGTTTTTTTAGTATGAGTAGGTGTATCATTCGAATAGAGACTGTAGTAAGCTTTGTTCACTATTGAAAGAGAAATTATCTGTTAGGGGAAAGGACGAGTATTACATATGCGTAACATTCTAGCAATGAGAGTGTTTCGCGAAGTAATACATTTTATCTCAGTAAATGTTTATGTTAACCTCTATCGCAGAAGCACGCTGAATGATTATTGCTGTTCTTAGAGGTTCATTAACGAATATGAGATTATCGACAAGATTCTTCAGACGTGATTTATTTATCAGCAAATCGCAGGTAAGAACCAATTTTCCATACATTGTAATTAGCATACTTTAGTGGCAGAAATATCATTACCAATTGTCGTAATTTTGCACTCATATATATGGAATACACATAACAGTTCTCTGTCTTGTAAATTTTGTACAATAGCTTACATGTGTCTACTATGAGCCTCCGGTTTATTACTACGTTTCAGTTATTGCCTATACGCACCACAGATGTGTTAAAGACACAAACAATATTAACCAGGGGCTATTGGTCATATGAAGACAAGACACCTTTTTTATTTTGTTCTTAAAATTCAAAAAGAACGAACATAACACAAACAATGAATATTAGTTTTTCCATCCTACATGGTGGCAAGCATTATTCGAGATATATGGCATGCATATTTTAATGCAAAATATCATGAAAGCCGGAATTATACCTAACACTCGTGTTTTTACATATTAATATTGAGACCATGCTCTCTAGAAATAAGTTGAATTTATAGTCTTGATTACATTCTGAGGTAGATTTTGTCAGATACTGTCTGAGTAAGTTTGTGACATTAATAGGTTCGCTTGTTCCTTTCCTGAAGCGTGTTAAGTGTTACATGTCTTGAAATTCCATCTCCGTGTTATTGATTTCCTTGTTATATGTTTCTATGTCGCACAG
This sequence comes from Apostichopus japonicus, assembly GCF_037975245.1. NCBI lineage: Eukaryota > Metazoa > Echinodermata > Holothuroidea > Aspidochirotida > Stichopodidae > Apostichopus > Apostichopus japonicus. The sequence continues at coordinate 13,945,782 of NC_092572.1, forward strand.
TCGTAAATCATGACGTATATTGTATGCTCACTAACACCACTTACAATACACAACAACATTTTCTGTCTTCTGATCATCGAAGGAAAATGCAGATGCCGTTCATGAACCGCCGTGTACTCTATCTTTACATACTGCTGGTACAATGGGGAATTCTGTTACATTCAGGTATGAGTTTAGTAATTACCTACTTACATCTTACTTAAGATAAAATATATTTATAATCAAATCACTAGTAATAAAAAAAAAACACAGCATGGTTGAATTAACAATATCCATGCACACATTGCTTTTGGAAAAATATGAACCAATACATTGTAAAACAGTTATTAATAACATTGCTTGTACCCATCTCTCCAGCAGAAAATGTTGTCCGTACTGAAGTAGCTGTCGCTGGAAGATCAATTAATATAACGTGTCATTTTCCATCAATGGATTTGAGTGATGTCATTGTTTGGGTCTTAAACAACAATACTACCATGGAGGACGAGTCTACGGGACGAAGGTATGCCACAGATCGATCCGGGTCGATGGCTTACTTGGAAATCTCCAATGTCACATTTGAAGACGTGGGGTTTTACAAGTGCATAAGGTATCCTAAACAAGGCTACGCAGAGTCGAAGACAAACCGTTTACACGTTCGAGGTAATTAAATGTGCAAACCTAATCGGTGTATTTGTGAGTTATTTTGCATTCCTAAACATGACCTACATCCACCTACAGGCAGGGTTTCTTTCTCAAAAGAAAAAACATAATTATGCACGCTACTTTTTGTACTTCATTCGTTTTTATTTTTTATTTAACAGGTGAGATGAAAGTTGAAGTGGATAGAAATTTTACATTGCATGATACGATCACCGCTAAATGTTGTGTTAGAAGTACAAAGTCAGAATATGACGTTCCATTCGAATGGTTTATAAGCAATGTTTGGAGCGTTAACGACAAATTTGAAGAGACCATTTCCATCGACACTGATATAATGTATTGCCGGAACATATCTATTACCAGTGAACGAAAATTTCACGAAAATTTCTTTGGTTGTTCAATTTCACCGGAGCTGAATGTAACTTCGAAGAAACCACTCCACATTTTTTGTAAGTTTCGTTTAGTTTCATTGCATGTTTGGTTGATTTAATACTGAATTGATTAACAATTACTTAGCTATAAATTCATACCAGGAAGTTTTTGCCAATTGATATGAACTCTTGCATAACCAATATCCACATCCTATTTTAATAATTGACGCATATTTGTTCACGAGTAAATGCAAGGGAAGTGTGACGCATTTCCTGATTAGCATGCAATTCCACGATGCCAATGACAAAGTATGTGACTTTACTAGATCCTGCGAATGTAGAGTGGATACCTTTGACCAACACCCCTCCGCCTATCATGGTTAACAGGAACCAGAACGTCACTATCACGTGCTTGTCTGATGGCAACCCTAGTCCTAGCGTGCTCTTACAGAAGAAAACCAGCAAGAACCAATGGATGGACCTTCCATTACTTGAAAACTTCTGGAATGTAACAGATAAAAACTGGAAGTTCTCTTACAACATCACTGAGGAAACAACGTGTGCTCTAAGATGTTTCGCTACAAATGACATTGGAGAGCCATCGGCAAGTGACGTCATCACCATAGAAGTATTAGGTAGATGCGCTTTTACTAAAAGTTATGATCCTGAAAATATCTACTAGACTAGTGGCCTTTAGAAGTATTTACATTTTAACCCGTGATTCCTATGACAAATAGCTTGATTGTCTGTATTTTTAAGGTATAATACTTTCTAAGCCATTCTCAACCGCACATTCTTTGACATCGTAGAGGCTCCAATTATTAAAATTTGTTTTTCGTGTTATATTTTTATTTTATTTGTAGGAATTGTAGCATCTTGTAATATATATTAAATATGTATATATATATTTATATATATATATATATATATATAATTTTTTTTTTTTTTTTTTTTTTTTTTTTTTTCACTCGCGACATTTTCACACGCGACAATAAGAATTTAGTAGGACTTGTTCAATTTTTGCAGCGAAAGCTAATGTTATCCTTATTACCACAAGACATACTCACGGAAAGGCGACCAAATATTCTCCTATTATATGTTTGGCCAAGGGGAATCCTCCACCAGATGTTCATCTTCAGCGTCTAACTGAAGAAACTGAATGGCGGAATCATTATTGTTATGAAATAGTAATACTGCCTCTTTGATGTTACCGAAAAACTCCATCGAGACACCTTACAGGCCCCTTATATATTTATCTAGGTCATGGATTCAGTTTTCCCACGAGAAGTTTTAACTATTTTATTGAATCTTGTTACAGGGCCTTTTCCCAAAATAGATTCCATTATGTCTGTGGAACATTCGAGAAGGTTCTCTCACGTGGTATGGAAGTTTCCATAGGAAAAGGGGTGGACTTCCAAACTCCCAACCAATCAGGGCAGATCAGTGCCAGCGCACTTATTTTTATATCGTTAAGTTAATACAGGATGGTCAGGTTATTGGCTGCCTACTGATTGTGCGCAGTGGGATTTTATAGAAGTAAGGTATAAAAGGCGGCATGTTGCCGCAATTCTTCACTCCGTCACCGCTCCGTCACCAGTTCGTCGCTTCGTCATTGCTTCGTCACCATTTCATCACTCCTTCTAATTGCGTAATTGATGGAGTCAAATCATTGTAATTTAGTTTTATTTGTAAAGAGAATCGACAGAGAAGAAATTATACCGAATCATTAATCAAATCCTATCTCGTCAAATTGTTTTTCTGTGAACTCATTGTTTTCTCCCGTTCGAGACATCTCCTGAAGAAGCATAAATACGGCATCAAGATAACCCTAGTACCTTTCTATCGCGAGTCCCGATATAGAATTACTATCGGAGGAGCCGGGCTCGTCACAATATTACATGGTGGAGATCGGTTGCTTTCTTCAGGAACAAAACGGTAACGGAACTTTTCACAACTTTCGTTCGTTACGATCAATACGAACAGGAGATTTTATTGGCCCGAAGACCTAACGAGGAACACAACGCATGTTCACGACATTGCCTAACATACACACTCTGCGATGGAAGTCAGCCTATACTAGCCTAAGTCTGTACACCGGATGCAGGAACCACTGATCGTACACTTAGTCTAACGTTAATCAACCCAGCATGCAGTTCGCGTTTGAACATTCGCGCAACTAGTACGTAGAATACTACAGCTCTAAACATCAGAACTGAACATTTTCGCGATCTAAGCCTAGGCTCTACCCGATGTTAACGGCGAACGAATCTGCAGTATACGAGATGTAGGCCTACCTGCTACTACCTGCCGCTACTACTACTACTTCTAGCCGAGGGACTTCAATCATCATTTGCAGTACCAGTTCTTAGTTAAACTTAAGGGTGAGTGAAATCATGCCAATTTGTATCCCAACAACCCCTATTTGAGATCAGAGTGTACCGATAAGTTATTTTAATCGTGTCCATGTATTGCATATTTGTTATTTGTATTTAATTGCGGTCGATAGTGTGTTCAATTAAGTCTAGGCTCATGTTGTATACTCGTAACTAGCCTTATTGTATTCGGCATAATGTCCGTCAGTGAACAGGAAACTTCGACCTCTGTTATGCAGAAACATAGGCCCACTGATTTTTTGCCATCACGATTTCAGGGCGATCTAATTGATGCAGATTTAGCTGAAGCTCATTTCTTGGGATTTGATGATTATTTGGAGTTGCATAAATTGCCGTCCCAAACCCCCCTGTAGCGGAAGAATTTACTGAAATATGTCGCATATTTAAGCGAACACTTAAAGGCCAAGCCAGACTCTGGATTGAAAACAAAAATTTTTCAACTATTGCTGATCTTCGCAAGCAATTCCTTGCTTGTTTCAGTCCAGGGACTTCTTCCAGTGCAAAATCACAGGCATTTCACGCATTGAGCTATACGCCAGGTGATACAGCTCAAGCTCATTTGGCCAAAATTTCCAAATCTGCAGCACCATTAAGTTATGGCGAGGATCAAATTAGAGATAAATTCATCTCGGCCCTGCCTTTGCAATGCCGCTCAGCAGTGTTGATGTCTTCATCACCACAAGCAACAATTGCAAATTTGGTCATGAAGGTACAATGCTATTTTGACTTACAAATCCAAAGTCAACCCCCAGCTTCTTCCGAACTATTTATGGCAATGCACGACAAAGCGTCTTCTGTTCAGACTCCTACTATTTCTGCATCTTCTGAGATACACGAGTTGTGTAACAAAATTCAGGAATTAGAAACTAAGTTTGATCAGTCACGTAGGTCAGAATCGCAAGACAATCCAAAAGATATGAGGCAAAGATATAGTTCTCGTGATTCTCGTGGTCCTAGGACAGGTCGGAATGATAACAGGAGAAGGTTACCATATTTTAATCCTTCAATCACATGCTATTACACGATATAATTTACATCGATATCCACATTTAAGAGCTGATGATCCCCTGGTTTCCAAATCCGAACAGGAAATCATGAGAGAAAACATTAATTTGGAGCAAGTATTCTGAATGCTTCAGAAACAGAAAGCATTTATGAATTTCTAGACTCACATAGAGATGCATTTTCTCTTTATGGTGAATTATCTCACTGTCCAAATTATGAGGCTGATATTACTCTTACTAATGATGAGCCATTTTACATACGTCCCTATAGACTTTCAGATGAGGACAAAGTCATTGTCGCCAGTGAGCTTGACAAATTAGTGCAATTAGGAATTTTTACAATAAACAATTGTAATATTTTGAAGAAGGGGTATGAGGGGGCGGGGGGGGGGGGAGAAATCGAAACCTTAGGAATCATTTTATTAATACTTTTATGGATGCAGTATTGTCACTGATGTACTTTTTGTGTTGTTTAAGTTTCAGGCGCGTATTCAGGATTTGTTAACGCGGGGGCGCGAATTATTATCTAAGCGGAGCGCCATTGGCGCACAGCGTACCCAAAATGTTTTGGTTTTGATATCCCCCCCCCCCCCCAGATCACCGGAAATCGCACTTCTCAGGCTTGAAAATGACCAACCAGATGTTCACTTTTGCCTGAGAACCAAGTGTTTCCCAACAGTTTTTTTTTCATCCATAACCTTTTTGAAGATTGTCACCAGTCACACATCATGTTCGATCTCATCACATATCCTGTGGATCATTGCTATTGTAGACGCCCTACATACCCGTCAGCCCCACTTTCCAAGGTTTTAAGCGTATTATTTGTTCAGAATTTGAAACTTCACATTTCTCGTTAATAAATTTACTTCAAAACATACCCATAATGTTACACAAAATTTCATCTATGGACAACCAATATATGAAAACCTCCTTCAACCCCTAACAGACCGGTCAAAATTGCACGAGTAGAGGGGAAAATGATGAAGAATGTCAGGGAATATTCGAAAATCCAGACGCAGTTACTTTATTTGTGTACAAATATTAAAACCTCTTATAACGGCTACTGTAAAACTTCGTTGAAGGAAATGAAAAAATACCAGATATTTCCGAAACCAGTTTCAAGTTCATTACACACTTTAGTTTAGGGAAGATTTTGGGATTTTCATCCTTAGTTATCGCTAGATATTGCTAGATATCCATACAGTACAGTGTCCTTGGGATTTTGGGGGCCTGATCTTGGGAAATTGCAAAATCGGGAGTGGTCACAATCCATGTATGTCATTGCACGACCTCTAAACGTCACTAATACACTACCCGATCACTTGTTATCGATGAAGTGGTGTGTTGCCGGATTTTGTCAAGGTCTTGGTACTACGGGCGAAGCGGTCATTACTTAAGTTTCGTAACTCATCGGAAAGCAGCGACGTAGCCAGGAATTTATATGCGGGGGAGGGTGGGGGCAGAATTTGCGATTGATATGGGGGAAGGGTGTAAGGGGAGGGGGTGAGAAATTTTTGAACTATAGAAGGTACTTAGATGCGATCTGCTGTAAAGTTTTGCCAGTTTCATCATTATCATATGATATCATATTATCAGCAGATTCTGTTTCCTGTTTGAATTATTTTACATGTTCTTTTACATATTATATCAGAAAGACAAACATAGTTCTCTTTTACAATTTTCCAGTCGGATGATTTTTGTTTATTGTCTAAATGTCTCGACTTATCTACGTTTGACAAACTTAACTGATGGACAATATAAACGTTCATATTTTACAAAATACCATGCAGTTTTAAACATTTTGTCGAATTGCTATACCACTGCCCCCCCCCCCCCCCTGGCTACGTCCCTGTCAGGAAGCGATAGAGTGGCACCTTTTCCACACTGCATACTTAAAATGTTGTTTCTTTCAAATCATACCTGTGGGCTATAATATTTCCGTGTTGGTCACATCTACGAGACCCAACAGAAAGTTCTGCAATAAATTACGATAGCGGGTTAAACCTTCCTATGCCTTAAGTACTTTCAATGTCCCAACCTCTGTCGTAATTCAAGAGTTCTGGAAGAATAGAATAACGATTCTCATACTGAAGATGTTTGTAAGTTGTAAATGGTACATGACATTATTCAAAACAGAAATTACTAGTCATGTAAATGGCTACAAAAGTGTCTTTCATCCTGTTAATCGTAGCTCTGTGTGCCCTCTCAGGTAAGATGGCCGCAGGAATCTAATACCTAACTTAATTACGTATTGTCGCTAACCTGTAATATGTTTAAAGGACATGTCATTAGCCAGGCAAGAAAAAATAACAAGAGTGCTAGTAAAGTACAAATTGCTGTTAAGATATTCACCTGTAATATGTGCTACATCTTTAAAATGTTCCTTAATGACTAACTTGATTATGACGTCGGCACCTCGGTGGAGGCATAGATTTATAGATTTATCCAACGATTTATATAAAACGACTAAATTTGTTTTCTTTTAACATAATGCGACAGAGCAAGCTTGGTTGACATTAAACACTATTTGTTATTGGACATTTTGAACTACATAGTAAACATATCATATGAGACCACGTCATATGTAACCCAATGAATTTTGTGTTGCAGTGGAGGATTCAAAGGCCCGAGTAATAGACTATGTAGTCATGTCACTTTTATTGTTTAACCTCAGATGTTTAAAGGGTTAAATCTAAAATATATAAAGGGATATAGATATACGCAACCTGAACTGATAGCAGTGATTTTAAACGGTCAAAATAAAAATTAAAATTAAAAAACGGAGGCAATTTCGATTTTCATTTTATATATATATATATATATATATATATATATATATATATATATATATATATATATATATATATATTGTTCTGTATCAATCAGGAAACGGGTGCAAGTTGTACGTATAAATAAGTACACTACATTGAGTACGATCTATAAATGAATAATAAATTAACTCCCTTGTTTCATAACCAATTGTTTTGCTTTCAGTTTTTTTAGTATGAGTAGGTGTATCATTCGAATAGAGACTGTAGTAAGCTTTGTTCACTATTGAAAGAGAAATTATCTGTTGGGGGAAAGGACGAGTATTACATATGCGTAACATACTAGCAATGAGAGTGCTTCGCGAAGTAATACAATGTATCTCAGTAAATGTTTATGTTAATCTTTATCGCAGAAGCACGCTGAATGATTATTGCTGTTCTTAGAGGTTCATTAACGAATATGAGATTATCGACAAGATTCTTCAGACGTGATTGATTTATCAGCAAATCGCAGGTAAGAACATATTTTCCATACATTGTAATTAGCACACTTTAGTGGCAGAAATATCATTACCAATTGTCGTAATTTTGCATCCATTTATATGGAATACACATAACAGTTCTTTGTCTTGTAAATTTTGTACAATAGCTTATATGTGTCTACTATGAGCCTCCGGTTTATTACTACGTTTCAGTTATTGCCTATACGCACCACAAATGTGTTAAAGACACAAACAATATTAACCTGGGGCTATTGGTCATATGAAGACAAGACACCTTTTTTATTTTGTCCTTAAAATTAAAAAAGAACAAACATAACACAAACAATGAACATTAGTTTTTCCATCCTACATGGTGGTAAGCATTATTCGAGATATATGGCATGCATATTTTAATGCAAAATATCATGAAAACCGGAATTATACCTAACACGTGTTTTTACATATTAATATTGAGACCATGCTCTCTAGAAATAAGTTGAATTTATAGTCTTGATTACATTCTGAGGTAGATTTTGTCAGATACTGTCAGAGTAAGTTTGTGACATTAATAGGTTCGCTTGTTCCGTTCCTGATGCGTGTTAAGTGTTACATGACTTGATATTTCATCTCCGTGGTATGTATTGCCCTGTTATATGTGTCTATGTCGCACAGTCGTAAATCATGACGTATATTGTCTGCTCACTAACACCACTTACAATACACAACAACATTTTCTGTCTTCTGATCATCGAAGGAAAATGCAGATGCCGTTCATGAACCGCCGTGTACTCTATCTTTACATACTGCTGGTACAATGGGGAATTCTGATACATTCAGGTATGACTGTAGTAATTAGCTACTAACATCTTACTGAAGAGAAAAATATATCTATAAACAAATCACTAGTAATAAAAAAACAGCATGGTTGAATTAACAATATCCATACACACATTGCTTTTGGAAAAATATGAACCAATACATTGCAAAACAGATATTAATCACATTACATGTACCAATCTCTCCAGCAGAAAATGCTGTCCGTACTGAAGTAGTTGTCGCTGGAAGTACCATTAATATAACGTGTCATTTTCCATCAATGGATTTGAGTGATGACATTTATTGGGTCTTTAACAACAATTATATCATGGAGGACGAGTCTACGAGACAAAGGCAGGGCACTTATCTATCCGGGTCGAAAGCTTACTTGGAAATCTCAAATGTCACATTTGAAGACGCGGGGTTGTACAAATGCGTAGGGTATCCTAAAGTAGGCAATGCAGAGTCGAAGACAAACCGTTTACACGTTCGAGGTAATTAAATGAGCAAACGTAATTGGTGTATTTGTGAGTTATTTTTGCATTCCTAAACATGACTTACATCCAGCTAAAGGCAGGGTTTCTTTCTCAAATGAAATAACATAATTATGCACACTATTTTTTCTACTTCATTCGTTTTTATTTTTATTGAACAGGTGACATGAAAATTGATGTGGATAGAAATTTTACATTGCATGATACGATCACCGCTAAATGTTGTGTTAGAAGTACTAAGTCAGAACATGACGTTCCATTTGTATGGTTTATAAGCAGTGTTTGGAGCGTTAACGACAGATTTGGAGAGACCATCGACACTGATATGATGTATTGCCGAAGCATATCTATTACCAGTGAACGAATATTTCACGATCATTTCTTTGGTTGCTCAATTTCACCGGAGCTGAATGTAACTTCGAAGAAACCACTCCACATTTTTTGTAAGTTTCGTTTAGTTTCATTGCATGTTTGGTTGCTTTAATACTGAATTGATTAACAAATATTTACATATAAATTCCTACCAGGAAGTTTATGTCAATTCAAATGAGCTCTTGCATAACCCAAATCCACATCCTATTTTAATAATTGACACATATTTTTTCATGAGTAAATGCAAAGAAAGTGTGACGCATTTCCTGATTAGCATGCAATTCCATGATGCCAATGACAAAGTGTTTGAATTTACTAGATCCTGCGAGTGTAGAGTGGATACCGTTGACCAACAGACCCTCGCCTATCATGGTTAACAGGAACCAGAACGTCATTGTCACGTGCTTGTCTGATGGCAACCCTAGTCCTAGCGTGCTCTTACAGAAGAAAACCAGCGAGAACCAATGGATGGACCTTCCATTTAATGAAACCTTCTGGAATGTAACAGATAATTACTGGAAGTTCTCTTACTACATGACTGTGGAAACAACGTGTACTCTTAGATGTTTCGCTACAAATGACATTGGAGAGCCATCGGCAAGTGACGTCATCAGCATTGACGTATTTGGTAGATACTTTTTAACTACAAGTTATATTCCTGAAAAGATTTTTAAAACTGATTTACGTAAACTAGTGGTTATTTCAAGTATTAAAATTGTATTTTGTCGGCATGATTTTTCTGACCAATAGCTTCATTTTATATATTTAAGGGGTACTACTTTTTTACTTACTAGAAACCCTGCGTCATATTTGACAGTGTAATTATCGAGCCTTGTTATTCTTTTTCTTTTAAATGTTAGGAATTGCAGCATCTTGTGATAATTAGACGTTTTTCAAAATGTAGAAAACATAACTTTTTTTTCAACAAGTGACTCTATAAACAAAGGAAGTATTTAGTATGCAGCGAAAGCAAATGTTATCGTTATAACTAGCCGAGATACCTCTGGAAATGCGGCCAAAGGTTATGGCATTTTCTGTTTAGCCAAGGGGATTCCTCCACCAAATGTTCATCTTCAGCGTTTAACAGAAGACACTGAATGGAGGAATCATTATGTTGAAGAGCAGCAGATTGAGAGAACAGAAAAGGGAAGAAATGTATTGTGGACCTTTCACATTGTTGACAAACAATACCGAGATGATGTCACATATAGATGCATCGCTAACAACACAAACGACGTATTCGCTCATAGCTCAAGTACTACACTGACTGTCACTAAATGTGAGAAATGTGAAATATTGAGACCAAAGAATAACATATCATAATAATAGGTATACACCTAAACCCTTGTTCAGATTGACAAACTTCCTAACAACCTCCTAACAATTGAATATTGTGTGATAATTTAATTAACGTAGAGTAATTATTTAATCAAAATTGTGTACTTGCTTTGGTTAAATATTTACCCAAATTTGCAGTGGTAGGTAAATATGTGTGTATCTATGACAAAACGCACTCTTATCAGAATTGTATACAGATGCATTGGCCCGTAATATGTTACTAGATTGTTACTTTGTTTTCATTTTCATGTTTTTAATACCAAACAAGTCCGTTTGATTTAGTAAGGTAATTCAGTATCTAGCTCAGACGCATTGCATCTTTATTAATGGGGTATATAAGAAATTCACTGTGTTTTATGATGAAAAATCGTTTTCCTTTTTCACACAGTTGACCTGACGGCAGTGATCCTTGCAAACCTGAAGGTGGTAGTTATCGGTTGTGTGGGCTTACTTCTTTTACTCATGGTGATCTGTTTCTTGGCGTTGAAAAAAAGTAAGGATTACATTAATAATTGTATAAAACGAAATATATACATTGATGTGACGATTCAGACTACGGAGATTTTAGTAATGGAGATCAATAATAATGCATCTGAAACAACATTGTTTTTACATGAGCTTTGTATAACATGATATGACGTGTTGAATGTTAATATCTAATTTAGATACGACTGGCATGTGTAATTTCATTGATGTTCTCTTTTTCAATTCAACATACTTCAATCATGTTAATATTCACCGGGTAGGTGACGTAGGTAGCGTAAGCGTCTTGAAAAAAAGAGGATTGTAGACCAAAATTATGTATATAAAGAAGTATTTGGTCGATAATTTCATTCACTGAATAAGTTTAATTTATCACAATATTATTTTTAAAGTGTTATGAATATTTAATAAATCGTTCGCCAATACCATAAGAAGTAAGTAAATGCAAGCTTGTTCGTTGTTGAAGCAACCTCAAAGTGTAAACTTGTGTATTTATTTGTAGTAACTCAGAGTTTTAGATGTGTTGAAAAGGAATTATCGAACTTACATATATGTTTAAAATTCAATTGATACAAACCATCATGGCACCATCATGTGCAAACTTGCTCTTCTACGTGTTTTTGCCATGAGAATTGCTGAAAAATACAACATACACTTCCTTGTATGGCGGTCATTGTCATATCGCGAGTAGCGAAACCTATAGAGTGATCAGAAATATTGAACTAGAAGTACTACGTTATTAAAATATTAATCATACAAATATTTACATTGTTAGGTCTGTGTATGAAAAATCCTTTGCGAACTTGAGGGGAAAATCTTGACAACTGTTGATTCACAGGTTCAAGGGGTATCTGATTTGGTTTATTTCCTCATTAGGAAAACGTATTCGTTATCGACTCTCTGCTGAAGCCAATAGGTAAGTTCGTATAATCAGATTTACAGACTAGCGTTATTTGAACGGAGAAGTTTGTTCCTGTCGATAATAAAGCCTTACTTTTGCATGTTTGCGTTCAATTTAATAATATCACGTCACAGTTGGAAGATAAAATATTATATGTCCCCCAAGAAAACCCGAAAACAAACATGTCATCTATAAGTGTTAATACAAATTCCGTGGTGTTACCTGCAATAGCGACATCAACTGTTATACGGAAAGCAATCTGTTTAACACTGTTAAAGGAATATCAATAGGTTAACATAATAATTTCATGTTATAAGTTATCTTTGGTGTACTAATTTTGGAATCAATATATTAAGTCTCGCTATCTGTATATGGGAATTTTCAACATTTAATCAACTGATATCGTCATTTCAACAATAAAATTAAGAGTTTTAAACATCTGTCATCTTGGGCCATGATGGTGTTTATAGTGGTGCCATTCGTGTCACAATTTAAAAAACATCATCCAATTGGTGACTTTCACTACCATATTTTGTTCTTCGCCTACTTATGTGGTGGCATTTGCCCGACATACATCAGTTCATTTATGCCACGATAAGAGCGGTATACTTTGTTGTTTGTCAGGCTGAACTGTGAACGCTTTGAAAGTAATTGTACTAATAACATCGTTGTAGTGACTCCGAGCAATATATTTTACAAGTTATATTCAATTTCGAATAGATTGTGTGGACTTAAATGAAAATGTTATTATAGACGGGACGCACCAATAACAACTTAAATTTTCCCCATCGTAACATACGGTGAAAACGGTGCTATTAATCGTTAACTATAACAGTACACTGTATCTGTAGACGTTACTACAATGCGTGAACATATATAAGGTGGCAACGTGTTCAAAGCTCTCATTAAGCTGAACTTTCGAAAAATTTCTTGTAGTTTATTTGTGGTGTTACGAGTGTTACACGTTGTTTGATAGAAAGGATATGTCTGTAGGTCGGAAATAAGGTTGTTAGCTTACGCCTACTGTCTTTACCAGTTTAAAACAATTGAGCTAAGTAGACCTATAATTGACAACAGCGTAACATATTAATAGGGCAGTTTCGGTGTATGTTGTCTATGACAATATACCTGATGTTACGCATGGTTCTAGTATGAGATTATACAGATGGTGAATGCTATTCTTTTATTTGTTTACCGCATATTTGACAATTGTTGTGATATTTAAGTGTTCATAACCTAATGCCTCCCATTCGAACTCCACATATTGGAGTCGATAGTTTACCATTACATGAAGCTGAGCACAATTCGAGTTATAGTCACAAAGCAACCTACTAATCACCTCGTATTGACACATTTTGGAAAAATGTAACATGTTATTTTCTCCCCATTGGCATAACTACACCCGATAATTATTTGTGTAGGAATTTCCCTGGTGATTAACTTACATAAATTGAATATGAGGTGGAATCGGCAATTTGAAATTCAAAATAAAATATATGTCTATTATATGATTGTTTCTCTTATATGATCCCACTCTCCCCTTCACACTTGATGGTGTACCTAGACGTTAATTGTTGTGCCTTTCAAATGCGAAAAAGTCTATCAACATTTCTAAATTTATTATCTTTACTTATACAAGGCATGAGAGGAACACCTTAAATATCAATATTTCAGAAAAAAATATAATATGATTAAGAAAGAATGTTACATCTTTCTACAGCAACTTCACACTAAGTAAAGAATGGGTTCAATAATGACGGTGTCAATTGATAAGACTTAGAGAGCAACCAAAAATTGAAAGATCTCATGAAGCTGACTTATCGCCTCCGCCGGAAAGCGATGATAGAAGAAAGTTGTATCGTGTCTTCAGTGAGGATACAATATCCAGCTTTTTTATATCCAATGAGGTGAATATTAAATCCATGATTCCTTAAAGCAGTAGGTTCTGATTTCCATGTACGTGTCCCCCAGGGCACTGTACATGAGCATTTATCAATAGATAAAATGCTGATCAAAACTGGTTGTTCAAATAATTTGATTTCTCATGTACTTTCCATAAGACTAAATTATGTTAAAATCACTCAGCCATGTTTATAAACTTACTTTGGTGATAGTTTTTGATCATCATAATTTACAACGTTAAAATTATACCGATTAGATATATGATTTCTGTTTTCGTTACCTTAAACTTAGCTACCGAGAGAATTTCAACGTATCACATAAATTTCAGTACAAGACACTTTGAAGCACTGAGATTAGCAGCAAAGTTGTCAGACTTGCAGAGAAGAATGCAAACAAGTACTGAAGACAATCACCTTGGATCTGTACTAAATATTTGCCCTTGAAAGACAGGCAAAACACAGGTACAGATAATCTTGAACATATTCGGTTATGATGCTACCGGCAATAATGAGATATTTTTAATCCGACTTCATTTTGCATGGTGCTCCTAATAAAAGGAAAAACCACAATGAACCCTATTGATCAAGGTGGCTTAAAAAGTATCCATGTGGAATGCTTTGCCAATGCATTAAAAGCTTCTTGGGTTACACGTTTACTTGACAAGCCTTATAACATTTATTTGGGTATTCTTTCGGCACTTCCTCTTGCTTGGAAAAGTTCATTACAGGCTGTGGTAGCCAGCGGTCAAGAAGATCATCCTATAAATGTTACTTCTAATACTCCAAGTACTACAAAAACTGTTTACTCTCTCTTAATGCGGCCTATTTCTCTTCCTCCACGTGCCGTTGTTAAATGCAACTGGCTCTTTATACTCAATGATGATAACTGGAACACAATTTTTAGAATCCTTTGTAAATTTCTACACCGACTTCTTGCTACCAATTGGCCCTCAATTTTAATGAGAAAGTTAAACACCATTAAAGCAACACCATTAATTTATATGTGGTCACTCTTTATAAAGGGACACACGGACCACTGTAGGGTTTACAATGCTGTTCTTAACTATCATACTTAATTTGATTTTGTATCCTCTTGTTATGTTCAGCAAAGAAAAAACAGAACCAGTCGTAGTTTGGCAAAGCACCAGTCCATTTACCACCGAGTCTTCAAAGTTGAAGCAGAAAGTGAATACTTTGGAGCAAGCTCTGATGCTATAAATGCATTGGCAACCTCAATATCCACAAATTGGACATTCAACATGTCATACCCAAACAGGGTAACGACCTTTTTCTTTTCACAGAAATCGTTTTGCTGCAATTCAGCCAGAAACCATCCAGACAAGTGAACAGTTTCATAATAAAACTGAAAAGTTTGTAAATGGACACTTGACAAGGACTAGTTGCATTTAAGGCTGAACTCTGAGTTCATCATGGAGTCATTCATTTATTGCTTAAAGCTGAAGTATCAAATCATGTCCCAGCAGACAGCATTTCACAGTTGTGCCGAATGTTGTATATTTCCCCTCTCATGTTATTTACTGTTATTGAGAAGATGATAGTTATCTAGAAATGCTACACAACTGCTTATCAAGTTTTTGTAACATTTTGATGGGGTGCATGAGAGGTAGGGGGAAATTGTAACTTAAGTAATCATTAAAGAATTTCACTGTCACTGCTGAAGTAATTTGTTGTTTTTCCTCCAGGTTCTTACTTCGTTGACAAGATGAGTTTTAACAATACACAACTGTAACATTTTGAAAGAAGGGTTTGGAGGGTGATCGGAGAGATATTGACATTTTAGGAATTATTTTATTAAAGCTTTTAGGGATCAGTACTGTCACTGCTATTGTACTTATTTTTGGCCATTCTTTCATGTTTATTACTTTCATTGACAAGAGGAGTTTCAACATTAAACTACTGTACCACTTTGAAGAGGGATGTAGAGGAGAGAGGGGGAGGGGGGGGGGAGGTGTAGAAAGAATGTGATACTTAACGAATCATTTTTTTGAGACTTTTATGGATGCAGTTCTGTAACTGATGTAATTGTTGTTGTTGTAATTTTCCTTTCATGTGTATTACTTTTATTGAGATGATGAATTTTTACAATAAACAATTGTAATATTTTGAAGAAGGGGTATGGGAGGGGGGAAGAAATCGAAACCTTAGGAATCATTTTATTAATACTTTTATGGATGCAGTATTGTCACTGATGTACTTTTGTTGTTGTTTAAGTTTCAGGCGCGTATCCAGATTTGCTAAAGCGGGGGCGCGAATTATTATCTAAGCGGAGCGCCATCGGCGCGCAGCGTACCCAAAATGTTTTGGTGTTTTTTTCCACCCATAACCTTTTTGAAGATTGTCACCAGTCACACATCATGTTCGATCTCATCACATATCTTGTGGATCATTGCTATTGTAGACGCCTTACAATACTCGTCAGCCCCACTTTCCAAGGTTTTAAGCCTAGTATTTGTTCAGAATTTGAAACTTCACATTTCTCGTTAATAAATTTACTTCAAAACATACCCATCATGTTACACAAAATTTCATCTATGGATAACCAATATATGAAAACCTCATTCAACCCCTAACAGACCGGTCAAAATTGCACGAGTAGAGGGGAAAATGATGAAGAATGTTGGTCAGGGAATATTAGAAAATCCAGACGCAGTTACTTTATTTGTGTACAAATATTAAAACCTCTTATAACGGCTACTGTAAAACTTCGTTGAAGGAAATGAAAAAGTACCAGATATTTCCGAAACCAGTTTCAAGTTCATTACACACTTAAGTTTAGGGAAGATTTGGGGATTTTCATCCTTAGTTATTGCTAGATATTGCTAGATATCCATACATTACAGTGTCCTTGGGATTTCTGGGGGCCTGATCTTGGGAAATTGCAAAATCGGGAGTGGTCACAATCCATGTATGTCATTGCACGACCTCTAAACGTCACTAATACACTACCCGATCACTTGTTATCGATGAAGTGGTGTGTTGCCGGATTTTGTCAAGGTCTTGGTACTACGGGCGAAGCGGTCATTACTTAAGTTTCGTAACTCATCGGAAAGCAGCGACGTAGCCAGGAATTTATATGCGGGGGAGGGTGGGGGCAGAATTTGCGATTGATATGGGGAAAGGGTGTAAGGGGAGGGGGTGAGAAATTTTTGAACTATAGAAGGTCCTTAGATGCGATCTGCTGTAAAGTTTTGCCAGTTTCATCATTATCATATAATATCATATTATCAGCAGATTTTGTTTCCTGTTTGAATTATTTTACATGTTCTCTTACATATTGTATCAGAAAGACAAACATAGTTCTCTTTTACAATTTTCCAGTCGGATGATTTTTGTTTATTGTCCAAATGTCTAGACTTATCTACGTTTGACAAACTTAACTGATGGACAATATAAACGTTCATATTTTACAAAATACCATGCAGTTTTAAACATTTTGTCGAATTGCTATACCACTGCCCCCCCCCCCCTGGCTACGTCCCTGTCAGGAAGCGATAGAGTGGCCCCTTTTCCACACTGCATACTTAAAATGTTGTTTCTTTCAAATCATACCTGTGGGCTATAATATTTCCGTATTGGTCACATATACGAGACCCAACAGAAAGTACTTCAATAAATTACGATAGCGGGTTAAGCCTTCCTAGGCCTTAAGTACTTTTACTATTCAAACCTCTGTCGTAATTCAAGAGTTCTGGAAGATTAGAATAACGATTCTCATACTGAAGTTGTTTGTAAGTAGTAAATGGCACATGACATTATTCAAAACAGAAATTACTAGTCATGTAAATGGTTACAAAAGTGTTTTTCATCCTGTTAATCGTAGCTCTGTGTGCCCTCTCAGGTAAGATGACCGCAGCAATCTAATACCTAACTCAATTACGTATTGTCGCTAACCTGTAGTATGTTTAAATGACATGTCATTAGCCAGGCAAGAAAAAATAACAAGCGTGCTAGTAACGTACAAATTGCTGTTAAGATATTCACCTGTAATATGTGCTTTATCTTTAAAATGTTCCTTAAAAACTAACTTGATTATGACGTCGGCACCTCAGTGGAGGCATAGATTTGTAGATTTATCCAATGATTTATATAAAACAACTCAATTTGTTTTCTTTTAACATAATGCGACAGAGCAAGCATGGTTGACATTAAACACTATTTGTTATTGGACATTTTGAACAACATTGTAAACATATCATACGAGACCACGCCGTATGTAACCCAACGAATTTTGTGTTGCAGTGGAGGATTCAAAGGCCCGAGTACTAGAATATGTAGTCATGTCACTTTTAGTGTTTAACCTCAGATGTTTAAAGGGTTAATTCTAAAATATATAAAGGGATATAGATACGCAACCTGAACTGATAGCAGTGATTTTAAACGGTCAAAATACAAAAAAGGAGGCAATTTCGATTTTAATTATATATTTATATATATAAATATATATATATATATATATATATATATATATATATATACTGTCAAAATACATTATATATATATATATATATATGTATATATATATATATATATATATACACACATATATATATATATTTATATATATATATATATATATATATATATATATATATATATATATATATATATATATATATATATATATATATATATATTGTTCTGTATCATTTCTATCAATCAGGAAACGGGTGCAAGTTGTACGTATAAATAAGTACACTACATTGAGTACGATCTATAAATGAATAATAAATTAATACCCTTCCTTGTTTCATAACCTCTTGTTTTGCTTTCAGTTTTTTAGTATGAGTAGGTGTATCATTCGAATAGAGACTGTAGTAAGCTTTGTTCACTATTGAAAGAGAAATTATCTGTTGGGGGAAAGGACGAGTATTACATATGCGTAGCATTCTAGCAATGAGAGTGTTTCGCGAAGTAATACAATGTATCTCAGTAAATGTTTTTGTTAATCTTCATCGCAGAAGCACGCTGAATGATTATTGCTGTTCTTAGAGGTTCATTAACGAATATGAGATTATCAACAAGATTCTTCTGACGTGATTGATTTATCAGCAAATCGCAGGTAAGAACCTATTTCCATACATTGTAATTAACACACTCCAGTGGCAGAAATATCATTACCAAGTGTCGTAATTTTGCACTCATATATATGGAATACACATAACAGTTCTTTGTCTTGTAAATTTTGTACAATAGCTTACATGTACATGTGAGCCCCCGGTTTATTACTACGTTTAAGTTATTGCCTATACGCACCACAGATGTGTTAAAGACACAAACAATATTAACCAGGGGCTATTGGTCATATGAAGACAAGACACCTTTTTTATTTTGTTCTTAAAATTAAAAAAGAACAAACATAAAACAAACAATGAACATTAGATTTTCCATCCTACATGGTGGCAAGCATTATTCGAGGTATATGGCATGCATATTTTAATGCAAAATATCATGAAAACCGGAATTATACCTAACACGTGTTTTACATATTCATATTGAGACCAAACGTACGCCTCGTGCTGACACTTTAATATATTGTCGGGATTCAGTATTTTAAAAGGTTGCAGTTGCCCTGGAGCGGTGCCCTGGGTTAGGTGAGGCAGCTCCCATGTATGTCGTCTGGGAAGCTCGCCAGAAATAAATTGAATTTATAGTCTTGATTACATTCTGAGTTAGATTTTGGCTATAATTATCCATAATACCATACCCACTGAATCTGCACCTTCATGAAAATTTATATTTTCAGGACCGAATGTTTTCTCAGTAATTAATTTTTGGGAAGCCCAGCATATGTCATATTATGTCGAACAAGGTACAGTAGCAAAACGAAATTGAAACATTTTACATTTTATGCGATATAGCTTAATATTTATCAGGTCTAATCGGATGAAACGGGACGACTTTGTAATTCTTCGTTGGCATAATCTTATCATGGAACTCAAACTCCACAACATATGTTGAAAGATCTTTGTTTTCAGAGTAAATTTGTGACATTAATAGGTTCGCTTGTTCCGTTCCTGAAGCGTGTTAAATGTTACATGTCTTGCATTGCCATCTCCGTGTTATTAATTTCCATGTTATATGTGCATCTATGTCGCACAACTTCATGACGTATATTGTGTGCTCACTAACACCACTTACAGTACACAGCAACATTCTCTGTCTTCTGATCATCGAAGGAAAATGCAGATGCCGTTCATAAACCGTCGTGTACTCTATCTTTACATACTGCTGGTACAATGGAGAATTCTGATACATTCAGGTATGAGTGAAGTATTTAACTACTTACATCTTACTAAAGAGAAAAATACATCTTAATCAAATCACTAGTTATAAAGAAACAGCATGGTTGAATTACAACATCCATTCACACATTGCTTTTGGAAAAATATAAACCAATACATCACAAGACAGTTATTAATCACATTACTTGTACCAATCTCTCCAGCAGAAACTGTTGTCCGTACTGAAGTAGCTGTCGCTGGGAGTACAATTAATATAACGTGTCATTTCGCACAAATGGATTTGAGTGATGACATTTATTGGATAAACAACAATGCTATCATGAAGGACGAGTCTACAAGACTAAGACAGGGCACTGATCAATCCGGGTCGAAAGCTTACTTGGAAATCTCAAATGTCACATTTGAAGACGCCGGTTCTTACAAATGCGCAAGGTTTCCTATAGACGGCACTTTACATTCGAAGACAAATCGTTTACACGTTCGAGGTAATTAAATGAGCAAACGTAATTGGTGTATTTGTGAGTTATTTTTGCATTCCTAAACATGACCTACATCCACCTACAGACAGGGTTTCTTTCTCAAATGAGATAACATAATTATGCACGCTATTTTTTGAACTTCATTCGTTTTTTATTTTATTGAACAGGTGACATGAAAGTTGATGTGGATAGAAATTTTACATTGCATGATACGATCACCGCTAAATGTTGTGTTAGAAGTACAAAATCAGCACATGACGTTCCATTTGTATGGTTTATAAGCAGTGTTTGGAGCGTTAACGACAAATTTGGAGAGACCATCGACACTGATATGATGTATTGCCGAACTATATCTATTACTAGTGAACGAAAATTTCAAGATCATTTCTTTGGTTGTTCAATTTCACCGGAGCTGAATGTAACTTCGAAAAAACCACTCCACATTTTTTGTAAGTTCGTTTAGTTTCATTGCATGTTTGGTTGCTTTAATACTGAATTGATTAACAAATATTTACATATAAATTCCTACCAGGAAGTTTATGTCAATTAAAATGAGCTCTTGCATAACCAAAATCCACATCCTATTTTAATAATTGACACATATTTGTTCATGAGTAAATGCAGGGAAAGTGTGACGCATTTCCTGATTAGCATGCAATTCCACGATGCCAATGACAAAGTATGTGCCTCTACTAGATCCTGCGAATGTAGAGTGGATACCTTTGACCAACACCCCTCCGCCGATCATGGTTGACAGGAACCAGAACGTCACTGTCACGTGCTTGTATGATGGCAACCCTAGTCCTAGCGTGCTCTTACAGAAGAAAACCAGCGAGGACCAATGGATGGACCTTCCATTAATTGAAACCTTCTGGAATGTAACATATAAATACTGGAAGTTCTCTTACAACATCACTGAGGAAACAACGTGTACTCTTAGATGTTTCGCTACAAATGACATTGGAGAGCCATCGGCAAGTGACGTCATCACCATAGAAGTATTAGGTAGATGCGCTATTACTAAAATGTATGATCCTGAAAAGATCTACTAGACTAGTGGCTATTAGAAGTATTTACACTTTAACCTGTTGCCTTGATTCCTATGACAAATAGCTTGATTGTCTGTAGTTTTAAAGGATAATGCTTTTTAAGCAATTCTCAACCCAACTTACTTTGACATCGTAGAGGCTTCAATTATTGAAATTTGTATTTCGTGTTGTATTTTGATTCATTTGTAGGAATCGTAGCATCTTGTAATATATATATATATATATATATATATTTATATATATATATATATATATATATATATATATATATACATATATATATATATATATAAATAGTATAAAAATAGTATAGTATATATATATATATATATATATATATATATAAATAGTATAAAAAAAATAACAACATTTTAACAGGCGACTCTAAGAACTTAGTATGACTTGTTCAATTTTTGCAGCGAAAGCTAATGTTATCCTTAATACCACAAGAGATACTGACGGAAAGACGGCCAAATATTCTGCTATTATATGTTTGGCTAAGGGGATTCCTCCACCAGATGTTTATCTTCAGCGTTTAACTGAAGAAACTGAATGGCGCAATCATTATGTAGAAGAGCAGCAGATTGAGAAGACAGAAGAGGGAAGAAATGTATTGTGGACCTTTTATATTGTTTACAAACAATACCGAGATGACGTCACATATAGATGCATCGCTAACAACACAAATGACGTATTCGCTCATAGCTCAAGTACTACACTGACTGTCACTAAATGTGAGAAAATGTGCGATAGTGAGAACCAAAGGATGCATATCTTAATAATAGGTCTACAAATAAAACCTTGTTCAGATTGACAAACTTCCTAAAAACCTCATGATAATTGAACAGTGTGTGGTAATTTAATTAACGTAGAGTAATTATTTGATATAAATTGTTTACTAGTTTTGGTTAAATATTTACCAAAAGTCCCAGTGGTAGGTAAATATGTGTGAATCTATGACTAAACGTTCTCATAGTAGAATTGTATACAGACGCATGGGCTTGTAATATGATACTATTTTGTTACTTTGTTTTCATATTCATGTGTTTAATACCAAACAAGTCCGTTTGATTTAGTAAGGTAATTCAGTATCTAGCTCAGACGCATTGCATCTTTATCAGTGGGGTATATAAGAAATTCACTGTGTTTTATGATGAAAAATCGTTTTCCTTTTTCACACAGTTGACCTGACGGCAGTGATCCTTGCAAACCTGAAGGTGGTAGTTATCGGTTGTGTGGGCTTACTTTTTTTACTCATGGTGATCTGTTTCTTGGCGTTGAAAAAAAGTAAGGATTACATTAATAATAGTATAAAACGAAATATATACATTGATGTGACGATTCAGACTACGGAGATTTTAGTAATGGAGATCAATAATAATGCATCTGAAATAACATTGTTTTTACATGAGCTTTGTATAACATGATATCACGTGTTGGATGTTAATATCTAAGTTAGATACGACTGGCATGTGCTATTTCATTGATGTTCTCTTTTTCAATTCAACATACTTCAATCATGTTAATATTCACCGGGTAGGTGACGTAGGTAGCGTAAGCTTCTTGAAAAAAGAGGATTGTAGACCAAAATTATGTTTGTAAAGAAGTATTTGGTCGATAATTTCATTCACTGAATAAGTTTAATTTATCAAAATATTATTTTTAAAGTGTTATGAATTTTTAATAAATCGTTCGCCAATACCATAAGAAGTAAGTCAATGCAAGCTTGTTCGTTGTTGAAGCAACCTCAAAGTGTAAAATTGTATTTATTCGCAGTAACGCAGAGTTTTAAATGCGTTTTAGTGTTTAGATGTGTTGAAGGGGAATTTTTGCAACTTACACATATGTTTAAAATTCAATTGATACAAACCATCATGGCACCATCATGTTCAAACTTGCTCTTCTACGTGTTTTTGCCATGAGAATTGCTGGAAAGTACATCATGCACTTCCTTGTATGGCGGTCATTGTCATATCGCGAGTAGCGAAACCTATAGAGTGATCAGAAATATTGAACTATAAGTACTACGTTATTAAAATATTAATCATACAAATATTTCCATTATTAGGTCTGTGTATGAGAAATCCTTAGCGAACTTGAGGGACAGCTGTTGATTCACAGGTTCAAGGGTTATCTGATTTGGTTTAAATCCTCATTAGGAAAACGTATTTGCTATCGACTCTCTACTGAAGCTAATAGGTAAGTTCGTATAATCAGATTTACAGACTAGCGTTATTTGAACGGAGAAGTTTGTTCCTGTCGATAATAAAGCCTTACTTTTGCATGTTTGCGTTAAATTTAATAATATCATGTCACAGTTGGAAGATAAAATATTATATGTCCCCAAGAAATCCCGAAAACAAACATGTCATCTATAAGTATTAATACAAATTTCGTGGTGTTACCTGCAATAGCGACATCAACTGTTATATGGAAAGCAGTCTGTTTAACACTGTTAAATGAATATCAATAGGTTAAAATAATAATTTCATGTTATAAGTTAACTTTCGTGTACTAATTTGGGATCAAAATATTAAGTCTCACCATCTGTATATGAGAATTGTCAACATTTAATCAACTTATATCGTCATGTCAACAATAAAATCAAGATTTTTAAACATCTAAAAAACTCTTCGAGTTTGGTTAGAGCCATGATCGGTGTTTATAGTGGTGCCATTTGTGTCACAATTAAAAAAAAACATCAGCATATAGCAGTTGACAACGCTATTATATCTGAAGTTTTTCTCAAATTCGAGACTTTGACTAACATATTTTGTTATTCGCCTACATATGTGGTGGCATTTGCCCAACATACATCAGTTCATTTATGCCACGTTAAGAGCGGTATTTGTGTTTTTTGTCAGGCTGAACTGAGAACGCTTCGAAATTAATTGTACTGATAACATCGTTGCAGTGACTCAGAGCAATATATTTACAAGTTATATTCAATTTCGAATAGATTGTGTGTACTTAAAAATATTGTTATTATAGACGGAAGCGATTAAGGATGCGAGTACTTTTAACAAAATATTAAAACACACACACGCAATAATAACAACTTAAATTTGCCCCATCGTAACATACGGTGAAAACGGTGCTATTAATCGTTAACTATAACAGTACAGTGTATCTGTAGACGTTACTACAATGCGATTATACATCTGGTGAATGCTATTCCCTGGTGAATAACTTACGTACATTCCCTATGAGGTGGAAACCGCAGTTTCAAAATTCAAATTCAAAATAAAATATGTGTCTATTATATGATTGTTTCTCTTATATGATCCCCCCTCTCCCCCTCACACTTAGTTGTGCACCCAGACGTTAATTGTTGTGCCTTTCAAAATGCCAACAAGTCTATCAACATTTCCAAATATATTATCTTTACTTATACAAGGTATGAGAGGAACACCTTAAATATCAATACGTCAGAAAAAATATAGTATGATTAACAAAGAATGTTACATCTTTCTACAGCAACTTACTAAGTAAAGAATGGGTTCAACAATGACGGTGTCAATTGATAAGACTTAGAGAGCAACCAAAAATTGAAAGATCTCATGAAGCTGACTTATCGCCTCCGCCGGAAAGCGATGATAGAAGAAAGTTGTATCGTGTCTTCAGTGAGGATACAATATCCAGCTTTATATATATTCAATGAGGTGAATATTAAATCCATGATTCCTTAAAGCAGTAGGTTCTTATTTCCATGGACGTGTCCCCCAGTGCACTGTACATGAGCATTTATCAATAGATAAATGCTGCTTCAGATCAAAACTGGTTGTTCAAATAATTTGATTTCTCATGTACTTTCCATAAGACTAAATTATGTTAAAATCACTCAGCCTTGTTTATAAACTTACTTTGGTGATACTTTTTGATCATCATAATTTACAACGTTAAAATTATACCGATTAGAATATGATTTCTGTTTTCGTTACCTTAAACTTAGCTACCGAGAGAATTTCAACGTATCACATAAATTTCAGTACAAGACACTTTGAAGCACTGAGATTAGCAGCAAAGTTGTCAGACTTGCAGAGAAGAATGCAGAGAAGTACTGAAGACACTCAACTTGAATCTGTACAAAATATTTGCCCTTAAAGACAGGCAAAACACAGGTACAGACAATATTGAACATATTCGGTTATGATGCTACCGGCAATAATCTGATATTTTTAATCAGACTTTATTTTGCATGGTGCTCCTAATAAGAGGAAATACCATGATGAGCCATATTGATCAAGGTGGCTTAAAATGTATCCATGTGGAATGCTTTGCCAATGCATTAAAAGCTTCTTGGGTTACACGTTTACTTGACAAGCCTTATAAGATTTATTTGGGTATTCTTTCGGCACTTCCACTTGCTTGGAAAAGTTCATTACAGGCTGTGGTAGCCAGCGGTCAAAAAGATCATCCTATAAATGTTATTTCTAATACTCCAAGTACTACAAAAGCTCTTTACTCTCTCTTAATGCGGCCTATTTCTCTTCCTCCACGTGCCGTTGTTAAATGCAACTGGCTCTTTATTCTCAATGATGATAACTGGAACACAATTTTTAGAATCCCTTGTAGTAGTCTCTACGAGACCAAAATTTAATATTTTCAATTGAAATTTCAACACCGACTTCTTGCTACCAATAGGCTTCTATATTTAATGAACAAATTACTAAACCTGTCTGCCTACACGTTATGTAATCTGGATACAGAAAACATTGAGCACATATTTTTGGACTGCCATGTAAACTTCAGTTTTCTATTAGATACCAACTATTCTTTGAGGAACAATTTATTTTGACCAAAAAAGACTTTTTCTTCAGTTATAATTTAGAGTTAGATCACCCAATGAACGTTTATATTTTGCATTGTAAATATTAAGTATATAATTGCAAGTTGAAAGAGATTATGACAAAATGTAACGAGATTCTTTACAAAGTGGAATTCATTCTGAAAGTAGAATATTATCTTAATTCTAAGGCACACAGAAAAGAAACATTAGTAAGCTTAATGTACAAAAGTACTGTCTGGCTCATCTCCCAGGCCTGTTCAAAACTTGATATGTTATTGTTTTATGTTTCGTTGTGTTGACTGGTTGTTCTATCTTCTTACACAAATTAAACTTAGCTACCGAGAGAATTTCAACGCATCACATAAATTTCAGTACAAGACACTTTGAAGCACTGAGATTGGCAGCACAGTTGTCAGACTTGCAGAGAAGAAAGCAAAAAGTACTGAAGACACTCAACTTGGATCTGTACTAAATCTTCGCCCTTGAAGACAGGCAAAACACAGGTACAGATAATCATGAACATATTTGTTTATGATGCTACCGGCAATAATCAGATATTTCTAATCAGACTTTATTTTGCATGGTGCTCCTAACAAGAAGAAATACCATGATGAACCCTATTGATCAAGGTGGCATAAAAGTATCCATGTGGAATGATTTGCCAATGCAATAAAAGCTTCTTGGGTTACACGTTTACTTGACAAGCCTTATGCGGGTTACTGGAATGTCGTAAACGATATTGTGAAAACTAGGAATATTTGCATTGCATGGTAAAAATTCAACAATCTATTTTAATAAGCTCCGTCAAGCCGGGATTATGTACATCCAGGATCTTTCAGAAATAATGGTAATCCAATTTCGTATACTTAGTTTTGCGATCAATTTAATCTGACAAGGTGCCCGTTCTAACAATTATTTGGTTATTCTTTCGGTACTTCCTCTTGCTTGGAAAAGTTCATTACAGGCTGTGGTAGCCAGCGGTCACGAAGATCATCTTATAAATGTTACTTCTAATACTCCAAGTACTACAAAAACTGTTTACTCTCTCTTAATGCGGCCTATTTCTCTTCCTCCACGTGCCGTTGTTAAATGCAACTGGCTCTTTAGACGCAATGATGATAACTGGAACATAATATTTAGAATCCTTTGTAAATTTCTACACCGACTTCTTGCTACCAATTGGCCCTCAATATTTAATGAGAAAGTTAAACACCATTAAAGTAACACCATTAATTTATATGTGGTCACTCTTTATACAGGGACACATGGACCACTGTAGGGTTTACAATGCTGTTCCTAACCATCATACTTAATTTGATTTTGTATTCCCTTGTTATGTTCAGCAAAGAAAAAACAGAACCAGTCGTAGTTTGGCAAAGCACCAGTCCATTTACCACCGAGTCTTCAAAGTTGAAGCAGAAAGTGAATAATTTGGAGCAAGCTCTGATGCTATAAATGCATTGGCAACCTCAATATCAACAAATTGGACATTCAGCATGTCATACCCAAACAGGGTAACGACCTTTTTCTTTTCACAGAAATCGTTTTGCTGCAATTCATCCAGAAACCATCAAGACAAGTGAACAGTTTCATAATAAAACTGAAAAGTTTGTAAATGGACACTTGTGAAGGACTAGTTGCATTTAAGGCTCAACTTTGAGTTGATCAAGGAGTCATTCATTTATTGCTTAAAGCTGAAGTATCAAATCATGTCCCAACAGGTAGCATATCACAGTTGTGCCGAATGTTGTATATGTTAATTAATCTCATGTTAATTACTGTTATTGAGAAGATGATAGTTATCTATAAATGCTACACAACTGCTTATCAGGTTTTTTGTAACATTTTGATGGGGTGCATGAGAGGGAGGGGGAAATTGTAACTTAAGTAATCATTAAAGACTTTCACTGTCACTGCTGAAGTAATTTGTTGTTTTTCCTCCAGGTTATTACTTCGTTGACAAGATGAGTTTTAACAATACACAACTGTAACATTTTGAAAGAAGGGTTTGGCGGGTGATCGGAGAGATATTGACATTTTAGGAATTATTTTATTAAAGCTTTCAGGGATCAGTACTGTCACTGATATTGTACTTATTTTTGGCTATTCTTTCATGTTTATTACTTTCATTGACAAGAGGATTTTCAACATTAAACTACTGTACCAATTTGAAGAGGGATGTTGAGGAGGGAGGGGGAGGGGGGTTGAGATGTAGAAAGAATGTGATACTTAAATAATCATTTTCTTGAGACTTTTATGGATGCAGTTCTGTAACTGATGTAATTGTTGTTGTTGTAATTTTCCTTTCATGTGTATTACTTTTATTGAGATGATGAATTTTTACAATAAACAATTGTAATATTTTGAAGAAGGGGTATGGGGGGGGGGGAAGAAATCGAAACCTTAGGAATCATTTTATTAATACTTTTATGGATGCAGTATTGTCACTGATGTACTTTTGTTGTTGTTGTTTAAGTTTCAGGCGCGTATCCAGATATGCTAACGCGGGGGCGCGAATTATTATCTAAGCGGAGCGAAATCGGCGCGCAGCGTACCCAAAATGTTTTGGTGTTTTTTTCCATCCATAACCTTTTTGAAGATTGTCACCAGTCACACATCATGTTCGATCTCATCACATATCTTGTGGATCATTGCTATTGTAGACGCCTTACAATACTCGTCAGCCCCACTTTCCAAGGTTTTAAGCCTATTATTTGTTCAGAATTTGAAACTTCACATTTCTCGTTAAGAAATTTACTTCAAAACATACCCATCATGTTACACAAAATTTCATCTATGGATAACCAATATATGAAAACCTCCTTCAACCCCTAACAGACCGGTCAAAATTGCACGAGTAGAGGGGAAATGATGAAGAATGTTGGTCAGGGAATATTAGAAAATCCAGACGCAGTTACTTTATTTGTGTACAAATATTAAAACCTCTTATAACGGCTACTGTAAAACTTCGTTGAAGGAAATGAAAAAATACCAGATATTTCCGAAACCAGTTTCAAGTTCATTACACACTTAAGTTTAGGGAAGATTTGGGGATTTTCATCCTTAGTTATCGCTAGATATTGCTAGATATCCATACATTACAGTGTCCTTGGGATTTCTGGGGGCCTGATCTTGGGAAATTGCAAAATCGGGAGTGGTCACAATCCATGTATGTCATTGCACGACCTCTAAACGTCACTAATACACTACCCGATCACTTGTTATCGATGAAGTGGTGTGTTGCCGGATTTTGTCAAGGTCTTGGTACTACGGGCGAAGCGGTCATTACTTAAGTTTCGTAACTCATCGGAAAGCAGCGACGTAGCCAGGAATTTATATGCGGGGGAGGGTGGGGGCAGAATTTGCGATTGATATGGGGGAAGGGTGTAAGGGGAGGGGGTGAGAAATTTTTTAACTATAGAAGGTCCTTAGATGCGATCTGCTGTAAAGTTTTGCCAGTTTCATCATTATCATATGATATCATATTATCAGCAGATTTTGTTTCCTGTTTGAAATATTTTACATGTTCTCTTACATATTGTATCAGAAAGACAAACATAGTTCTCTTTTACAATTTTCCAGTCGGATGATTTTTGTTTATTGTCCAAATGTCTAGACTTATTTACGTTTGACAAACTTAACTGATGGACAATATAAACGTTCATATTTTACAAAATACCATGCAGTTTTAAACATTTTGTCGAATTGCTATACCACTGCCCCCCCCCCCCTGGCTACGTCCCTGTCAGGAAGCGATAGAGTGGCACCTTTTCCACACTGCATACTTAAAATGTTGTTTCTTTCAAATCATACCTGTGGGCTATAATATTTCCGTATTGGTCACATATACGAGACCCAACAGAAAGTACTTCAATAAATTACGATAGCGGGTTAAATCTTCCTAGGCCTTAAGTACTTTTACTATTCAAACCTCTGTCGTAATTCAAGAGTTCTGGAAGATTAGAATAACGATTCTCATACTGAAGTTGTTTGTAAGTAGTAAATGGCACATGACATTATTCAAAACAGAAATTACTAGTCATGTAAATGGTTACAAAAGTGTTTTACATCCTGTTAATCGTAGCTCTGTGTGCCCTCTCAGGTAAGATGACCGCAGCAATCTAATACCTAACTCAATTACGTATTGTCGCTAACCTGTAGTATGTTTAAATGACATGTCATTAGCCAGGCAAGAAAAAATAACAAGAGTGCATGCTAGTAACGTACAAATTGCTGTTAAGAAATTCACCTGTAAAATGTGCTATATCTTTAAAATGTTCCTTAATGACTAACTTGATTATGACGTCGGCACCTCAGTGGAGGCATACATTTATAGATTTATCCAATGATTTATATAAAACAACTCAATTTGTTTTCTTTTAACATAATGCGACAGAGCAAGCATGGTTGACATTAAACACTATTTGTTATTGGACATTTTGAACTACATTGTAAACATATCATACGAGACCATGCCGTATGTAACCCAACGAATTTTGTGTTGCAGTGGAGGATTCAAAGGCCCGAGTACTAGAATATGTAGTCATGTCACTTTTAGTGTTTAACCTCAGATGTTTAAAGGGTTAAATCTAAAATATATAAAGGGATATAGATATACGCAACCTGAACTGATAGCAGTGATTTTAAACGGTCAAAATAAATATAAAAATAAAAAACGGAGGCAATTTCGCTTTTAATTTTATATATATTTTATATATATATATATATATATATATATATATATATATATACATATATATATATATATATATATATATATATATATATATATATATATATATATATATATATATATATATATATATATATATATATATATATATATATATATATATATATATATATATTGTTCTGTATCATTTCTATCAAGCAGGAAACGGGTGCAAGTTGTACGTATAAATAAGTACACTCCATTGAGTACGATCTATAAATGAATAATAAATTAACTCCCTTCCTTGTTTCATAACCTCTTGTTTTGCTTTCAGTTTTTTAGTATGAGTAGGTGTATCATTCGAATAGAGACTGTAGTAAGCTTTGTTCACTATTGAGAGAGAAATTATCTGTTGGGGGAAAGGACGAGTATTACATATGCGTAGCATTCTAGCAATGAAAGTGTTTCGCGAAGTAATACAATGTATCTCAGTAAATGTTTATGTTAATCTTTATCGCAGAAGCACGCTGAATGATTATTGCTGTTCTTAGATGTTCATTAACGAATATGAGATTATCAACAACATTCTTCTGGCGTGATTGATTAGTCAGCAAATCGCAGGTAAGAACCTATTTTCCATATGTTGTAATTATCACACTTTAGTGGCAGAAATATCATTACCAATTGTCGTAATTGTGCACTCATATATATGGAATACACATAACAGTCCTTTGTCTTGTAAATTTTGTACACTAGCTTACATGTGTCTACTATGAGCCTCCGGTTTATTACTACGTGTTATTGCCTATACGCACCACAAATGTGTTAAAGACACAAACAATATTAACCATGGGCTATTGGTCATATGAAGACAAGACACCTTTTTTATGTTGTTCTTAAAATTCAAAAAGAATAAACATAAGACAAACAATGAACATTAGTTTTTCCATCCTACATGGTGGCAAGCATTATTCGAGGTATATGGCATGCATATATTAATGCAAAATATCATGAAAACCTGAATTATACCTAACACTCGTGTTTTACATATTAATATTGAGACCAAACGTACGCCTCGTGCTGACACTTTAATATATTGTCGGGATTCAGTATTTTAAAAGGTTGAAGTTGCCCTGAAGCGGTGCCCTGGGTTAGGTGAGGCAGCTCCCATGTATGTCGTCTGTGAAGCTTTCCAGAAATAAATTGAATTTATAGTCTTGATTGGTAGATTTTGGCTATAATTGTCCATAATACCATATATACCCATTGAATCTGCACCTTCATGTAAATTTATATTTTCAGGACCGAATGTTTTCTCAGTAATTAATTTTTGGGAAGCCCAGCATATGTCATATTATGTCAAACAAGGTACAGTAGCAAACGAAATTGAAACATTTTACATTTTATGAAATATAGCTTAATTTTGTATAAGGTCTAATCGGGTGATACGGGAAGACTTTGTAATTCTTCGTTGGCATAATCTTATCTTGGAATTCAAACTCCACAACATACGTTTGTTGAAAGATCTTTGCTTTCAGAGTAAATTTGTGACATTAATAGGTTCGCTTGTTCCGTTCCTGATGCGTGTTAAGTGTTACATGTCTTGATTTTCCATCTCCGTGGTATGTATTGCCCTGTTATATGTGTCTATGTCGCACTGTCGTAAATCATGACGTATATTGTGTGCTCACTAACACCGCTTACAGTACACAACATTTTCTGTCTTCTGATCGTCGAAGAAAAATGCAGATGCCGTTCATGAACCGTCGTTTACTCTATCTTTACATACTGCTGGTACAATGGGGAATTCTGATACATTCAGGTATGAGTTTAGTATTTAACTACTTACATCTTACTAAAGAGAAAAATACATCTTAATCAAATCACTAGTTATAAAGAAACAGCATGGTTGAATTACAACATCCATTCACACATTGCTTTTGGAAAAATATAAACCAATACATCACAAGACAGTTATTAATCACATTACTTGTACCAATCTCTCCAGCAGAAAATGTTGTCCGTACTGTAGTAGCTGTCGCTGGGAGTACAATTAATATAACGTGTCATTTCGCACCAATGGAATTGGGTTATGACATTTATTGGGTCTTAAACAACAATACTTCCATGATGGACGAGTCTACGAGACGAAGGCAGGGCACTGATCAATCCGGGTCGAAAGCTTACTTGGAAATCTCAAATGTCACATTTGAAGACGCGGGGTTGTACAAATGCGTATGGTATCCTCAAGGAGACAATGCAAAGTCGAAGAAAAAACGTTTACACGTTCAAGGTAATTAAACGAGCAAAGATAATTGGTGTATTTGTGAGTTATTTTGAATTATTTTTGCATTTCTAAAATGACATACATCCAGCTAAAGGCAGGGTTTCTTTCTTAAATGAAATAACATAGTTATTTACGCTATTTTTTTTCTAATTTATTCGTTTTTATTTTTATTGAACAGGTGACATGAGAGTTGAAGTGGATAGAAATGTTACATTGCATGATACGATCACCGCTAAATGTTGTGTTAGAAGTACAAAGTCAGAACATAACGTTCCATTTGTATGGTTTATAAGCAATGTTTGGAGCGTTAACGACAAATTTGGAGAGACCATTTCCATCGACACTGATATAATGTATTGCCGGAACATATCTATTACCAGTGAACGAAAATTTCACGATAATTTCGTTGGTTGTTCAATTTCACCGGAGCTGAATGTAACTTCGAAGAAACCACTCCACATTTTTTGTAAGTTTCGTTTAGTTTCATTGCACGTTTGGTTGCTTTAATACTGAATTGATTAACAAATATTTATATATAAATTCCTACCAGGAAGTTTATGTCAATTAAAATGAACTCTTGCATAACCAAAATCCACATCCTATTTTAATAATTGACACATATTTGTTCATGAGTAAATGCAGGGAAAGTGCGACGCATTTCCTGATTAGCATGCAATTCTATGATGCCAATGTCAAAGTGTGTGCCTTTACTAGATCCTGCGAGTGTAGAGTGGATACCTTTGACCAACACCCCTCCGCCTATCATGGTTGACAGGAACCAAAACGTCACTGTCACGTGCTTGTCTGATGGCAACCCTAGTCCTAGCGTAATCTTACAGAAGGAAACCAGCGAGAACCAATGGATGGACCTTCCATTAAATGAAACCGTCTGGAATGTAGCAGATAATTTCTGGAAGTTCTCTTACAACATTACTGAGGAAACGACGTGTGCTCTTAGATGTTTCGCTACAAATGACGTTGGAGAGTCATCGGCAAGTGAAGTCATCAGCATAGAAGTATTTGGTAGATACCCTTTACTACAAGTTATGTTCCTGAAAAGATATTTAAAACTGATTAACGACAAATAGTCAAGTATTAAAATTGTATTATGTTGACCTGATTTTTATGACCAATAGCTTCATTTTATATATTTAAGGGGTACTACTTTTTGAGCCACTATAAACCCTGCATCTCTTTTGACATGTAGTGTAAAGGCTTGAATTCTTGAACCTTGTTATTATTTTTCTTTAAATGTTAGGAATTGCAGCATCTTGTGATAATTAGACATTTTTCAAAATGTAGAAAACATAACTCTTTTTCAACAAATAAATCTATAAACAAAGGAAGTATTTAGTATGGCTTGTTCAATTTTTGCAGCGAAAGCAAATGTTATCGTAATAACTAGCCGAAATACCTCCGGAAATACGACCAAAGATTATGACATTCTCTGCTTAGCCAAGGGGATTCCTCCACCAGATGTTCGCCTTCAACGTTTAACTGAAGAAACTGAATGGCGGGATCATTATTTAGAGGAGCAGCAGATTGAGAAGACAGAAGAGGGGAGAAATGTATTTTGGACCTTTCACATTGTTGACAAACAATACCGAGATGACGTCACATATAGATGCATCGCTAACAACACAAACGACGTATTCGCCTATAGCTCAAGTACTACACTGACTGTCACTAAATGTGAGAAAATGTGAAATATTGTGACCAAACAAAAACATATCATAATAATAGGTATACACCTAAACCCTTGTTCAGATTGACAAACTTCCTAACGACCTCTTGACAATTGAACATTGTGTGATAATTTAATTAACCTAGAGTAATTATTTGATTAAAATTGTGTACTTGTTTTGGCTAAATATTTACCCAAAGTTCCAGAGGTAGGTAAATAAAGTGTGTATCTATGAGTAAACGTACTCATATCAGAATTGTATACAGATGCATTGGCTTGTAATATGTTACTAGATTGTTACTTTGTTTTCATTTTTATTTGCTTAATACCAACAAGGTCCGTTTGATTTGGTAAAAATATTCAGTATCTAGCTCAGACGCAATGTATCTTTATCAGTGGAGTATATAAGAAATTAACTGTAATTTATAATTAAAAATCGTTTTCTTTTTCACGCAGTTGGTCTGATGGCTTTGATCCTTGCAAACCTAAAGCTGGTAGTTATCGGTTGTGTGGGGTTTCTTCTTTTGCTCATGGTCATCTGTTTCTTGGCGTTGAACAAAAGTAAGAATTGAATGCTGTATCAAGCGAAATTTCTACATTGATATGACGTTTTAGACTATTAAGATTTTAGTATAATGGAGATCAATAATAATGAGTTTGAGACAACATTGTTTTGTACAACAGAGCTTTGTATAACAGGATATGACGTGTTGGATGTTGATATGTAATTTAAATATGATTGGCATGTGTAATTTTATTGATATTCTTCTTCAATCCAACATATTTCAATCATTTTAACATTCACAGACAGTGTTAGCTTCTTACGAGAGAGGAATATTAGACCGGCATTATGTAATATACTACCAATCACTAAATACATTTAATTTATCACAATATTACCTTTAAAGAGTTGTGAAGCTGTAAAGTCAATACAAGCTTGGTCGTTGTTGAAGCAACCTACATGTGTAAAATTATATTCAATTATAGGAACGCAGATTTTTAGTCTTGTTCAAGGAGCATAATTGCAACTTATAAATATGTAAAAAATTCAAGTTATGCACACCATCATGGTACCCTTATTTAAGTTTGCGTTACTCTGTTTTTTTGTCATGATGATTGTTGGAAAGTAATCATACATATCCTTGTATGGTGGTCATTGCCAAATAACGCGAGTAGCGAAACCATAGAGCGATCATAAATATGAAACTATAAGTACCACGTTTAATAAAATATTAACTATTTCAATATTTACAGTAAAGAGGTCTGTGTAAGCAATCATTAGCAAACTCAATGAGAAAAAATCTCGACAGCTGCTGTTTCGCAGGTTCACAGGTTATCTGATTTGGTTTATTTCCTCATTAGGAAAACGCATTCGTTATCGACTATCTGCTGAAGCTAATAGGTAAGTTCATATAATTAGATTTATAGACTTGCTACATTTTAACGGAGAAGGATCAAAGTTAATTCTTGTCGATGATCTTATTGTCAAAAATCCTTACTTTTGCCTGTTTGGGTTCAATTCAATATAATCACGTCACACTTAGAGGATAAACAGTAAATGTCTGCACGAAATAACCCCAAAACAAACAAAAAAACCGATGTTGCGTGTACAAACGTGTCATCTTTAAGCATTAATACATAGATAGATTTATTTCGTCCATAATAATATGGAAATTTGTCTCCCTGCAACAAAACACATATAATATCAACTATTAAAGTTACAGATAGAATACGGTTAAAAATAAGTAAAACAAAAGCACAGACAAGTTGAAAAAAGGTAAAAGCACCAACAGCAAAAATATACATTCATGTGAGATAAATATATATCTTTATACACACCCATACACATATTTATAGCTAGATACACAGGATATGTCTGCATGATTACGTCCTTGCTCTCTTTACCAGTTGAAAACAACTGTAGTCCTATACTTGACAACAGCGCGAAATTTAGATGGGGCAGTCTCGACGTATGCTGTCCCTGACAATAGACCGGTTATTATGCATGATTCTAGGTATGGGATTAGACAGATGGTGAATGCTTTTGCCTTATTTTTATTACCACATATTCAACAATTGTTGTGGAATTTAAGTTTCCATAACATAATATTTCCCACTTTGAACTCCAAATATAGGAGTCGATAGCTTACAATTAAGAGAAGCTAAGCACAATTCGAGTTCTACTAAACATCTCGCATTGACAACGTTTGAAAACATGTGACTTGCTATTTTGAACCAATGCACGCGTTAATAATTGATTATGTAGGAAATTCTCTATAGAGCATACGTACACTCCCCATGACATGGAAACGTCAGTTAGGAATTAGAAACAAAAGACTTTTGCATGACTGTGCAGTGACCTCAATTTAGTAGAAATGGTCACGTCAGTGATGCATATCATCACAGTTAGGAATTAGAAACAAAAAGACTTTTGCATGATTGTGCAGTGACCTAAATTGAGTAGAAATGGTCACGTCAGTGATGCATATCATCAAGTGTTCAAATTATTATTTCAAGTCCCAATTTTGCAGTGTATTTAATCGTCAGTTGTTATAATGTGCCTTCCAAAATGCTAAAAAGTATATCAACATGTGCAAATATTATATCTTTGCTTTTACGAGGTAGAGGAATACTATTAATATCAGTATGACAGAAAAATAAAAGCTTATGAACAAAGAATGTTACGTCTTTTCTAGCAACTTCATACTAAGTAAGCAATAAGTTCAACAACGACGGTGTCAAATGATCAGACGTAGAGAACATGGCGTGCCATTCCTTGCAGAATGTTCTACAAAGGCAAGCAGAGATAATCACAAAGCGAAACTGGTGGATATAATGAACAAGATTGACGGGCGCGTAAATTGGAACTTTCAATTCCTGATGATCCTGCTATCTGATTTCCTCCTGATGATCCTGCTAGACTCGAAACGTCAGTCTCTCCACTTTTAGTAAATGTACACGCGCAGGAGCTTCTTGTAGTATAAAGGCTGTTTTAACATTTGTAAAATTACGGAAATCTAATAAAGCTGTATTAAACGTTTCTTTCCCGGGCCTGGAATTTTATATATTTTTCAAATAGCTTTCTGTTAGTTATAAAGATTTTGGTACATTATATTACTGACTTCTGCCATTGATATTATATTCATATACCACAAGTACAGCTATAGCATAAATGCGTATTATGCAGAGTTCATATATTACTCGTGTAATGAGATCAACGGGAAAAACATCACATAGACACAGTGTTATTGTTTGGATTCTTACAGAAACGCGACAAACTCCACACAAAATCAGCAAAATTTTATACGTCGAGACATGCCAGACCTATGTTCCCATGAACCGATAGCTTCGAGTCAGATAGGTGAGTCTTTCCACAGCAAAATTGCCAACGAAATGTTCTAGTCAATTACATAAATATTTATGCTTAACGAACAACTACGCGCCAAGAAAGTTGATATAATGCATTATATATATATTTTTAAATAGAGTACAGTTAAACAACTTTAACAATAAGTAATTCTTGGCTCGCTTTTCATTAACTTGGATTTTTTGCTGCTAATGTTACAATTGTCTTCGTTGTTTTTATATTGTTTCCTTTTGATTTCATCAATACAACTCGTATCTTTCAAATGATTTAGATACCCCGTCACAATCAAGGAAGGAAGACTTTCCTCTTGAACAATACCAAAAGCAAGTTGATTTTCATTTCTTTTCACTATATAAAATACTTAAGCACTTCTTGCAATCGCTTAACTGTTCTTCTTTATCATAGACCTATTAGGGAATGCTTCAATGTTAGCAAACATCAATTGAGTTATACTTTTGACGCTATAGTATTTGAGCAATGGATTACTTCCTAGGATAATCAACAATAATAATAATATTAAAAATAATAAAATAACGATACAAATTTGCAACTCGGTCTAACTGAGTAGAAAAAAAAGTGAACATTATTGCATTCGAGCAGTTTAAGTATAACTAGTGCAAGTGCAATTAAATACAGGCTAAACTTGTTCAACAAAATGAAAGAATATTGAAGTTTTCAACTGATATCTGTTCGTCTAGTTTTCAAGTTTTTGATCGCACCGAGTCTGCAACTCCAGACGTCCCACTGGCTAAGTTCGATGACGGTGCAAGCTATGGAGTTGTGCAAAAGAAAAGGTATGTATCTGTAGATTAAAAATACAACAAAAAACTGTTGTCATCTGAGCGATAAAACATATTCCAATAAACACTATGGAAGGTCTGTGATGAAATTGATGAAAATATATATGACAGTCTTAAATTGCATAAAACGCGCAGGTTATTAATAAACTTTTCAATTTTTGGTATCGCAGAGAAAGAGCACCAAAACCAAAATTTGCTGTTGCTAGATTTGATGACGGAGCAAACTATGCAGTGGTGAAAAAGAAAAGGTGTGTACCGTACTTTATACAACATATGTGTTTTTTGTGAATATCTGTCAGACATTTAATATAGGGTTTGTAAAGTGTGTTTCGTATTATCAAACGTCAAGAGAATGGTGGCTGTCTTGAGGGTCCGTCACCCTTAATCAGACGATGTACAGTTGAGCAAATCATTGACAAATGCATAATTTTATTTCGGACTCGCTCGGTCTATAAGAACCACAAAGCGATAAGAATAGATAAAACATAACTTTTAAATCATTAAAAGCAACATTTTCTGCATTTTCATTTATCATGTGAACCATAAATTGATACGAAGTTGTGATAAATGGATCTTCTAAGTAATGATCACGGTGTCATATTAAGTTTCAGTATATGAAGAAGGGGTTATATCAAAAACGCTTTGTATTTATGTATCACCGCTAATTATTCCAGTTAGGTTGGCAGTGAAAAAATGTTCCTTAGTTATCATTGTTTTTTTTTGCCAGCAGAATAAAAAAACCAATGTATAAACCACCACCAACGAAAGCAGAAGAGGAATACACTAACATGAAATATCAAGAGTAATCTAGCATTACAGGGCAGCCGATTATTATAATTAACGGTCTGGATGAGCATGACGTTTCGTCAAATTTATCAGATGCTAAAAAAATCGTCAATGACTTAATGTTATAGAAAATTCACCACTCCCGGGGGCCACCACTAACACAGGACAGTCACCTTTGTACATCCAATGTTGATGTTAACTGCTGGTATTATTTTCTGACATGATAATGATATTTGAGTGTAACATATCAATATCAACCTTTACATGCTGACTTTGAATTTAACAAATGATTATCTTCGAATTCCTGGTATTGAAGCAGAAAATTTTGGTGTTTTCTTCTAAACAACTGATATTTTCCAACAATATTTTTTTTAAGCTTTTGAAAAGAATACCTTTCTCAGTATAAATAATTAGAATTTATTAATTTTCGATAATAATCAATTTGATTAAGCTGTATAGAGATTGTTAAGGAAGTTCTTACCTCACGCTCCCCGTTAATGCATTTCTTGTTTTATCAATGTTACGCTGCAGTGCTAATTTACACATGTATTAGATGTTTGTTTGTTTGTTCAACTATATTTCAACCATCAACGTTATCAACATTTTACATAATTCAAGTATATACATACAAAGTATATGGTTGTGGGGATCCTCGAAAAGTTCATAAGAACTTGTAAGTAAGGTATCCCCAAAATACAAACTGACAAAGTATAACAAACTAGGTACAAAGTATGACAAAAAAAAAAGTTACAAGTAAATGAATACTAATAATAAGAAAAAGTGTGGGGGGGGGGGGGAGAAGAAGAAAAAAAAAACTTTAACAAAGACGTGGCCCAAATTTTAGACTAAATCATAAAATTCTATTCGAAAGAAGGTAACGCTTTAAATTACGTTTGAATGAGGACAAAATATTAATTGAATGCAATGCAGTTGGTACGGAATTCCAATAAGAAATAGCGGAGTATTTGACAAAATGTTGACTACTAGCAAGAGAATAATGGGAAACGGAAAGTAAATTTGCATTGCGGGTATTGTAAGCATGAAAACAATTATTTGATACAAAAAAAAAATAGGAGAAGCTACTTGGTACTTTGTATATGCTTAATGTACAAAACATATGCTTCGTGATACTGGGTTAGATTTGTATTGTATTGAAAATGTATTTACTTATAAGATAGATTGAACAGTTTAACCATACCGTATAACGATTATTCTTAAGTTTCTTCTTCTTTGTTTGATATATGTATGCGTGACCAGCCAAAACGGTTTAAACTATAATGACTATCACAATATTATTAAATAATGCAAAATGACCACATTTTACACATTTATTTGATTTATGTATCTGTTTAGTGTACATACAAAATAATTCATGATTTCTAGGTTAGATTTGCATTGTTTTGAAAATGTATATTCTTATAAGATATATTTAACAGTTTAAGCAAACCGAATTAAATGATTGGTTAAATTCTTTTTTTGGTATATGTTTCCGTGATGAGCTGAAACGTTTTAAAATATCATGACTATCACAATATTATTAAATAATACAAAGTGGTCACATGATCAAAGGAGATAATGGTTAAACTTGACCGAACTTGTACACGTACCGAAATGATATTAAATGTTCCAAGTCAAGGCTTTTCCTGTAGCTTAAGTTGAATGCTTACTAAATTTAATAAGAAGAGTTATTTTGGTTTCTTTTGTTAACGCCAAATGAAAAACTAGCTGAAAGTGCACTCACGAAAAAATTACTGCATTGTTTGATTGAATGTATATTTGTGCATATATATCCAAAATGTAGGATGAGATGTAACAATTAATATTTTATAGCATCACCTCAAGTTTTAATATAGCCTAAAATGATTTTAAATGGTCCAACAACTCTTTGCAAGATTTATTTTGACTTTTTTTAATAGCAGTGAACGATTGTCGATCGTGTTAAAAAACACCTCTAGTCGAATGTTGAAGATGACCACCTATAAATCATATTCTCTCCTGTGCTACAACTGTCTACATCAAAAGAATAAATAATCACATAATCGATATACTCTGTCTAGTTTAATCATTCAATTATTCGTTCTGAAGCACCT
The DNA here is from genome assembly GCF_037975245.1 of Apostichopus japonicus. Lineage (NCBI taxonomy): Eukaryota > Metazoa > Echinodermata > Holothuroidea > Aspidochirotida > Stichopodidae > Apostichopus > Apostichopus japonicus. The sequence continues at coordinate 13,988,013 of NC_092572.1, forward strand.
ATACACAATGACCAATATTGGACTTCTGTTATATGGCGGAAACTCACTGGGTTGATTACTGTATATATGACAAATCAATAATACTAATCACAGCGTTAACATCTTTTAAGTTAAATTGTGTGCCGTGCTGTTTCAAAAGAAGATTGTAACGTTGTGATAGTATTGTAAACGTTTGAAGCGGTGATTACATTCAACATTTTTGGAATAACTTAATTTAAATTTGTCTTCTTTAAAAAGTCCTCAAAGCGTAATCGGTCCGTTATCACTTGTGATGACATGAAATACACTGGGACATTTATATGATGCTTTTTTCATCAGAAAACCTTTTTAATACAGCCAATTTACACAGAGGTTACAGTAATTACTGTAAATCTTTAGTTTTGTACCACAGTAAATACTGGATCGTGCTGACAAATCTGATAAATAGGTAGCATCTGCTATTCAGTTAACAGTAAGAACTGAGGATATTTGTAATTCCAACAAATCCCAAACAACTGGATATTTTTGGAATTACACATATCCTCAGTTCCTACTGTAAGCCTAATAGCACATGCTACCGAATTAAAGCACGATCCAGCTTTTACTGTGGTACAAAACTGTAAGGTTTACAGTAGTAACTGTGTTTTCTATGTGTATCAGGCGGGTTTTTAATAATGTTATTGCAAAAGTCCCAACAAATAAGTGTACACTAGTATGATATCATGTTTGAACATAACTTTCTATGCTAATTTAATCATTCGCAATCGGAAAATGAAGTTTCCCAATGTTTAAAAGTGACTGCTGAAGAAGCTTGTTTAATTTGGATACGTTATCATTCTGAAATATGAAAATCTACCACACATGTTACACTGTAGGTCTGGCGGTTTTGAGTTGGCAGATTGTCTTTGCATAGATTGGTCACATGTTCAATGTCATTTCAATCGAACATTCGACTCACCTTTTCAGGTCGATCTTTGGAGTCTTTCGGTATTCCATGGTTGAGGATTCACCCGTTTATGTTAAGCCTTTATACTTGTCTATATAATATCGGATGGTAATTATCAATATATTATTTATGACAATATGCTTGAGAATATGCACTGTCGTTCTCAAATTACTCTAACGTTAGCCTTAAAATAAGCCATGTGTATTTTTATCGTGTAGTCAATTTATGTATTAGTTGCGTACACGTGCAGATTTTCAATACAGATTTAGATTAGACTAAAGATCAGTGAATTAATATATTCTAGAATGCGTTTAGTATTACATAAACTGTGGACGGTTGACCAAGCCTAACAGAAAAGATGATCTCTGAGTGTACGAATATGTTCAGAACTAAGATATATCGAAGTGAGTTTCCATTCTTAGTGAGAAATGGACAATGTACACAGTTTAAGGGACTATGGTCTAATGACTGTATTCTAACCACACCGAGCCATCGTGAAAATGCATTCTCACTTCTTTAGTTGAGAGAACATAATTATCCAGAAAATAATTAACATATATATGTTTATGTTATGTAAATTGTTTCATGAGTTTGTGTTTCATTTTGAAATGCTTGCTTAGTGTCTCATTTATAAGCAACTGCACATGTTTTGTCGCCACTTGTTTCGTTGGGCGAGTTTAATCAAGTGCTACGTTAGCCACTTGCCTTCATGTAAACAAAGCAAAGGGAGGTTGTTTCAAAACGGACACTTTCTTGTCAAACGAACAGGTATTTGCCAGCTGTTGATGACCATATAGACAGTCAGACTATGATATTTCCAAAAATAATAATACTCAGTACAATATTTATCATGGTTAGTCTTAAAACTAGACCGTTTGCAAGTAATCGCTCATAGCACGCATAGGAGATTAGGACTGATTATCTAAGTCTAGTTTACAAACTGACTCCATCACGCTATAGCGTATGAACCGAATACATGGTAATAATATAGTCATCATAATGTGAACATGACACCAGTGACAAAGGTTGTGGCATCTACTAGGTATTTAGTTTCGCTTCTGTTTGGCTGTTTATTTAGTGCTGCAACCTTTGTACCTTGTATCTGGCTTATACATCACTACACCTCCTGTGATATATCGTTTACTGTGTTGTAGTCTATGCCTTTTATATTTCAATGACAGTGATATTTTTGGCACCGAATCAATCTTTATGGTTTAACAAGTATTTGTTCAACTACTGAGTGGAGTTTCACAAGAATGTATTTTTGGAATAGCTTAGTCTGTGTAGGTGGGAATGATTTCGCTGTACGCGAATCATTGTAACCAATAGAGAATGTTAAGCCCGAACCTTCGTTTCATTATTTTGATAAAATCTATATTCTTAGGATAACAGAACATACTTTCGCTAAGGTATTTGTAAAAGGTCTAAAGGTCTATTATATAAATAATACTGAGGATCTGGGGTGGGAGGTGATGATTCGTGTAAATAATGGGGTTAAAAGTGGTTTTGTAAAACAATGGAAATGAGCTCTCGATGTGACACATTGTTCAAGTTGAGGAGGGGGATGAGGGGAACGGGTTGGGAACTTGGGTAAGTGATCTAATGTGTTAGTTATCTCATCAAAGTGTCGAATAATAGTAAAAAAAATAAAATAAGCCACTAACTAACCTGTTATTACTACTATAGCATGTAAACCTTTTGAACTTGAGTTTTATATGGGGGGGGGGTGGGGCAGGGGGAACTGGAGTTGTGGTTTTTATGAGGAGCTGTTGATATGGTATTCACACCTTCAAACGGTAAACAATAATATAAGCCACCAAGACCTAACATGGATATGGTGTATAAAAACTTTGCGGTTGTCAAACTATATGAAGCAGAAATTGAAAAGTACAGGTGACTTATTCTAACACACAGCTTCACCCTATATTTGCACACCCTTATTATGGTATGGCAGTCAATCATAGTATAGTGTAGTCATACCTGTTACATACGTAAATAATAGCCTTAAACGTGGAACGATTCTTTTCATTCCTTTCGTCACACATTTTTTCTTTTGTCCAGATTTTTGCTGTTTACTCAAACCTAGATATAAAGCCGAGCTAGTTTTTTGCACCCATTTGATGAGCGAACACAAAAGGCCAACAGTTAGCAGGTCGGGCTTTAAATTACCCAACGGAGCGTGACAGGTTGGGTATGGGAACGGGTTTCAGTTCCCATTAGAAATTTTTAGAGTAACAAAGATGAAAAAAAGAAGAACTTTAACATCCGTGTGAAGTCGTAATGGTTGAAACAATCGATAGGGATTCTAAGTTGAAAGTATGAAAGTGTCCTTCATGAACGAGGGTTGAGGGTGGCCTGGGGCGAAGGGGGGGGGGGATGGGAAACATATGTTGGTTGAGGTAGAAAGAGGAGAGGGTGGTCACTTAGTACAGGAAAATGTTGGTTTAAATAATAAAATAAAACATTTAGAGATAATAAAAAAGGCTAATTAGGTGTGGTCATTATTTGGGGTGGGATGGGGGTGGAGGAGGGGGCAGAGATAAAGGGAATCACGGTGTCATTACCTACAAAGGTATGGAGGGGGTAGAGGAGTGTTCAACCCAAGTGGTACTACGATTGGTTATTAAGGTTGAGGAGTTGGTAGCATGGAGTTTCATACACATCACAATTGCATGGAAAATATTTCACCGGTGGGGAAAGGAGGGAGCCTATGGCTTCATATGGTATCAAAGTTGTTTGGTAATTAAACGAACACGTGTAATTAATTGATAAACAATTTTTTTCAATTTATATATGAAAAAAGGTAATAACACTTTCTTCATTTACAACAATACACGTGTTTGCTTGTAAAATCTACCACCGAAAGATTGTGTTTCACATCAAGAAAGCGTAGTTCATTTGTTATTTAATGTTAAAGTAAGAATTTTTAATTGGTTCGGGGTAAGTATACATACCTTCTTCAATTTTTACTGTATTATACAGTTAAATAATGCAGACGATTTATCATAAGTAAACTGGACCTTACCCGCAAAGGAAGATGCGAAGTCGCTCATCAACACATGCGATTATTATACATGAAGGATGCATAAATACATTGGTAATTATATCACCTAATTCTTCACGATATCTTACATTCTCTACTCAGATTTCTAACTCAGACTATACACGCATCCAACTATCAAGGCAGTTGCTACTCAATCTATGCAGACCTCAAAAAAGGATCAATCTAATGATGATTAATCGAACGAAGCTGTAGCCTTGGGTTGTGTTTACACCGCATTAAGCGAACGAGGCAGTAGGCTTGCTTGTGTTTACACCACTGTTGTATTTGTATGGCATTTAACTTATATGTTTTTCCATTGCAGCACGCCAACACGATGGACCTCTTTGGCATTTCTTTCATTTTGGTCAGCTGCCTTTCAAGTCTGTGTGGTAAGCAGTTGATTCCTTCAAATATAACATCATGTGAATGTGAAAATGTTTCTCAGTCGCTCCATAGGGTTGAATGCTTAGCATTTATTTCATTTTGTTTCATTTTATATATTTTTTTAGTTCGATCATTATTAACTTGGCAAATACGTATATAGGATAATATCACGGATATTAATCGACTGATTAAACCGATTCACACTGAGATTACAGTAACTACCGTAAATCTTAAAGTTTTTTGCCCCCTAAAGACTAGACCGTGATGATAAATCGGTAGCATGTGTTATGAAGATAACAGTAAGAACGGATGATATATGCAGTCTCAACAAATGCATTAATTTCATTTCAGTAGTTTTTAAACAAAATCTAAAAGAAATATACGCAGCAAAATCGTAGATACACTACCCTATGCAGTAAATTCAGTTAAGATTAGGATGGATGTACCAGGAGCTTTATTGATATACTAAAAAAGGTGTCCCCCAGTGGAGATGTTTGTAACCAAAAAAAAAAAGAAGCTCCCTCAAGATTTAGTAACAAATTTCTACAAAACTGGATAATTCTGATATATTTCCAGAACAATGTCAACATTTCTTCTTGTTATATTTTTTACCCAATGTTTTGTGTTAAATCTTATATATTGCTCCCATGAATATCACGTTGGACTTTAGACCCTAGACAATACAATAAGGACTCTAGACCCTAGACAATACAATAACGTATCGGTTTCTATAGGAAAAATGAGTGTGAAGAAAAACTGTACATTTGAATGGACTTACGTCAATTCAGATGTTCTCGCATTACAAGAATGTGATACTACATTAAGCACATCAGACGAATAAACCCAGCCTAATCTATATGTGAAAAGAAAATTAATGAAACATTGTGCTTGGTTGTGACAATACAAAATGCTAACTTCATATTTTGATGACAATTTAGGCTCGTTTCAATGAATTACAAACTCGTTTCTTAATTTGTTTTACTACCAAATCAAATAGAACACTGTGCAAAAAAATATCAACAGCAATGAGGGAAGTGAAACTAACCCCCCCCCCACCAAAAAAAAAACAAAAAAACAGAGGGTCTTGTCGAAGAATTAAAAAAAAATGAAGAAGTGAGAAGTACATAGAAAAAACAATAAATAGGAATTAGGGAAAGTAAACAAAGCAAAACAAAAAGTATGAAAATAATACGAATCCCGAAACAATACCCCACCTACCATCACAAACCCTACCCCCGATCAACCCGAGCTACCCCCAGCCCTACCCACGATCAACCCGAGAACCCCCTTCTTCCCCTAAAGGTACAAACTGATAGAGCATTGAAGTAGAAATCTATACAAATTTGCATGTAGTTTAATAACACCCCTAGAGTTTAGGGTATTAACGAGAAGAAATTTAGCCACGTTTGTAGATGCTACGATGGACAAACTTGGAAGTTGAACATGTCAACCTGTTTTTGTCTAATTTTTCAAGTTCGACCATCTTCCCTCAGTTTTAAGATATGCGATTTGTTAATCGGAATGTAAACTGTTCAAATCAAAACCTTCGACCTGATCCTTGAAATTGCGTCTGCCTCCCCTCCCCCTTATTCCAAATTGAAGAAATAACATCATTTTTAAGCAATATATTGCATAATACTTCACTATAGAACTAAGTTATTGTTTAAAAGTGCCTCAGACAGCATCATTTCATAAGAAGAGCTTTCCCAGATTCCCTCCTTAAAGAGGAGTTTACTGCAATAATCTAATGATCACCCAGCTTTCTTCATAAAATCGTTGATCCGCCGGTGATAGTGTGTAATATAATCACGCTGGTGATATCCCTTGTTTTGAACTGCACCCCTAAACCCCACCCTCGCCTAAGACCCTCAACTTCTGAATTCTTCAAAAAGGCTCTTCTAAGTACTATATTTCTATAGCTAATGATCCACGCTTCAATATACAGATCCTCTACACAGTGGTCTTTTCAGCAATATCACACTGCGTTTTCATATTACTTAGATTTGAGTTAAATAACTACTTGTTTTGGTATCCATGAAAGCAATGATGAATAAAAATTGTCGCATCATTCAGATTTAGCAGGGAAAATATTACATCTGAATCATGTATTCAAAAACCAAATAAAACTTGTACATACATTTAATCTAGTTCAACCAACTCTTGCAAACTGGCCAGTATTCTCCATCGAGAAAGGTGGAACAGCAGTGGTGCCGTGTGTACCAAAAGGCGATGAGACGGCTTACTTCTGGAGTAAAGGAGAAGATTTTGCAACTAGCCAGAGCGTAGCATCAAGAGTGCTTGGCATCCCTAGCTCTGATTCGGAGAAATATTTAGTGAATGAGGATGGTAGTCTCGTCATTTACAATGTTACCCAAGCAGAAGGGGGAAGATATCATTGCAGAATTGTATCAGAAAATACCAATTGTCGCGGGGCTGTGTCGATTGAGGTCACGGTGAATGGTAAGTAATGGTGTAAATCATGTGTACTGTGTACCACAGTACTGTAACTTTTAAGTAAATCATGCTTGGAAATATATGTACACAATGAACATCATATTATAATAATCCTGTAAATAAATCATCCCTTATTGTTACCCTGTGGGTTATGGGTTTGTATGAACTGACTGCTGGTTGCACGGAGAATGCTCACAAAGCAATGATTGGTAGTGTATATTTTTAAAGATTAATTTCGATTATTTATGGGCTCTAACTGGTTGTTACGTAAGTGTTGTGTGACACATTCAGTATTTGGTATTTTCGAAAATTGCAAACAAACCTTCCATCATTGATTTTCTGTTGCATTTGTTATGTTCTTACATATAATGTTTTTCAGATTTCACATTCGGAATCGAACAGTGTGGACTAAGTGAAAGTTGCACTCTTCGAGTGGAGCCCTCTAAGGAAACAAAATTAACTTGTACGGCAAAAGGTGGCCCATCATCGTTATCTTTGAAATGGTTTAATGGTTCGAAAGAGATTAATTCTGTATCTAGTGAGCCTCCCTTGAATGAAGAATCCAGTACAATATCAGAAACAATTACGGTGCCGAATGAGTTTGGATTACCTCTTACATGTGAAGCTGTTGCTAGTGAAGATGGACAAGCATGTGCAAGACTTGCCCATGTCAGACTTGACAAAACAGATACAGCTAAAGAACAAACAGATACAGGTAAACTAAGGGCGTATCTATCAATCCGTCAATCTCCTCCCTAGATCCATCCAGTCATATGTCTGTCTGCCCAACTGTTTATCCGGCCATGCACCGATTCATGCATCCAAACAACTGACTTTCTTTACTTGTTCGTATTTTAAGTTTATGTAATCGTGTATGGCATATGTTGTCTATTGATGGAAATGCAATGAGTCGATCGAACAATTTTTTTTCTACAGATAAGTCGTCAGCCAGGTGGATTATCCCGCTCGTTCTGCTTATAGTTGCAATCGTGATCATTGCTTTCCTACTGAAATATATATACGGTATGTAAAATAAACTACCAAAACTTACAAATAGCTTTCACGATTGTAATTTTTACTAATAAATTTGCATGTTATTTCTTTAATTTTAGCAAGAAACGACAAATATGCACAAAACAAAAAAAGGTAAGACTTCTGTTATAGCAAAGTTTTTTGCTACACAATATAAGTTCTCAATAACAACAATTCAACACAGTATTCAAATTGTTCTAGCGTTTTTAATTATACATGAAACATAATGTCATAAAGAAATTAAAATTTAAAGCAGTTTCGTTGGTGAGCAAATGCGATGGTATTATTCTATATAATGCATTAGTAAAATTAATGTGCTTTTTCAGTTTAAGAAGTTAGAAGCGTTTTAAATAACTTCATACTAGTATCAACATAAAGGATCGAATGTAGATGTTAAGCTTTCACTAGTTTAAGGCAACGCAGTCTGTGGTAGTTTTATTGTGTGAACGGTTAGAATATTATTACCATGTTTAGCAACGATGTCCCTATACTGATGGATAAACTGAATTACAGCTTTAGTGACTGATATGAATAAGTTAGCATTATTTTTTCTATTATTTATCTTCAACACCAGGACAAGTGAAAATGAAGGGCTACTTCAGGTTTGTTAAAACGTTTACCTAACATTAACAAGTTAAATGTTTTATGTCATGAATTCTGTAGCAATTTTTCTTCACAGAAACACATAACATAGTAGATAGCTCAACAGCTTTTAACCAAGATCATGTGAAGTTTACATTTATTTTCGAAACAAATCGCGTGACCTCACTTGACGTGATAACGTCATGATCACACGGTTTCAAGTTGATTGTTACCCCACTGGTGTTGTAATTGAATCAAATTATTTACATTTATTGAAATTTATTTACAGTATGTTAAGAGGTGGTGGTTGAGTACACATCAACATTTCACACCATATATTGGCCACAAGCGGACACACACATATGCCACGCCTATCTTTGGATGTCATAAACATCAGATAAAATCCATGAAAAGGAGATAAAGGAAACTCTACTAATATATGTTTCATTAACACATCACACATGAACCATTGACTCGTAATCCTTAACACAAACTTGTAATTATTGTTATTGTTACATACATGTGAATAAAGAATATCCTCAGCCTGGTTTGAATATACTATATAGTCACTTCCATTTCATTTAGTCTTCTCAACTTTTTGTTAAGCTTTGCTTAAAGTCATTTATAATATTGTCGTCTACCCCTATATCCCCTTTTGGACAATGGAGAGCTTACTTGAATCATATATATTACAATTATTACTTACAGTGAATTATTACTCAGTGAAGACAAGCTCTACTATATTCCTAATAACAGCCCAAACCACTATATTTCAGGTCACAGTACCATTCACCCATTGAGATTTCCGAGAAGTCTCAACAAGATTTCCTTTTCCGACAGACAGAATGGACAAACACTTCAGAGAATAGATTTGTTGGTAAAAGGCCAGAGCCTCTTAACTGCTGAACCAGCAGTGACTTTATAACAATTGGAAAACCTAAAATTGGAATAAAAGGATGAATTTACAAACTCCTATCCCATAAGTTGAGGATGTCCCTATATTTAAAGGGACTTTGTGACAATTACCTTCTTTCTTGAAGTTTAATCGTTAATTTTAAACTAAGTATTCCCCCCCCCCCAAAAAAAACATATCAATTTGCTGAAGTAAAACGATACCTGATAATCTATATATTAGTGCTACTCTAATATCTTGTTCAAAGTCATCAAGAGATTCATGCTAAGACCAATAAACAGTAACCGGAGGAACAAGAACTACCTGGAAACAAGTTTCAGACTTCTAGCATATTGCATAATTTTAATTTTGTATAGTTTGACCCCCAAAAATGCAAGAACTTACATCACACATGAGTGGCATATGCATTCTCGTAATAATATAATAGATTTTGAAAGTCTATGTTTTCTTTATATTCGTTCCTATAACTACGAATAGAAAACAGAAGAATTTCATCAAAATTTGACTGAAAAGGATGATGCACTGAAAATATTTACTTTTTAGTTATTCATGTTATGATTGCAAGAAGTAAACTTTAATGATTCACGATAAAGCAAATGACACATAATATCCCTCTTTTTTTTTCTTTCCTTTCGAAAAACAGAATTAATAATTCAATCGTTATTAATTGATTAAAAAGACAATTGAACTATAGAAGACGACCATGGATTTGAATATTCATCAGAATATTACAAGAAATGATTATGCTAGTTAGAAGAACATGGAACCAATTAAAATACAGATTTCTCCTTTGCTGATTTAGAAAACTTGAAAGTCTATTCCAGTAACGAAAGAGCCTAGAAAAAAAAAGATACATCTTAATCGGTATTTGAAATTAAAAGCTCAGGACTAAGTGGAAACAGTGTTAAAACACACATAACAGACTACTACATCACGTAGTTTAAATGCCACCCTATTATATCTCTAATATACTTATATATTTTCACAAGACTTTAAATTTAAACTTAGTACTCTTTGTATTAAAATTGAAGTTTTCTGTTAGCTTCGTACGTATTCTTGTAATACTAGCATATATGTTAAAAGTCTATATGTTTTCTTTGTATTCGTTCCTATAACTACGAGTAGACAACAACAGAAAAATTAATGAAACAATTGGCTGAAAAGGATGAAGCATTAAAGGTATTTACTTTTTAGTTATTTATTTTATGACTGCAAAAAGTAAACAAAAATTAATCACCTGAAAGCAAACGAGATATGATCTCCCTCTTCCTTGTATTTTTAAACAGATTTGATAATTCATTCGTTATGACAGTATGAAAATATAAAACTTGAAAATCTATTTCAGTAACGACAGGGTCTAGAGGAAAAAGATAGATCTTAAATTGAGAAATAAAAGCTCAGAACTAAGTGGAAACAGTGTTAAAACACACATAACAGACTACTACATCACGTAGTTTAAATGCCACCCTATTATATCTCTTATATACTTATATATTTTCACAAGACTTTCATTTTAAACTTAGTACTCTTTGTATTAAAATTGAAGTTTTCTGTTAGTTTCGTACGTATTCTTGTAATACTAGCATATATGTTAAAAGTCTATATGTTTTCTTTGTATTCGTTCCTATAACTACGAGTAGACAACAACAGAAAAATTAATGAAACAATTGGCTGAAAAGGATGAAGCATTAAAGGTATTTACTTTTTAGTTATTTATTTTATGACTGCAAAAAGTAAACAAAAATTAATCACCTGAAAGCAAACGAGATATGATCTCCCTCTTCCTTGTATTTTTAAACAGATTTGATAATTCAATCGTTATGACAGTATGAAAATATAAAACTTGAAAATCTATTTCAGTAACGAAAGGGTCTAGAGGAAAAAGATAGATCTTAAATTGAGAAATAAAAGCTTCGAACTAAGTGGAAACAGTGTTAAAACACACATAACTGACTACTACATCACGTAGTTTAAATGCCACCCTATTATATCTCTTATATATTTATATATTTTCACAAGACTTTAATTTTGTTCTGTATTTTCTCCTATGACCACGAGTAGAATGCAACAACAGAACTTACACAGGTTAAGGGCGATCTCGATGAGAAGACGACGAAACTAACGGTATTAAACTTTCATCGATTGAGTACTTTTTGGAAGTGCCACTGAAATGTCCAATTTTCTAAACCTTATTTACCAGGAATGTGCGAAAAAGGAATTTGAGTCTACACAGGCAAAACTTAGAACAGTTGACGGATTATTCAAATGTTTGTATCGATTATTTATCATTGTTGAAAGGAAAAAATTTACGACGAGGGAGATTTCAAAATCTATTCCATTAACGAAAGAATCCAGAGAATAAAGACTCATATTAAATTGGTATTTGAAAATTAAAAGCTCCGAATTAAGTAAAAACAGTGTTAAAACACACATAATACACGTACTTTAAATGCCACCCTAATAAATGTCATATATATTTATATATTTTCACAAGTAACACTTTTTGAAAGAAAGCAAATGAATGTGGTTAGATTAAAGATAATGCTTGACGTTATTTAAATTTTATTTTAGAGCAGCTTTGTCATAAAGATGTTTACATCAAAATATTTCTTGCAATAATGGAATATATGTTAAAAGTGTTCATCTTGTTCTGTATTTGTTCCTATGACTACGAGTAGAATACAACAGCGGATCTTACAAAAGTTAATGACGATCTGAAGAAGAAGACGATGGCATTATTGGTATAAACTTTCTTTTCATTACATTTTTTCAGTGAAATTGAAATGTTCAATTTTCTAAATCTTATTGACCAGGAATTGGCATATAGGAACTTGATCCTACAAAGGCAAAACTAAGAACAGTCGACAATTATTCACATGTTTGTTTTGATTATTTATCATTGTTGAAAGGAAACAATTGAAAATAAATTTCCCCTTTGCTGATGAGGGAAGTTGAAATATATTCCATTAACGAAAGAGTCCAGAGAAAAAAACACCCGTATTAATTGGTATTTGAAAATTAGAAGTTCCGAATTGAGTGGAAACCGTGTTAAAACACATACAAGACTACAACATCACGTATTTAAAATGTCACCCTAATATATATTATATATATATATTTATTTATTTTTACAAATGAGACTTTTGAAAGAAAGCAAATGAATGTGGTTAGATTAAAAGACAATGCTTGGCGTTATTAAAATTTCTTTTACAACAGCTCTATCATGAAGATGTATTTATTATTGCAATTTGTGTGTATCGCTTCCAAATAATTCTTGCAATTATGGAATATATGTTGAATGTTTTCATCTTTGTTCTGTATTGTTTCCTATGACCACGAGTAGAATGCAACAACAGAACTTACACAGGTTAAGGTCGATCTGGATGAGAAGACGACAAAACTAACGGTATAGGTTTTCTAATAATTCCTTTAAAGAATGCAAAGTGTACACAAAAATGAATCAAGCAGACGCAAATGACACATCATTACCTTCATTCTTGAATGTTAATCGTTAATTATAAACTTAGTATTACTTGTAATAAAATTGAAACTCTCTGTCAGTTTCGTATGTTTTCTTGTAATAATAGAACATATGTTGAAAGCCTATATGTTTTCTAATTATTCGTTCCTATAACTACGAGTAGGAAACAGAAGAAGAATTTAACACGGTTAAGAGTGAATTGACTGCAAAGGAAGAAACCCTAATACCTAATATATCTGATATATATATATTTATAAATGTTCACTAATAAGACTTTTTGAAAGAAAGCAAATGAATATGGTAAGATGAAAGACAATGCTTGACTTAACTGAAATTTCTTTTACAACAGCTCTATCAGGAAGATGTATACATTATTGCAATTTGTGTGTATCGCTTCCAAATAATTCTTGCAATTATGGAATATATGTTGAATGTTTTCATCTTTGTTCTGTATTTTTTCCTATGAACACGAGTAGAATGCAACAACAGAACTTACACAGGTTAAGGGCGATCTGGATGAGAAGACGACAAAACTAACGGTATAAGTTTTCTAATAATTCATTTAAAGAATGCAAGAAGTACACAAAAATAAATCAAGCAGACGCAAATGACACATCATTACCTCCTTTCTTGAAATTTAATCGTTAATTATAAACGTAGTATTCTTTGTAATAAAATTGAAAATTTCTGTCAGTTTCGTATGTTTTCTTGTAATAATAGAATATATGTTGAAAGCCTTTATGTTTTCTAATTATTCGTGCCTATAACTACGAGTAGGAAACAGAAGAAGAATTAAACACGGTTAAGAGTGAAATGACTGCAAAGGAAGAAACCCTAATACCTAATATATCTTATATATATATTTATAAATGTTCACTAATAAGACTTTTTGAAAGAAAAAAAAATGAATATGTAAGATAAAAGACAACGCTTGACTTAACTGAAATATCTTTAACAACAGCTCTGTCATGAAGATGTATACATTATTGCAATTTGTATGTACCGCTGTGAATATTCATCAGAATAACAATAACAGATAAGGCTCATTAGAAAAACGTTAACAATTATCATTGTACGTATTTGTAAATGTGTGTGACATATGGCATTAGATACATGAGCCCACTCGAGAACTCAAATTTGAAGCTTATTGAAATGATAAATATTGCATTAGGAACACAGTAGTTAGGGCAAAACATACATATTTTTTAAATATGAACAAAAAGAAATGCTAGTGTATGAGTGTATTGCGTTTTTTTTATTAAACGACAAACTATCGTTTATTTGAGTAGTATTCATTCCCCATCTTTCAAATAATTTCATATCAACATTCGTCGGTTGAGTACATTTTTTCAGTGAAATTGAAATGTTCAATTTTCTAAATCTTATTGACCAGGAATTGGCATATAGGAACTTGATCCTACAAAGGCAAAACTAAGACAAGTCGACAATTATTCCCATATTTGTTTCGATTATTTATCATTGTTGAAAGGAAACAATTGAACATGAATTTCCCCTTTGCTGATGAGGGAAGTTGAAAAATATTCCATTAACGAAAGAGTCCAGATAAAAAAAGACCCGTCTTAAATTGGTATTTGAAAATTAGAAGCTCCGATTGAGTGGAAACCGTGTTAAAACACATACAAGATTACAACATCACATATTTAAAATGACACCCTAATATATATTATATATATATATTTATAAATGTTCACAAATAAGATTTTTTGAAAGAAAGCAAATGAATGTGGTTAGATTAAAAGACAATGCTTGATGTTATTAAACTTTCTTTTACAACAGCTCTGTCATGAAGATTGCAATTGCAATTTGTGTGTATCGCTTCCAAATAATTCTTGCAATTATGGAATATATGTTGAATGTTTTCATCTTTGTTCTGTATTTTTCCTATAACCACGAGTAGAATGCAACAACAGAACTTACACAGGTTAAGGGCGATCTGGATGAGAAGACGACAAAACTAATGGTATAAATTTTCTAACAATTCATTTAAAGAATGCAAGAAGTACACAAAAATGAATCAAGCAGACGCAAATGACACATCATTACCTTCATTCTTGAAATTTAATCGTTAATTATAAACTTAGTATTCATTGTAATAAAATTGAAACTTTCTGTCAGTTTCGTATGTTTTCATGTTATAATAGAATATATGTTGAAAGCCTATATGTTTTCTAATTATTCGTTCCTTTTACCTCGAGTAGGAAACAGTAGAAGAATTTAACACGGTTAAGAGTGAATTGACTGCAAAGGAAGAAACCCTAATACCTAATATATCTTATATATATTTATAAATGTTCACTAATAAGATTTTTTGAAAGAAAGCAAATGAATGTGGTTAGATTAAAAGACAATGCTTGATGTTATTAAACTTTCTTTTCAACAGCTCTGTCATGAAGATGTATACATTATTGCAATTTGTGTGTATCGCTTCCAAATAATTCTTGCAATTATGGAATATATGTTGAATGTTTTCATCTTTGTTCTGTATTTTTTCCTATGACCACGAGTAGAATGCAACAACAGAACTTACACAGGTTAAGGTCGATCTGGATGAGAAGACGACAAAACTAATGGTATAAATTTTCTAATAGTTCATTTAAAGAATGCAAGAAGTACACATAAATGAATCAAGCAGACGCAAATGACACATCGTTTCCTTCATTCTTGAATGTTAATCGTTAATTAGAAACTAAGTATTTTTTGTATCAAAATTGAAGGTTTCTGTCAGTTTCCTATGTATTCTTGTAATGATATGATATATTGTAAAAATCTATATGTTTTCTATGTATTCGTTCCTATAACTACGAGTAGCAAAAAGAACAAGAAATTAACAAGGTTAAGACAGAATTTACCGCAAAGGAAGAAGAACTAAAGGTATGAATATTTTAGTGATTAATTTATATGATTGCAAGAAGTAAACTTAAATGAATCACGAGAAAACAAGCGACACACGATCTCCCTCTTATTTTTTAAACAGAATTGTTAATTCGATTGTTATGATTGCTAGAAGTAAACTAAATGAATCACGAGAAAGCAAATGACACATGATCTCCTTTTTTTGTATTTTAAAACAAAAATGATATTTCAATCGTTATAACTTGATTATAAGGACAATTGAACTATGGAAGACGACGATGGATTTGAATATATATCAAAATAATTCAAAAATGATCATGCTATCTAGAAAAACATGAACAATCATCATTAAACGTAATTCCAAATGTTTTTCGCATGTATTTTAGATAAATAAACACACTTAATAATTCAATTGTAAAGCTAATTGCGAGAATAAATATTGAATCACATAAACAATAGTAAGACGTCAAAATAAATCATTGGGTTACATATGAATACAAAGTTATGTCATAGCTTGAATGTATTGCGTTTTGTAATATTCAACGTAAAACCAATGGCATGTGCTTTCTTTAAATAATATAATACATGTTGAAAGTCAATATGTTTTTTTGTATTCGTTCGTATAACTACGAGTAGACAGCAACAGAAGAATTTCAACGAAAATTGACTGGCAAGGATGATGCAGTAAAGGTATTTACGTTTTAGTACTTCATGTTATGATTGCTAGAAGTAGTCTTAAATGAATCACGACACAACAAATGACACATGATCTCCCTCTTTCTTGTATTTTAAAAACAGGGTTGATAATTCAATCGCTATTACTTGATTATAAGGACAGTTGAACTATAAAACACGACGATGGACTTGAATATTCATAAAAAATATTTCAAAAATGATCATGAAAACAAAGTAATGTCATAGTTTGAATGCATTGCATTTTGTTTTATTCAAAGTTAAACCAACGGCAAGTGCATTCTTGAAATATCATAATACATGTGGAAAGTCAATATGTCTTCTTTGTATTCGTCCCTATAACTACGAGTAGACAGCAACAGAAGAATTTCAACGAAAATTGACTGGCAAGGATGATGCGGTAAAGGTATTTACGTTTAGTTCTTCATGTAATGATTGCAAGAAGTAAACTAAAATGAATCAATAGAAAGCATATGACACATGATCTCACTCTTTCTTGTATTTTAAAAACAGAATTGATAATTCACTCGTTATAAGTTGATTATAAGGACAATTGAACTATAGAAGACAACGATGTGTATGTATATTCATCAAAATAATTCAAAAGTGATGATGCTAATTAGAAGAACATGAACAATTATCAATGAGACGTATCTTAAAATGTTAGTGGCATATATTTTAGATAAATGAACACACTTAATAATTCAATTTTTTAAGCTTATTGCGAGAATATATATTGAATCAAGTAAACAATAGTAAGGCCTAGAATACATCATTTTGTTACATATTAATACAAAGTAATGCCATAGTCTGAATGTATTGCGTTTTGTTTTATTCAACGTTAAACCGATGGCATGTGTATTCTTGAAATAATATACTACATGTTGAAAGTCAATATGTCTTCTTTGTATTCGTTCCTATAACTACGAGTAGACAGCAACAGAAGAATTGCAAAAAAAATTGACTGAAAAGGATGATGCAGTAAAGGTATTTACGTTTTAGTACTTCATGTTATGATTGTAAGAAGTAAACTAAATGAATCACGAGAAAGCAAATGACACATGATCTCCCTCTTTTTTTGTATTTTAAAACAAAAATGATATTTCAATCGTTATAACTTGGTTATAAGGACAATTGAACTATAGAAGACGACGATGGATTTGAATATATATCAAAATAATTCAAAAATGATCATGCTATCTAGAAGAACATGAACAATCATCATTAAATGTAATTCCAAATGTTTTTCGCATGTTTTTTAGATAAATAAACACACTTAATAATTCAATTGTAAAGCTAATTGCGAGAATAAATATTGAATCAAATAAACAATAGTAAGGTCTAAAAATACATCATTTTGTTACATATGAAAACAAAGTAATGTCATAGTTTGAATGCATTGCATTTTGTTTTATTCAAAGTTAAACCAACGGCAAGTGCATTCTTGAAATATCATAATACATGTGGAAAGTCAATATGTCTTCTTTGTATTCGTCCCTATAACTACGAGTAGACAGCAACAGAAGAATTTCAACGAAAATTGACTGGCAAGGATGATGCAGTAAAGGTATTTACGTTTTAGTACTTCATGTTATGATTGCTAGAAGTAGACTTAAATGAATCAATAGAAAGCATTGCCACATGATCTCCCTCTTTCTTGTATTTTAAAAACAAATGGATAATTCAATCGTTTTAAGTTGATTATAAGGACAATTGAGCTATAGAAGAAAACGATGTATATGTATATTCATCAAAATAATTCAAAAGTGATGATGCTAATTAGAAGAACATGAACAATTATCAAATATACGTAATTTAAAATGTTAGTGGCATATATTTTAGATAAATGAACACACTTAATAATTCAATTTTTAAGCTTTTTGCAAGAAAAATATTGAATCAAATAAATATGGTAAGGCCTAAAATACATAATTTTGTTACATATGAATACAAAGTTATGTCATAGCTTGAATGTATTGCGTTTTGTTATATTCAACGTAAAACCAATGGCATGTGCTTTCTTGAAATAATATTATACACGTTGAAAATCAACATGTTTTCTTTGTATTCGTTCCTATCACTACTATTAGAGAGCAACAGAAGAATTTCAAGAAAAATTGACCGAAAAGGATGATGTAGTAAAGGTATTTACGTTTTAGTTCTTCATGTTATGATTGCAAGAAGTAAACTTAAATAAATCACGACAAAGTAAATGACACATGATCTCCGCCTTTCTGTTTTTTAAAAGAAAACTCAGATTTCAATCGTTATAACTTGGACAATTGAGCTATAGAAGACGACGATGGATTAAAATATTCATCAAAATAATTCACAAATGATGATGATAATTAGAAGAACATGAACAATTATCATTAGGCGTATTTCCAAATGTTTGTGGCATATATTTAAGATATATTAACACACTTAATAATTCAATTTTTAAGCTAATTGCGAGAATAAATATTAAATCAAATAAACAATAGTAAAGCCTAAAAAGACATATTCATCAAATAATTCAAAAATGATCATGCTAATTAGAAGAACATGAACAATTATCATTAGACGTATTTCTAAATGTTTTAGTCATATATTTTAGATAAATGAACACATTTAATAATTCAATGGTTAAGCTAATTGCAAGGATATATATTGAGTCAAATAAACGATAGTAAAGCCTTAAAATACTTCATTTTGTTACATATGAATACAAAGTAATGCCATAGTCTGGATTTATTGCGTTTTGTTTTATTCAACGTTAAACCAATGACATGTGCATTCTTGAAATAATATAATACAAATTGATTGAAAGTCAATATGTTTTCTTTGTATTCGTTCCTATAACTACGAATAGACAGCAACAGAAGAATTTAATCGAAAAATGACCGAAAAGGATGATGCACTAAATGTGTTTACGTTTAGTTCTTCATATAATGATTGTAAGAAGTAGACTTAAATGAATCACGAGAAAGCAATTGACACATGATATCCCTCTTTGTTGTTTAAAAAAAAACACCTCATATTTCAATCGTTATTATTTGATTATAAGGATAATTGAACTATAAAAGAACACGATGGATTTGAATATTCATCATAATAATTCATAAATGATCATGTTATTTAGAAGAACATGAACAATCATCATTAAACGTAATTCCAAATGATTTTTGCATATATTTTAGATAAATGAACACACTTAAATATTCAATTGTTAAGTGAATTGCGAGAATAAATATTGAATCAAATAAACAATAGTAAAGCGTAAAAATACATCTTTTGTTACATATGAATACAAAGTAATGCCATAGTTTGAAGGTATTGCGTTTTGTTCTATTCGACGTTAAACCAATGGCATGTGTATTCTTGAAATAATATAATACATATTGATTGAAAGTCAATATGTCTTCTTTGTATTCGTCTTTATACTTACGAGTAGACAGCAGCAGAAGAATTGAAACAAACATTGACTGAAAAGGATGATGCAGTAAAGGTATTTACGGTTTAGTTCTTCATGTTATGATTGTTAGAAGTTAACTCAAATGAATCAAGAGAAGGTAAATGACACATGAGCTCCTTCTTTCTTGTATGTTAAAATCAGAATTGATATTTCAATCGTTATAACTTGATTATAAGGTATAGTCTGAATGTATTACGTTTTGTTTTATTCAACGTTAAACCAATGGCATGCGCATTCTTGAAATTATATAATACATGTTGAAAGTCAACATGTTTTCTTTGTATATGTTCCTATAACTACGAGTAGACAGCAACAGAAGAATTTCAAGGAAAATTGACCGAAAAGGATGATGCAGTAAAGGTATTTACGTTATAGTTCTTCATGTTATTATTGCAAAAGGTAACCTTAAATGAATCACGAGAAAGTTAATGACACATGATCTCCGTCTTTCTTGTATTTTGAAAAGAGAATTGATAATTCAATCGTTATAACTTGATTATAAGGACAATTGAACTATAAAAGACGACGATGGATTTGAATATTCATCAAAATAATTCAAAAATGATCATGCCTATTAGAAGAACATGAAAAATTATCATTAGACTTATTTCCAAATGTTTGTGGCATATATTTTAGATAAATGAACACATTTAATAATTCAATTGTTAAGCTAATTGCGAGAATAAATAATGAATCAAATAAACAATAGTAAAGCCTTAAAATACATCTGATTGTTACATGTTATTACGTAATGCCATAGTCTGTATGTATTGCGTTTTGTTTTATTCAACGTTAAACCATTGGCATGTGCATTCTTTAAATAATATAATTCATGTTGAAAGTCATTATGTCTTCTTTGTATTCGTTCCTATAACTACGAGTAGACAGCAACAGAAGAATTGAAACAAACATTGACTGAAAAGGATGATGCCGTAAAGGTATTTACGTTAAGTTCTTCATGTTAGAATTGTAAGAAGTAGCCTTAAATGAATCACGAGAAAGCAAATGACACATGATATCCGTCTTTTTTGTATTTTAAAATCAGAATTGATATTTCAATCGTTATAACTTGGACAATTGAACTATAGAAAACGACGGTGGATTTAAATATTCATCAAAATAATTCCAAATGATGATGATAATTAGAAGAACATGAACACTTATCATTACATGTATTTCCAAATGTTTGTGGCATATATTTTAGATAAATGAACACACTTATAAATTCAATTGTTAAGCTAATTGCGAGAATAAATATCGAACCAAATAAACGATAGTAAAGCCTAAAAAACATCATTTTTTTTACATATGAATACAAAGTAATGCCATAGTCTGAATGTATTAAATTTTGTTTTTTTCAACGTTAAACCAATGGCATGTGCATTCTTGAAATAATATAATACATATTGATTGAAAGTCAATATGTCTTCTTTGTATTCGTCTTTATACTTACGAGTAGACAGCAGCAGAAGAATTGAAACAAACATTGACTGAAAAGGATGATGCAGTAAAGGTATTTACGTTTTAGTTCTTCATGTTATGATTGCAAGAAGTTAACTCAAATGAATCAAGAGAAGGTAAATGACACATGAGCTCCTTCTTTCTTGTATGTTAAAATCAGAATTGATATTTCAATCGTTATAACTTGATTATAAGGTATAGTCTGAATGTATTACGTTTTGTTTTATTCAACGTTAAACCAATGGCATGCGCATTCTTGAAATTATATAATACATGTTGAAAGTCAACATGTTTTCTTTGTATATGTTCCTATAACTACGAGTAGACAGCAACAGAAGAATTTCAAGGAAAATTGACCGAAAAGGATGATGCAGTAAAGGTATTTACGTTATAGTTCTTCATGTTATTATTGCAAAAGGTAACCTTAAATGAATCACGAGAAAGTTAATGACACATGATCTCCGTCTTTCTTGTATTTTGAAAAGAGAATTGATAATTCAATCGTTATAACTTGATTATAAGGACAATTGAACTATAAAAGACGACGATGGATTTGAATATTCATCAAAATAATTCAAAAATGATCATGCCTATTAGAAGAACATGAAAAATTATCATTAGACTTATTTCCAAATGTTTGTGGCATATATTTTAGATAAATGAACACATTTAATAATTCAATTGTTAAGCTAATTGCGAGAATAAATAATGAATCAAATAAACAATAGTAAAGCCTTAAAATACATCTGATTGTTACATATTATTACGTAATGCCATAGTCTGTATGTATTGCGTTTTGTTTTATTCAACGTTAAACCAATGGCATGTGCATTCTTTAAATAATATAATTCATGTTGAAAGTCATTATGTCTCCTTTGTATTCGTTACTATAACTACGAGTAGACAGCAACAGAAGAATTGAAAGAAACATTGACTGAAAAGGATGGTGCAGTAAAGGTATTTACGTTTAGTTCTTCATGTTATGATTGTAAGAAGTAGACTTAAATGAATCACGAGAAAGCAAAGGACACATGATCTCCGTCTTTTTTGTATTTTAAAATCAGAATTGATATTTCAATCGTTATAACTTGGACAATTGAACTATAGAAAACGACGGTGGATTTAAATATTCATCAAAATAACTCCAAAATGATGATGATAATTAGAAGAACATGAACAATTATCATTAGATGTATTTCCAAATGTTTGTGGCATATATTTTAGATAAATGAGCACACTTATAAATTCAATTGTTAAGCTAATTGCGAGAATAAATATCGAACCAAATAAACGATAGTAAAGCCTAAAAAAACATTTTTTTACATATGAATACAAAGTAATGCCATAGTCTGAATGTATTAAATTTTGTTTTATTCAACGTTAAACCAATGGCATGTGCATTCTTGAAATAATATAATACATATTGATTGAAAGTAAATATGTCTTCTTTGTATTCGTTCCTATAATTACGAGTAGACAGCAGCAGAAGAATTGAAACAAACATTGACTGAAAAGGATGATGCAGTAAAGGTATTTACGTTTTAGTTCTTCATGTTATGATTGCAAGAAGTTAACTCAAATGAATCAAGAGAAGGTAAATGACACATGAGCTCCTTCTTTCTTGTATGTTAAAATCAGAATTGATATTTCAATCGTTATAACTTGATTATAAGGTATAGTCTGAATGTATTACGTTTTGTTTTATTCAACGTTAAACCAATGGCATGCGCATTCTTGAAATTACATAATACATGTTGAAAGTCAACATGTTTTCTTTGTATATGTTCCTATAACTACGAGTAGACAGCAACAGAAGAATTTCAAGGAAAATTGACCGAAAAGGATGATGCAGTAAAGGTATTTACGTTATAGTTCTTCATGTTATTATTGCAAAAGGTAACCTTAAATGAATCACGAGAAAGTTAATGACACATGATCTCCGTCTTTCTTGTATTTTGAAAAGAGAATTGATAATTCAATCGTTATAACTTGATTATAAGGACAATTGAACTATAAAAGACGACGATGGATTTGAATATTCATCAAAATAATTCAAAAATGATCATGCCTATTAGAAGAACATGAAAAATTATCATTAGACTTATTTCCAAATGTTTGTGGCATATATTTTAGATAAATGAACACATTTAATAATTCAATTGTTAAGCTAATTGCGAGAATAAATAATGAATCAAATAAACAATAGTAAAGCCTTAAAATACATCTGATTGTTACATATTATTACGTAATGCCATAGTCTGTATGTATTGCGTTTTGTTTTATTCAACGTTAAACCAATGGCATGTGCATTCTTTAAATAATATAATTCATGTTGAAAGTCATTATGTCTCCTTTGTATTCGTTACTATAACTACGAGTAGACAGCAACAGAAGAATTGAAAGAAACATTGACTGAAAAGGATGGTGCAGTAAAGGTATTTACGTTTAGTTCTTCATGTTATGATTGTAAGAAGTAGACTTAAATGAATCACGAGAAAGCAAAGGACACATGATCTCCGTCTTTTTTGTATTTTAAAATCAGAATTGATATTTCAATCGTTATAACTTGGACAATTGAACTATAGAAAACGACGGTGGATTTAAATATTCATCAAAATAACTCCAAAATGATGATGATAATTAGAAGAACATGAACAATTATCATTAGATGTATTTCCAAATGTTTGTGGCATATATTTTAGATAAATGAGCACACTTATAAATTCAATTGTTAAGCTAATTGCGAGAATAAATATCGAACCAAATAAACGATAGTAAAGCCTAAAAAAACATTTTTTTACATATGAATACAAAGTAATGCCATAGTCTGAATGTATTAAATTTTGTTTTATTCAACGTTAAACCAATGGCATGTGCATTCTTGAAATAATATAATACATATTGATTGAAAGTAAATATGTCTTCTTTGTATTCGTTCCTATAATTACGAGTAGACAGCAGCAGAAGAATTGAAACAAACATTGACTGAAAAGGATGATGCAGTAAAGGTATTTACGTTATAGTTCTTCATGTTATTATTGCAAAAGGTAACCTTAAATGAATCACGAGAAAGTTAATGACACATGATCTCCGTCTTTCTTGTATTTTGAAAAGAGAATTGATAATTCAATCGTTATAACTTGATTATAAGGACAATTGAACTATAAAAGACGACGATGGATTTGAATATTCATCAAAATAATTCAAAAATGATCATGCCTATTAGAAGAACATGAAAAATTATCATTAGACTTATTTCCAAATGTTTGTGGCATATATTTTAGATAAATGAACACATTTAATAATTCAATTGTTAAGCTAATTGCGAGAATAAATAATGAATCAAATAAACAATAGTAAAGCCTTAAAATACATCTGATTGTTACATATTATTACGTAATACCATAGTCTGTATGTATTGCGTTTTGTTTTATTCAACGTTAAACCAATGGCATGTGCATTCTTTAAATAATATAATTCATGTTGAAAGTCATTATGTCTCCTTTGTATTCGTTACTATAACTACGAGTAGACAGCAACAGAAGAATTGAAAGAAACATTGACTGAAAAGGATGGTGCAGTAAAGGTATTTACGTTTAGTTCTTCATGTTATGATTGTAAGAAGTAGACTTAAATGAATCACGAGAAAGCAAAGGACACATGATCTCCGTCTTTTTTGTATTTTAAAATCAGAATTGATATTTCAATCGTTATAACTTGGACAATTGAACTATAGAAAACGACGGTGGATTTAAATATTCATCAAAATAACTCCAAAATGATGATGATAATTAGAAGAACATGAACAATTATCATTAGATGTATTTCCAAATGTTTGTGGCATATATTTTAGATAAATGAGCACACTTATAAATTCAATTGTTAAGCTAATTGCGAGAATAAATATCGAACCAAATAAACGATAGTAAAGCCTAAAAAAACATTTTTTTACATATGAATACAAAGTAATGCCATAGTCTGAATGTATTAAATTTTGTTTTATTCAACGTTAAACCAATGGCATGTGCATTCTTGAAATAATATAATACATATTGATTGAAAGTAAATATGTCTTCTTTGTATTCGTTCCTATAATTACGAGTAGACAGCAGCAGAAGAATTGAAACAAACATTGACTGAAAAGGATGATGCAGTAAAGGTATTTACGTTTTAGTTCTTCATGTTATGATTGCAAGAAGTAAACTTAAAGAATCACGAGAAAGCAAATGACACATGATCTCCCTCTTCCTTGTATTTTTAAAATAGAATTGATATATCAATCGTTATAAATTGATTATGAGGACAATTGAACTATGGAAGACGACGATAGATTTAAATATTTTTCAGAATAATACAAAAATGATTATGATAATTAGAAGAACAAAGAAACTATTGAAAATAGACCCCTCCTTTGCTGATAAAGGAAACTTGAAAATCTATTCCATTTACGGAAGCGCCCAGAAAAAATATAATCATCTTCATCCCGTCTTAAATTGGTATTTGATAATTTAAAGCTCCGAATGAATTGGAAACAGTATTAATATACACAAATATCTCATTAAATAAACAATCGTAATGACTAAAATGACATAATTGTTTTACATATGAAAACAAAGTAACGCATGATGGTATTGTTTATAAAGATTTGAACGTGCAGATTGAGCAGACTAGAAACATTATCCTAAATTGTTGATGACGTAGTTTGTTCATAAACACCTAGAATCCAATTAATCTAGTTAGAATTATGATACAAATATTTAGTAGCATTACAGCGTAAAATTCTCTGTGTAATCACGATTAAAAAGATTACGTAACGAAACACAGTTGTAGGTTCTTTGATATCCAGATAAATCCAGATATATCAAGATAAATAAATTGATTGGCGTACATATCTGTTAAAATTAAATGTAAGAATAAGTTTTTCGAAAATCGTTTTCACAAATTAACAATACATATAATTTTAACCAGATATATATTAGTGCTTGAATACTTATAACGAATTTTAAAGACATTACATAAATAGGGCAGGCGACGAAGTCTTAAGCGGATGTGTTCATTTCAAATATGAATTAAGAAAGGACAATGTATTTTAAGTGAAGATAGAAAACATAGTGTAATACCCTCCATAACTAAGATGTCGTTAAAATATGTCAAAACGATGAAGTAATACTGTCCTTAACACAGAGATACACAATAAATATGTTCACCGAAAAAGCTTTAAAATAAATATTTTAAGTAGTTTAAGTCAATGGAAACAAGAATTCGTTTCAAACATACATTCGGGAAAGGGCAACAGTGATAAGACTTTAAAACAGAATGTTAATATAGTTTAATGTAAGACAGCAAACCCTCGAGGTACAGACATTGAATCGTCTCAGTGCATTGCCCGTAACTGATTGGGATCACCTGTAGTTGAGTATCTACTTATTCGTGACTATTTTAATTTCTACTTTTATAAAGGGCGTGGAGGGCGTTGTGGTCAAGTGGTTAAGGCAGTGGACTGGTGATCTAAGGATTACAGGTTCGAGCCCTGGCCAGATCATTGCGTTGTGTCCTTGGGCAAGGCACTTTATCTCCATTGCCTCACTTCACCCAGGTGTATAAATGGGGACTTGCGAGGTAACTTGTAAATATAGTTGCGTGCGCCGGTTTCTGGCTGCACCCTAT
This sequence comes from Apostichopus japonicus, assembly GCF_037975245.1. Lineage (NCBI taxonomy): Eukaryota > Metazoa > Echinodermata > Holothuroidea > Aspidochirotida > Stichopodidae > Apostichopus > Apostichopus japonicus. The sequence continues at coordinate 14,014,976 of NC_092572.1, forward strand.
GGGAAGTCCCCCGGGGGACACGTGGTTGTGGTGCACTGTGGTGCCCCAGGAGAGATTGATTGAATTGCGCACACTTTGGTGTGTGGGTGTGACAAGTTACCAATGACCAAGGCTAAAAGCGCCTTTGAACAATTTATGTTGACTTTGGCGCTATATAAATGTCTTCTGATTGATTGATTGATTGATTGAAAGCGCATTGAATAAATACCCTTTTGAACAATTACAGGACGATGCAGAAGGATAACAAGAACGGACTCAACCAAAGTAAAGGTATTGTATAAAACCAAGTTCACAACTTGCAAATGATTACATGATGTATTACATTTCTTTAAAATAAGACGTATAAGTACGATGTACTGTTAGTGAATTATATCAGTCACTTGATATACTATATTACAATGTTTTTAGTGTGGACATATTAAATCTCAACTCTATGTAGAAACGATTTATTCTATACTAGTAAACGTTATTTGGAGCATTATAAGAAAAATGCATCCATGATTGTTTTCAGTGTATGGATGAGTACATGATAGGTTATGGGGTGATATATTGATTAGATGGGTGCGTGAGTGAGAACATACAGGCCATGATTGAGTTATTTTTGTTTTTGTAACACGAACCACCAAGACAATGAAATATGAAGTTCATTATAGCTTGCTTCGTTTAACACACAACACACGATTTAGCTTAACTTGAGAAAATGCTACTAACATCTATTGCAATGTAAATGAAGAACAGATAGTCAGTTGATCACTTGCTTAAAAGTTTAAATAAGAATGAATTCCTCGTAATGACCCAACGTGGCCGCGTACCCTTTTTCAAACCACTTACAACTACTACTGGTTCTCTTTACTTCAGGTAAACTTTCTGGTCGCCCATGAATACGCCGTATATATGGTCAACGTTATGGAAACGAGATAGTCGAGCTATTCTAACTATATTCAATGTCACATGACAAGAGGTTACTGTTGCCTATCGATATGAGTTATTCGCTTGGCAAATGTAGGATGGACATCCTCGCATTTACGTCATCAATCTCCATGGACCTCTTTACCAGAAAAGTAAATTGCATAGCATCCATATCAGTTTCCCTAACCCAGTTTTAAATACATGACTTTTTCTTCTCTACGCTCCATCACTATCCTCTGACGTGCATCATTTTGTTTCAGTATCCATCCAAGCCAAGCACAGAGAGGTTTTCACCTATATTTTAATCCATCATTACATTTTTTTTCCATTTTCCGCGCCCACACAAAACACGTTTCCTCAACCGTCCTTCAGTTTACCTGTAGTTACAGTTGTTGTTGATGGACATTGTGTCTGTGCATTTTTACATTACTTTTGTAATCGTCTGTGAAGTTGAACACGAAGAGAGTTCGGCACAACCTTTGTCAATATATATTAACTTAAGAATTAATATGAATGATTTCATTGATTATAAGACTTGTTCTATGTAAAAAACAAGATCTGAAGAAATATAGTTTGGTGTGCAACTCGTTTTAGATGTGTATCGTAAAAACTCTGAGAAAACAGGGAACTCCAATACAGGAACAAATGAATCTTCGAATTTTGCTAAATTATAAGAATATCACAAAGAATAATGTTCCAATGATTGCCATACGGTTCATCTAAACTAGGTATTACCAATTTACTACATGTAATGATATGACAGATCCCATGTTATAATGTTAAGGGGCAAGAGCGCCATCGTAACTTTCTTACCGAACAACCTATAAAAGAGACCTAGAGGTTACTGCTAATTTTATTTAAAGTTAACTCGCTGGCTTTGCGTACTTATTTAGCAATACCAATCTGGTCAGCTTGAGCATTAACATTACACTACGTACCAATGGCTAATTATTAATCACATACAATCTGTCTTTTACACCTTTTTTTATTTCATTGCTTCATCATTTTCATATGCTTCTGCTTTATCAAATTTGTTGGATTAATATGAAACGAATCTACTAAAACCTATTTGAAGCAAAATGCCTTCTATTTCTCATCGTTTCTCCTTCGAAGTAGAGAAAGTCTCCAAGGCAATATCTTTTCTAAACAGATATGTTAAATTTTTCAGTGAGTACATTATTCACTAGCGTACTTGTCATGTAACATTAATGGCGTTGACATTATAAACTATACCAATGTAATCACGCATGTTTTGAAACATTATTATTCGTTTCATTGTAACTTTCTACCAACGTTGTCATATTTGACCACTTAACATAAACTAGATCAAACCTTACTTCAGTAATGCAATCTCGTAATGTAGCCTTCAAGCAATTACGATTAATACAGGAAAAGTTCAAACATGTTTCATATTATACGATACGAATATGTTTGCAACATGTGTATGGCTAAGATAATTATATTCAATCATTGTTTCAGAGTAAGATTGGTCTACATTGACCATTGTCCTTGCTATCAAGTATTACCAGACTCTCTCGTTTTAATTATCAACACTTCGTGGTTTACAATATTTCCGACATGGCAAACATAATATCATCTTTCTTGCCAAAACATATATGGAATGCTCGCTACTGAACAGTAATCTGATTATAAGCAATTGTGGAATCATTCAGACGTTGTAATGGAATAATATGGACCGCAAAGTGGTGTACGAAACCTTACCGAATCTTTTGCGGATTAATTATTGCAATAAAATTACACAATTACAACATTAAATTAAGAAACCTCGACAATGATTTATTTATCAATTATGCATAAATCATTCAAAAACATGGGATGAACTTTTTTATGACTATTGTAATGGTGTTATATTTTTGTCCTAACACGACAATATACAGTGTATATTAAATCAAGATAATTGATAATTTGGTACTTTGCACAAGAAGGTGGTACATTTAGTGTTCAAACGTAACAAAATAATAATCGAGCAACAGAAAATAAGCATTGCTTCCAAAAATTACACATGAACATGTTCCATCATATTATTAGCATAAGTGTTTTAATTTATGAATTATCGTTATGCAATTTTACTTTGCTTTGAAATCGTAAATATATCACAGAATTTCAACGTGAGATTAGGTTTGAGCCTTACAAGTAATGCTGCCACGCCCAGTATATTATTTGTACTGCCCATCATCTTTACATGTTCGAAAACTTAACGTATAGAATTTCTAGTTTTTCATGTAACTTGGTTAACAGTAACATGTTGGTTAAAGCAGAAACTGATACTTGTCAATATTTAGCCAATGACAAACGGATAGTATTCATGATACATGTTCCATTGGATGATAATTATCACATGTAACTACGTACGAGCGCTTAAGCTAGAATGGTGTAATTGGGGACTTTTATGAACATTCATGAACATTTATGAACTTTCATGATCTTCAAATCTTCAGTTGAACATCTTATTGGATATTTCTTTTCTGAGATAGAAATAAAGCAAAATTGTAGCGATTCATTCCATCAGAATAAACGGTTTAATATAGACATCATATTTTGTTTCAGCAAGCCATGGTGCCGTTATGCTTGTCAACATATTCTTTGGAGTTTAATAAATGAAATCTACCGTTTAAACTATATTTGTAATTCTTTCAGATGTGTTCAATTATTAAGTTTATAAGGAACATTTCAGCGAAATTGAATAAACAGTAAAAGTTACAGTTACATAATACTTATGTTAAAATATGTCCCTTCTGTGTAAGATTTTTGGTTTACAACGGTGATGAAAATATGCTTCATGACTGGAAAATATTCGTCATGTATCCACCTCTCTGAACATTTCCAACCACCTAATCCTCCCAACCCTCATACCCCTCCCACTCGTTTCACTCCTCCCACACATGAAATAGTAACCTCGTTTTAATTTTAATACTTTCTGCATTTATCTGACGCATTAGCAGTACATTTGACTTTATAATCGACGTCTATGTTTTCTGTAAAAGAAATTGAGGACAAACCCGTCTGCAAAAGTAACAGGAAGTAGACCAAATTTTAACATCGACTAAAGAAATGAACATCAAGAGCACTTTATGAACTTACAATGCAATAAATAAATGATTAACCGTTAGAAAAACTAAACAAAGTTGAAGCGCCCGTATGCACGACTGTTGAGTCAGACATAAACGTTTATTGTTCCGTACGTCATAAAATCCAACAGAAAAGTCACAAAGCTTGAAATACAACCGCATTTGAACTCAATCAAGTGGTCAGTCTAGCTCTAATAACTAATGCCTATTGCGTTTATTCCCATGCATGTCTCGTGGTTTGGGATTCAGGAGGAAACATTCTAGCCCAGCTTCACAGCGGTCCACAAACGGTACTTCCACACTGTGCAAACACAAATGGCAGTGTGTGCGCTTGAGCATACACACATTTCCTATTCGTAATACACATTCTAATGACATGGAGGGTAACAAGACAGCTCGGCCCCCAAAATTCACCCTAAGCGACGTCCATGCTCCAATTGAAATTTGCATGTGGATTATGTCCACAACGTCACTTCCTGTCTGGTGGATCAATCTTGAATCCATTCACTGATCCTTGCACTAATCCTTGGGAACGTACATGTATTCTTACGCAGTTCATAACGTGACTAAATAACGTTAGCAACGTGAATGTTAACGATCGGTTGAGAACGGTAATCTTAAAAAACTGGACGTAATCTCCCTCAGTGCAATAGCGCAGTTTGCTAAACAATTCATATTATAAAGAATATTCTGAGCACTTACAATATCTACGATAAGGCGCCGTGGTATTAGAAACAAACCGACTTGATTGATATAAATTAATAAGATAACGTACCGTAAGTAGACGTTTTTTATGAGTTTTTGTCAAAGAGTACCACTCTGAGCGTTACCCTCAGCTCCTTTACTACTAGCCTTAGCATTGGCTTAAGCTTACTCGTGCGAGAATATACTACTTCAAAGAACACCGCGTTTGAGTTGCGGTCACCAGCCTTCCGGAGACCGGAAAGCTCAACTCTTTGAAAAAAGGCCAGGTACACGATTGCTTACTTCATAGTGAGCAACTTCAGAGGATAACGAGAATTTCCCGGCAAAGAATAACAACTTTCCTTAAAGCTGTAAACAGTCAATACAGCATATACAACAACAAATAACAAATAGCTATCAAAAGTTAAAATACTACGCAAGTTCGGTTACAAGACATTATATTGTTGACGTCTCACAGGTCTCCCAGTTGCAACACTTACTGTTGCATTTACCGCGATATATATTAGTAATCCGGCATAAAAGCATATATATTTCAAACATGTTTTACTTAAGGCCTATCAGCACCTTGCCACACGCAAGTTTCAAATGGAGTCCGAGATGGCTCTGTGTCTAGATTTTCCGTAATTAACATTGGGGAAGTCGGCTTCTCTAAAAGACAAGAAGAAGCAGGATCGATAAAACATTATAAACGCCAAATTAAAATTACATTAGATTACACCTAAATAAAACAAACTGTTAGCAAACTGCTTATCCACTAGAGAGCCTGTGTTATATAATGTGTAAAAGTCAGTTGGCCTGACGTTTCGATCCTAGCAGGATCTTCTTCAGAGGCTAAATGTCCCTTCTGCTACTGTTACTCACGCTATCCTCAAAATACAAACTGACAAAGTATAACAAAGGTACAAAGTATGACAAAAAAATGTTACAAGTAAATGAATAATAATAAGAAAAAGTGTGGGGGGGAGAAGAAATTTTTTTTTTAACAAAGACGTGGCCCGAATTTTAGACTAAATCATAAAATTTTATACGAAAGAAGGTAACGCTTTAAATTACGTTTGAATGAGGATAAATTATTTACAGAATGCAATGCAGTTGGTACGGAATTCCAATAAGAAATAGCGGAGTATTTGACAAAATGTTGACTACTAGCAAGAGAATAAAGGGGAACGGAAAGTAAATTTTCATTGCGGGTATTGTAAGCATGAAAACAATTATTTGATAAAAAAAATAGGAGAAGCTACTTGGTACTTTGTATATGTTTAATGTACATAACATATGCTTCGTGATACTGGGTTAAATTTGTATTGTTTTGAAAATGTATTTACTTATAAGATAGATTGAACAGTTTAACCATACCGTATAACGATTATCCTTAAAATTCTTCTTCTTCTTTGTTTGATATATGTATGCGTGACCAGCCAAATCGGTTTAAACTATAATGACTATTACAATATTATTAAATAATGCAAAATGACCACATTTTACACATTTATTTGATTTATGTATCTGTTTAGTGTACATAAAAAATAATTCATGATTGCTGCGTTAGATTTGCATTGCTTTGAAAATGTATATTCTTATAACATATATTTAACAGTTTAAGCATACCGAATAAAATGATTCGTAAGGTTCCTTTTTTATTGTATATGTATCCGTGATGAGCTGAAACGTTTTAAAATATCATGAATATTACAATATTATTAAATAATACAAAATGGTCACATGATCAAAGGAGATAATGGTTAAACTTGAACAAACTTGAACACGTACCGAAATGAGCTGAAATGTGTGGTTAACATATTTAATATTTCAAGTCAAGGCTTTTCCTCTATGCTTAATAAAATAGCTAGATATTTAAAGTTTTTAAGAAGAGTTCTTTTGGTTTCTATGTTAATGCCAAATGAAAAACTAGCTGAAAGTGCACCCACGAAAAATTACTGCAGTGACTGCATTGTTTGATTGAATGTATATTTGTGCATATATATCCAAAATGTAGGATGAGATGTAACAATTAATATTTTATAGCATCACCTCAAGTTTTAATTAGCTTGAAATTATTTTACAATGGTACAAAAACTCTTTGCATGATTTATTTTGACATTTTTAATATTATTGAAATGTACCATCGCAACGATTTTACACGATTGTCGATCGTGTTCAAAAGCACCTCTAGTCGAATGTTGAAGATGACCACCTATAAATCATATTCTCTCCTGTGCTACAACTGTCTACATCAAATGAATAAATAATCACATAATCGATATACTCTGTCTAGTTTAATCATTCAATTATTCGTTCTGAAGCACCTATACACAATGACCAATATTGGACTTCTGTTATATGCGGGAAACTTACTGGGTTGATTACTGTATATATGACAAATCAATGATACTAATCACAGCGTTAACATCTTTAAAAGTTAAATTTTGAGCTTAACAATATTTGAACAATGTGTGAAATGTGTTTGAAAATGTGTGCCGTGCTGTTTCAAAAGAATATTGTAACGTTGTGATAGTATAGTAAACGTTTGAAACGGTGATTACTTTCAATATTTTTTTGAAAAAACCCAATTTAAATCTGTCTTCTTAAAAAAATCATCAAAGCGTAAACGGTCCGCTATCACTTGTGATGGCATGAAATACACGGGGACATTTATATGATGCGTTGTTCATCAGCAACATTTTAATAATGTTATTGCAACAGTCCAACCATATCAGTGTACACTAGTATGGTATCATGTTTGTTCATAACTTTCTATGCTAATTTAAACATTCGCAATTGGAAAATAAACTGTCTCAGTGTTATGAAGTTACTGCTGAAGAAGCTTGATCAATTTGGATACGTTATCATTCTGAAATATGAAAATGTACCACACATGTTACACTGTAGGTCTGGCGATTTTGAGTTGGCAGATTGTATTTGCATAGACTGGTCACCTGGGTAATGTCCTTTCAATCAAGCATCGACTCACCGTTTGAAGTCCATCTTTGAAGTCTTTTGGTATTTCCATGGTTGAAGATTCACCCGTTTATAATCAGCCAATATACTTGCTTATATAATATCGGATGGTAATTATCAATATATTAATTATGACAATATGCTTGAGAATATGCACTGTCGTTCTCTATTAGTCTAACGTTAGCCTTAAAATAAGCCATGTGTATTTTTATCGTGTAGTCAATTTATGTATTAGTTGCGTACACGTGCAGATTTTCAATACAGATTTAGATTAGACTAAAGACAGTGAATTAATATATTCTGGAATGCGTTTAGTATTACATAAACTGTGGGCGGTTGACTAAGCCTAACAGAAAAGATGATCTCTGAGTCTACGAATGTTTAGAACTAAGATATATCGAAGTGAGTTTCCATTCTTAGGAAGAAATGGACAATGCATACAGTTTAAGGGACTATGGTCTAATGACTGTATTCTAACCACACCGAGCCATCGTGAAAATGCATTCTCACTTCTTTAGTTGAGAGAACATAATTATCCAGAAAATAATTAACATATATATGTTTATGTTATGTTAATTGTTTCATGAGTTTGTGTTTCATTTTGAAATGCTTGCTTAGTGTCTCATTTATAAGCAACTGCACATGTTTTGTCGCCACTTGTTTCGTTGGGCGAGTTTAATCAAGTGCTACGTTAGCCATATGCTCTTCATGTTAACAAAGAAAAGGGAGGTTTTTTCAAAACGGACACTTTCTTGTCAAACGAACAGGTATTTGCCAGCTGTTGATGACCATATAGACAGTCAGACTATGATATTTCTAAAATAAAAATACTCAGTACATTATTCATCATGTGTAGTCTTAAAAACTAGACCGTTTGCAAGTAATGGCTCATAGCACGCATTGGAGATTAGGACTGTTGATCTAAGTCTAGCTAACAAACTGACTCGGCCACGCCATTGCGTATGAACCAAATACATGGTAATAATCAGGGGCGTATCCAGGATTTTCTAACCCGGGGGGCGCGAATTACTATCTAAGCGGAGCGCCACCTTCGGTTGGCACGCAGCGTACAAGAAAATTTCTGGTTTTGATAACCCCCCCAGATCACCGGAAATGACACTTCTCGAGGATGAAATGACCAACCAGATGCACACTTTTGCCTGAGAACCAAGAATTTAGGGAAGCGTCAACCAAGAAGTTAGGGAAGATCTTGGGATTTTCATCCTAGATGTCGCTAGATATTGCTAGATATCCATACAGTACAGTGCCCTTGGGATTTCATGGATTTTTCGGGGCCTGATCTTGGGAAATTGCAAAGGCGGAAGCGGTCACACTCCATGTAGGTCAGTGCACGACCTCTAGTGGTCACTAATATCGTCCCCGTTTTCGCGTAGTGGCGAACTTGCACTTTTGGCGAAATTGTGTTAAATATTGTTCTTACCTATTTCGAGGGTGAAGAATCGGTTGAGCCGGGTTAGAAGTTTTAAAACTGTCTATTTTTTCGTTTTTTCTGACGCATTTTTGACGAATGTCCACCTAAGACCCACTCTCGTTTTTACATACTGACAAATACTTTAGTCATCATTACAACCACTCAGTAACACTATTTGTCTAAGGTCCATGTATTTTTGCATATCGACGAATATTACCCTTTGGAACAAGCCGAACATAACAACCATGTCATACTGACTTGAGAACCAACTAACTGCCATTTGAAAACACCCAGGATTATGGGAAGGTAATATCTTTATTAGTTCACCTCGTCATTTAATTGATTAATACAGTATTCATATACTACGGAAGCGTAGAAGGGACATGGTGATGAAAGAGAAACAAACTCGTCAAAATGACAAAATTCGTAAATTTGCCGAGATGCAACAAGTCGTCAAAATGACAAAAATCTGAAAATTGACATTTTGCCGAGATACAATAACTCATCAAAATGACAAAAATCTGAAAATTGACGTTTTGCCGAGATACAAAAAGTCGTCAAACTGACAAAAATCTGAAAATTGACGTTTTGCCGAGATGCAGCATGTGGTCAAAATGACAAAATATTGAAAATTGACGTTTTGCTGAGATACAACAAGTCGTCAAAATAAAAAAAAATCTGAATTTTAACGTTTAGCCGAAATATAACAAGTCGTCAAAATGAAAACAAAATCTGAAAATTGACGTTTTGTTGAGTTACGACAACTCGTCAAAATGAGAACAATCTGAAAATTGACGTTTTGCCGAGATACAAATCGTCAAATCGTTACAAATGTAACATCTCCCTAAGGAAGTACGGTTTCTCTTAGCTGTTGGCGGCTTTGCTCATCACGAGCATTACTCTAGCCTAACTTAAAACTAACTTTTCCTAGCTAAGTAATACCTAGTTACATAATTGAAGGTCACATACTTTTACATGAAACTTTGGAAGGTACTAGCATAGTTTATACTTAAGTAGTTACTTTGCTACAAAGGACAAGGAGGGGAGGGGGGGGGGGTGAGTTTAGACCGAATTACTAGAAAATCTGTATAGCAACCTTTAATACTGTCTTGTCAAATGCTTCAATTAATGAAGGATCTTTTACGATTTATCAAAGAAACATGGCTTATTCATTGGCTGACACAATTTCTTCAAGGATGGCCCAGACAAGTAAGGTTGGATAAAGGGTTATCGAAAACATTGGAAATAAAGGTTGGTGTGCCTTGGGGTGGGAGGGGGGCCATTATATGCTATATTATTTACTATATATACTGATGAAATTAGGTCAAACTCACACATTTCTATAACAAAATATGCCGATGATACTGCTGTATCATGTACAATTCATAAGAGCTCTGTTGAAACTGACCAATGAAATTTTCAGTGTTCTGTAATTGACATAGTTCCAACATGTGACCGCAAGACTTTATTGCGTAACTCCCCCCCCCCCCAAAAAAAATAAGGGAAATTTGTTTTGGAAAATAAACCATAAAACATGAAGGTCTCATTCTATCAAGGTCGCAACGTATTATTATTATTATTATTATTATTATTATTATTGAGGGATCTGATGTGGCTAGAACCTCCAAAACTGAGTACTGGGAGAATACAGTGACGACAGTTTGACCTTTTCTTGCAAAGCATTAAGGTATTAAAAAAGTATATTATATAGTATCTAGTGTGGCTTACGTTGTGTCTTTCTTTAACCAAAATGCTAAGGAAAATGTTTTCAATACTATTATTCTACCCTGGCACATGTGATCTGTACAGTGCCTGTCTGGTACCATTTTATATTGCAAAAAAAGCAAAGAAAAGAAGAATGAAGTATCTTAAATACACATCATCTATATTAATTTAGAATACAATATACTTTTAGAAAAAGTAAATGCTGCTGCAAGACCTGAGTTTACAAGAATGGCTAATAAGATTTACAGTGATCAGAATAACCCTTTGTATACTGTAGTACTGTACTGAAACTCTCCTGCACAAATCGAGCAGAAATCTAAGAAATCCACACAAAATACCGAACGTAAGTTTACAGCAACTCATTTATTTACCGTGTTGCTTTATACATTCCATTCAAGCACTTAGAATGTTTGTTATAGTCTGTTTGTTATATCGTTTTATGTAATAACTTTTGTATTAGTAGATGTATTTTATATGATATCCTATCATCTTGACATTTTCTCCCTTTTTATATTAGTTATTCTTGGACTGTTTGGTATCCTATCATCTTAAAAAAAAACTTTTATATGAGTTATTCTTCTTGTTGAGGTGTTATATGACTCCTCTCTATAATTTTTATATGTATACTGGAAGGACATAAAAAGAAGGAACAACATACTACAGTACATCTTGAAAACACTTGAACAATGGCACAGTTATTTCCTTCTTTAAATCTGAGGATTCACACGAGCTTGGGTTGGATATTATGAATGTGCCTGTGGGCGTAAGAATTTTTTTATATGTATACTGGAAGGAAATAAAAAGAAGGAACAACATACTATAGTACAACTTGGAAACACTTGAACAATGGCACAGTTGTTGGGTTGGTTATTATGAATGTGCCTGTGAGCGTAATAAAATTTCACATTCGGTTTAAGGGGATAGTATAGTGGAATAGCTTCCCAAAGCGTTTGAAGGATACTTAGAAACTATCGTCAGAGACATTTCACGTAATACACTAACTTGAAAATGAAGAATTGCACACAATTTTCCGTAGTCTGTGTGCTTTATAAGAGTTCCGACTTAACAGATTACGCCACAGGAACTATTATTTTTGCAACTGCATGTGTTCACATTTCATCATATACCTTGTCTATTTTATACATTATAGAAAATGGTGGGGGTTCTTTAAAATTAATAGGACCAATATATAACCCTTTCAGCAGCCGGCTCTCCTTGCCCTCCCTACCTCAACATCTCTCTATCCGACACCCTACATTTCACCCAAGAAACACATACTAAAACACTTACATCCGCCCATACCCATACAAATTCCTTGTCTATTTTATACATTGCAACAAAACGTGGGCGTTCTTTTTAAATTAATAAGACCAATATATCACCATTTCAACAGCCGGCTCTCCTTGCCCTATATACCACCTCCCCTCGTCATATCCGACTCCATCCATGTCACTCAAGAAAAACATACTAAAACACGTATGTTGATAGCTGCGTATAACCCATTCCTTGTCTATTTTATACATTAAGGTAAACCGTGGACATTCTTTTTAAAATTAATAAGACCAATGTACCACCCCTTCGATTATTTTCTTCTATCGTAAGGTTATTCCACCTAACCCCCCCTTCCTCTCCCCATGTGACAGTGAACATTCACGGTGTACCCAATGGCTACTACACACAAAAGTGACGAATACAAGTCTGTGACAGGACGAAACTTCAAAATTTAGTTCTAGCACAGTGACGAATGTGTGGCGAATGTCTAAAATTAACTGAAAATGACATGACATAACGACGAAAATTTTTACACTAAAATTACTACTATGTAAGAAATTTCAGCAACAAACATGAGAACTCAAAGTTCTATTTGTTATATTTAAAATATTGAAAACTTTCGGTAAAAAGATCCTGTTTTAGTTACGTTATACTTAAGTCAAAATATGAAAATCTTTAGAGCGCGTTTTCTCAAAACTCACATTTTGAACATTCGTCACTACGCCAGAACGGGGACGATATACCCGATCACTTGTTATCGATGAAGTGGTGTGTTGCCGGATTTTGTCAAGGTCTTGGTACTACGAGCGAAGGCCATTAATTAAGTTTCGTAACTCATCGGGAAGCGATTAGAGGGATGGGGCGTAGGGTTGTGGGCGCGCGTTTTCATGCAGATGGGAACAATCTCAAGAAGTGATGGGTGCGTCATGTTCCCCGACGACTCGGTCGAGTCCGAGACCAGCCGCAGTTGGTTTCATAGCACAATTGTACAATTGTTTAAGGCGTCCATACACACACACACGTTATGATAAACCATAGATGGTATATATACATATATATATCTACATTAGTGAGAGATGAAAATGGAAACGTCAAAAAAGGAGTTATCGGTGTAAGGGGTAGGGTGAGACGCACCCCCCCCCCCGTAATCCTCGACTCGTCACTGGCTACTATGTGTATATAATAGTGATCAGCGCTTTAATTATGAATGTTCCTCTTCTCTTCCCGGTGTCTTGGCGTTTATCTTCTACTCCCTCCTTTTCTCCTTTTTCTTTTTTTCTTTTCCCTTCCTTCCTCTCCTTCCTTCTTTTTTTTTCCCCCTCTTTTTCCCTTTTTTCTTCTCTTTTTTTCTCTCCTCTTTTTCTTACCCGGGGGGCGCGCGCCCCCAACGCCCCTCCCCCTGGATAAGCGCCTGATAATAAAGTCATCGTAATGTGAACATGACACCAGTGACAAAGGTTGTGCCATCTATTAGGTTTTAGTTTCGATTCGGGCTGGCTGTTTATTTAGTGCTGCAACCTTTGTACCTTGTATCTGGATTATACATCAAGACACCTCGTGTGATATCGTTTACTGTGATGTAGTCAATGCCGTTTATATTTCAATGACAGTGATATTTTTTGGCACCAAATCAATCTTTATGGTTTAACAAATATTTGTTTAACTACTGAGTGGAGTTTCACAAGAATGTACTTTTGGAATAGCTTAGTCTGTGTAGGTGGGTATGATTTCGCTGTACGCGAATCATTGTAACCAAATACAGAATGTTAAACCCGAACTTTCGTTTCATTATTTTGATAAAATCTATATTCTTAGGATAACAGATCATACTTTCGCTAAGGTATTTGAAAAAGGTCTAAAGGTCTATTATATAAATAATAATGAGGATCTCGGGTGGTAGGTGATGATTCGTGTAAATAATGGGGTTGAAAGTGGTTTTGTAAAACAATGGAAATGAGCTCTCGATGTGACACATTCTTCAAGTTGATGAGGGGGATGAGGGGAACGGGTTGGGAACTTGGGTAAGTGATCTAATGTGTTAGTTATCTCATCAAAGTGTCGAATAATAGTCAATAAAATTAGCCACTAACTAACCTGTTATTACTATTAGCATGTAAACCTTTTGAACTTGAGTTTTATATGGGGGTGGGGGTGGGGCAGGGGGAACTGGAGTTGTGGTTTTTAAGAGGAGCTGTTGATATGGTATTCGCACCTTCAAACGGTAAACAATAAAATGCCACCAAGACCTAACATGGATATGGTGTATAAAAACTTTGTGGTTGTCAACCTACATGAAGCAGAAATTGAAAAAAGTACAGGTGACTTATTCTAACACACAGCTTCACCCTATATTTGCACACCCTAATAATGGTATGGCAGGTAATCATAGTATAGTGTAGTCATACCTGTTACATACGTAAATAATAGCCTTAAACGTGGAACGATTCTTTTCATTCCTTTCGTCACACATTTATTCCGTTGTCCAGATTTCTGCTGTTTACTCAAACCTAGATATATAGCCGAGCTAGCTCTTTTCACCCATTTGATGAGCGAACAAAATAGGCCAACAGTTAACAGGTCGGGCTTTATATTACCCAACGGAGCGTGACAGTTTGGGTTTGGGAACGGGTTTCAGTTCTCATTAGAAATTTTTAGAGTAACAAAGATGAAAAAAAAAGAACTTTTACATCCGTGTGGAGTCAAAATGGATGAAACAATCGATAGGGATTCTAAGTTGAACGTGTCCTTCATGAACGAGGGTTGAGGGTGGCCTGGGGAGAAGGGAGTGGGGTGGGTAAACATTATGGGAAACAGATGTTGGTTGAGGTAGAAAGAGGAGGGGGTGGTCACTTAGTATAGGAAAATGTTGGCTTAAATAATAAAATAAAACACTCAGAGAAAATGAAAAATGGCTAATTAGGTTTGGTCATTAATTGGGGTGGGATGGGGGTGGGGGAGGGGGCAGAGATAAAGGGAATCACGGTGTCATTACCTACAAAGGTATGGGGGGTAGAGGAGTGTACAATCCAAGTGGTACTACGATTGGTTATTAAGGGTGAGGAGTTGGTAGCCTGGAGTTTCATACACATCACAATTGCATGGAAAATATTTCACAGGCGGGGAAAGGAGGGAGCCCGGCTTGATGTGGTATCAAAGTTGTTTGGTAATTAAACGAACACGTGTAATTAATTGATAAACAATTATTTTCAATTTATAAACGAAAACAGGTTATAACACTTTCTTCATTTATAACAAAACACGTGTTTGCTTGTAAAATCTACCACCGAAAGATTTTGTTTCACATCAAGAAAGCGTAGTTCATTTGTTGTTAAATGTTAAAGTAAGAATTTTTAATTGGTTCGGGGTTAGTATACATACCTGCTTCAATTTTTACTGTATTATACAGTTAAATAATGCAGACGATTTATTATAAGTAAACTGGACCTTACCCGCAAAGGAAGATGCGAAGTCGCTCATCAACACATGCGATTATCATACATGAAAGATGCATAAATACATTGGTAATTATATCACCCAAATTCTTCACGATAACTAACCTTCTCTCTACCCCGATTTCAACCTCAGATTATCCACGCATCCAATTCTCAAGGCAGTAGCTACTCAATCTATGCAGACCGCAAACAAGGATTAATCTAATGAAAATTAAGCGTACGAAGCTGTTGGTTTGGGCTGTGTTTACACCACTGTTGTACTAGTATGGCATTTAATATATAATCTGTTTCTCCGTTGCAGCAAGCCAACACGATGAACCTTTTTGGCATTTCTTTCATTTTGGTCAGCTGCCTTGCAAGTCTGTGTGGTAAGCTGTTGATTTCTTCAAAGATAACATATTTTGAATGTGCATTTATCTTGAACGTCGCTCAATAGGGTTAAATGCACAGCATTTATTTCAATTAATTTCATTATCTATTTTTTAGTTCGATCATGATTAACTTGGCCTATACGTATATTGAATAATATCACGAATATTAATCGAATGATTAAACCGATTCACACTGAGATTACAGTAACTACCGTAAATCTTAAAGTTTTTTGCCCCCTTAAAGACTAGACCGAGATGATAAATCGGTAGCATGTGTTATAAAGATTACAGTAAGAACGGATGATATATGCAGTCCAAACAAATGCATTAATTTCATTTCAGTAGTTTTTAAACAAATTCTAAAAGAAATATAGGCAGCAAAATCGTAGATGCACAACTCTTTGCAGTATATTCAGTTTAGATTAAGATGGATGTACCAGGATTTTATTGACACACTAAAAAAAAGTGTCCCCCCAGTGGAGATGTTTGCACCCCCCCTCGAAAAAAAAGAAGCTCCCTCAAGGTTCAGTTACTAATTTCTACAAAACTGGATACTTCTGATATATTTCCAGAACAATGTCAACATTTCTTCTTGTTATAATTTTTACCCAATGTTTTGTGTTAAATCTTATATATTGCTCCCATGAACATCACATTGGACTCTAGACCCTAGACAATACAATAAGGACTCTTGACCTATACAATACAATAACGTATCGGCTTCTATAGGAAAAGGGAGTGTGAAGAAAAATTGTACATATCAATGGTCAATTCAGAGATTCTCGCATTACAATAATGTGATATCACATTCAGCACATCAGACGAAAAACCAGCCTAATCTATATGTGAAAAGAAAATCAATGAGACGGTGTGCTTGGTTGTTACAACACTCGTAAAACTGCTAACTTCATATTTTGATGACAATTTAGGCTCGTTTTAAGGAGTTACAAACTCGTTTCGTATATTTGTTTGACTACAAAATCAAATAGAGCACTGTGCAAAAATATGAACAGCAATGATGGAAGTTAAACTCAACCCTCCCCCCCTCCCCCCCCCCAAAAAAAAACAGAGGGTCTTGTCAAAGAGTTTTTAAATTTAAAAAAAAGTCATAGTCATACATAGAAAAAACAATGAATAGGAATTAGGGAAAGTAAACAAAGCAAAACTTAAAGTATGAAATAATGCGAATCCCGACAACAATACCCCACCTACCATCACAAACCCTACCACCGATCAATCCGAGCTACACCCATACCTACTCACGATCAACCCGAGAACCGCCTTCTTCCTCTACAGATACAAACTGATAGAGCATTGAAGTAGAAAGCTATACAATTTTACATGTAGTTTAATAACACCCATAGAGTTTAGGGTATTAACGAGAAGAAATTTAGCCACATTTGAAGATGCTACGATGGCCAAACTTGGAAGCTGATAATGTCAACTTCTTCTTATCTAATTTTTCAAGTTCGACCATCTTCCCTCAGTTTTTAAGATATGCGATTTGTTAATCGGAATGTAAACTGTTCAAATCAAAACCTTCGACCTGATCCTTGAAATTGCGTCTGCCTTCCCTCCCCCCTATTCCAACAGAAGATAAAACATTATTTTTTAGTAATATATTGCATACTAATTAACTATAGAACTAAGTTATTGTTTGAAAGTGCCCCAGACAGCATGATTTCATATAAAGAACTTTCCCAGATTCCCTACTTAAAGAAGAGTTTACTGCAATAATATAATGATCACCCAGTTTTCTTCATAAAATCGTTGATCCGTCGATGATAGTGTGTAATATAATCACGCTGGTGATATCCCTTGTTTTGAACTGCACCCCTAAACCCCTCCCTCGCCCAAGACCCTCAACTTCTGAATTCTTCAAAAAGGCTCTGCTAAGTACTATATTTCTATAGCTAATGATCCACGCTTCAATGCACAGTTCCTCTGCACAATAGTGTTTTCAACAATATCACATTGCGTTTTCATATTACTTGGGTTTGAGTTAAATAATTAATTGTTTTTGTATGCATACCAGCAAGCAATGATGACTAAATAAAAGTCGCATCGTTCAGAAAAAGCAGTTGAAATAAAGCATCTGAATCATGTTTTCAAAACCCAAATAAAACTTTTACATTCATTTAATCTAGTTCAACCAGCTCTTGCAAACTGGCCAGTATTCTTCATCGAGAAAGGTGAAACAGCAGTGGTGCCGTGTGTACCGAAAGGCGATGAGACGGCTTACTTCTGGAATAAAGGAGAAGATTTTGCAACTAGCCAGAGCGTAGCGTCTAGAGTGCTTGGCATCCCTAGGTCTGATTCGGAGAAATATTTAGTGAATGAGGATGGTAGTCTCGTCATTTACAATGTTACCCTAGCAGAAGGGGGAAGATATCATTGCAGAATTGTATCAGAAAATGCCAACTGTCGCGGGGCTGTGACAATTGAGGTCACCGTGAATGGTAAGTGCAGGTGTAAATCGTGTGTACTGTGTACCACACTTATGTTACTTTTTAGTAAATCTTGAAAACATGCTTGGAAATATATTTCTATGTACGCAATGACCATCATATCATATGTTGTAAATAAGTTATCCCTAATTCTTACCCTAACTGACTGTTGGTTGCAAGGAGAATGCTCACAAAGCAATGTGATTGGTAGTGTACATTTTAAAGACTATTTTCGATTATGTATGGGCTCTTACTGGTTGTTACGTAAGCGTTGTGTGACACATTCAGTATTTGGTATTTTCGAGAACTGCAACAAACCTTCCATCATTGATTTTCTGTTGCATTTATTATGTTCTTACATATACTGTTTTTCAGATTTCACATTCGGAATCGAACAGTGTGAACCAAGTGAAAGTTGCACTCTTCAAGTGGAGCCCTCTAAGGAAACAAAATTAACCTGTACGGCAAAAGGTGGCCCATCATCGTTATCTTTAAAATGGTTTAATGGTTCGAAAGAGATTAATTCTGTATCTAATGAGCCTCCCTTGAATGAAGAATCCAGTACAATATCAGAAACAATTACGGTGCCGAATGAGTTTGGATTACCTCTTACATGTGAAGCTGTTGCTAGTGAAGATAGACGAGCATGTGCAAGATTTGCCCATGTCAGACTTGACAAAACAGATACAGCTAAAGAACAAACAGATGCAGGTAAACTAAGGGCGTATCCATCCGTCAATCTCCTCCCTAGTTCCATCCAGTCATATGTCTGTCTGCCCAACTGTTAATCCGGCCATGCACCGATTCGTGCAGCCAAACAACTGACTCTCTTTACTTGTTTGTATTTTAAATTTATTTAAACGTGTATATCATATATTGTCTATTTATGGTTCTTAATGCAATGAGTTGATCGAACAAATTTTTTTTTTTCTTACAGATAAGTCGTCAGCCAGGTGGATCATCCCGCTTGTTCTGCTTATAGTTGCAATCGTGATCATTGTTTTCCTACTGAAATATATATACGGTATGTAAAGTAAACTACCAAAACTTACCAACACCTTTCACGATTGTCGTTTTTACTAACTAATTTGCATGTTATTTCTTAATTTTAGATAAAAGGGAAAAGTATGCACAAAAGAAAAAAAGGTAAGAATTCTTTTATTGCAAAGTTATTTGCTACACAATAACAGTTCTCAATAACAATGATTCAACAAAGTGTTCAAGTTGTTCAAGTGTTTTTAGTCATACATGAAACGTAATGCCATCAAAAAAATAAAATTTAATGCAGTTTCATTGGTTGGAAAAAGCGATGGTATTATTCGATATAATGCATTTATTTAATTTATATGATTTTTTAAGTGTAAGAAATTAGAAGCGTATTTATTTCACTTCATACAGGCACCAATATAAAGGATCAAATATAGATATTTAGCTATCACTGGTTTAGAGCAACGCAGTTTGGGCAGTAATGTCATTGTGTGAACGGTTAGAATTATTACCATCAATCATTATTTGGTTCAGCAACGATATCCTTATAATAATGGATAAACCAAAACAGCTGCTTTCATGACTGAGATGGATAAGTTAAAATTATTTGTTTCCATTGTGCAGATTCAACACCAAGACAGGCGAACAGGAAAAGGAACTTGGCCAAAAAGATTCACTTCTTAAGGTTTGTCGATAAACGTTTACATTATTTAAGGTTTTAAGTCCTGAATTTTGTAGCAATTGTTCTTTCCAGAAGCACATTACACAGTGGATTGCTTTTAACGTTTAACCAATATCATGTGATGCCATGTTCATTTCCTTTCAAATCATCATGTTTGTTATGCAATTGGTATGTATTGTGGATCAAGGTATTTGGTATTTCGCGTCACGGCTCGAACCTAGGTGATTTTTCTTTCAAAAGGGATGGTATCGAATTTGTAACAACACTTTGTTACATCTTTTATTCTAAGATTAAATGTTTCAATATTTTAATTCATTTTGACCAAAGCCACAATCCACACTATGCCATTGGTATCCATTGAACTATGTTGACAAGCCTTCGTAATCGGATAATTGAATATGTGTAATCTTTATATGGCATGTTTCTATCTGTAGCAAATCAGTAACTGTAGGATATATATATATATATATATATATATACATATACATATATATATATATATATATATATATATATATATATATATATAATATATATATATATATTTATATATATATATATATATATATAGTCTGTTCAAAGTATCTCTTTCGAGATCCGGCTTTAGGAATCACACAAATGATTTCGAGTTGGTTAGCATCATGTTTGATCTCTAGAGTAAGGCAAAATATGTCACCAAAAAAAAAAAGAACTAGTATTGTTTGATACAGGCGACAAACGCCTACAGTGGAACCGGTTTCGAACCTCTGGATATACAATCAGCGTCCATAGCCTAGTGGTTAGGGTGTCCGCGTACAAAGCGGAAGGCCCGTGGTTCGAATCCCGGTGGGGGCTGAAAGTTTTTTCACTGTTCTTGATTTTCCAATTCATTACGATTTTCATTTGTATATATAAAAAATATATATAATAATAATAATAATAATAATAATAATAATAATAATAATAATAATAATAATAATAATAATAATATATATATATATATATATATATATATATATATATATATATATATATATGAGTACCCGCGAAAAAATTAATAAAATGGAAGATCTATTTATTTTCTGTGTTTTGACAAGATTATGATTTAATTGAACAAGTTTACTCAAATTGGGTAGGTTCTGACCTACGTGGTATACAACGGATTACTTGAACATCAATTAACCTTGCAAAAGAAATAATCGAAAATAAAAGAATAGTACAATATCAACGATATATAGCATAGGTGTTTGATTTGAGAAAAAATGGAACGAAGGAAACAAATTTGTAAACATTTTTGCAGTGATGGGTAAAGAAATATTAACAACAGATATTAAATACCATCAGTCCTTACCGATTAAATCAGAACTAAACGTTTTCAGGTAAGAAACAAATGTCAACCGTGTACAGTTATAAATAATAATGTGTGGCTTCATTACTAATGAATGAAACAGAAAACAGAAAACAATTTTAAAGGCATAGTAAATTTCAAATATCGTCAATATACAATGATGAGTTTTAATTGTTTTCTTTATTTAAAATATACTGCAAGATTGTAGATCACGTTATTAATTATAATAATAACTGATAAGATACCCCAGCATTTAGGAAAATGAATGTGGTTCGATCAAAGTGTATTTCTTGACATAATTAAAGTGTTTGTAAAAACAGCTATATCATGAAGATATATAAAATATTGCAAATTGTGCCGAAGGCTTCATATGTATTCCTATAATTGTTAGAAACATGTGGAAAGTATTTATACTCCTTCTACTTTATTATAAATTAATGGAATTTAAGATTAAATGAATGAATTGGTAGTTTTGCTTCTTATTTTGTTTGGTAAATGTTAAATTGATAAATCTCATTTAGAAAGAACTAATATGTTATTATTTTTCTCTAAATAGAAACAAGACGGAGAATTTGCAGACCTTCAAGAAAAATTTCAAGTAAGTGTGACAAAACTGTGATGAATTCATAGGACAAAATATTTTTTTCTTTCTTGTTTTTTATATGTAAACTTTGAATTATATTCTTGATGATTAGTATTTAGACACAGCAGCCATGAAATGACAATCTAGTTTTTACTCTAATTATTACTTATTCAAGACGTAATAACAAACAAAAGACAAAAAAACATGAAAACATGTTGAAAGTATCTATATTGTGTTTATATTCGTTTTATAATTTACTAACCATACAATTCTTTTCTAACTTCTCATAAATAAATTAATGACTTACAAATTAATATTATTGAATGAATCGGTGTTGTTTTATTTTTTAGTTCTTTTGCTAATTGTTCATTTAATAAATCCCAATATAAAGGAAGTAATATATTATTCTTTTATTTCTAAATAGCAAAAAGACGGAGAACTTGCAGACCTTAAAGAACAAATTGAAGTAAGTGTGACAAAGCTGTGATGAATTCATAGGACAAAATAAGTAACCGAATTCTTTTGTTTTGTTATATAAACTTTGAATTTTATTTTTTAAGGATTGATACTTAGATATGACATCCATAAAATGATCATATTATTTTGTAGTTCTTATTATTACTTATTCAAGAGGTAAAATAATAAAAAAATCTAAAAACAAAACTGTTGTGATGTTTTAATCGTTCTTTCTATATATTTTCTTTATTAGACTTAGCGTAAAAGATTGGAGATCGTGTTATTAATTATAATAATAACTTAGGAGATACACCAACATTTAAGAAAATGAATGTGGTTAGATAAAAGAGTAATTCTTGTCTTTATTAGAGTTCCTGTGTAAGCAGTTATATCATGAAGATATATAAATTATTGCAAATTGAGTCTAAGGCTTCATATGTATTCTTATAATTGTTGAAAACATGTTGAAAGTATCTATATTGTGTTTATATTCGTTCCTATAATTACGCGTAGAAAGCAAATGGAGAACTCAAAACTGTTAGGGAGGATCTGACGGCGAAGAATGAGACACTAACGGTATTTAATCTCTAATAACTTATTTCAAGAATGCAAGAAGTCAACTTAAATTAATCACGAAAAACAAGTGACACAGGAACACCTTATTTCTTGTATTTTTAGCACCATGGAAACCCATTCATGTGTAAATTAGTAATTTAGTTATATTTTGGTTAAAAGTAAATAACTAATACATGTATCAGATTTCCTTTGTTTTTCATACGTTTATTTTCAATACACGGAAATTATATCACAGGTGAAGATTGTTTCAACGAAAATACAAATACGGACTAAAGGATAATTGATCAACTATACATTAGTGTTACTACACTGTATTGTTTACACTCATCAACAAATTTATGTTGAGACCTATCAACATCAACAGGTAGTCAAGAATAACTTGAACACTAGTTCAGACTGCCCCTATGACATTTTCAAAGTGAACTGATTTTAGCTTAAGCGAAAACACAAAATATAAAAAATGCGGTAACCACTCAGGAAGTTTTTCCTGACAATGGAATATGTTTTATTATAATTTACTAAAAATTAAAACAAAATATTTTCTACTTTCTAATGAATTAATGAAATACGTTAAGATTAATAAATGAATTGGTGTTGTTTTATTATTATATTTATTTGCTAATTGTTCATTTAATAAATCTCAATATTAAGGAATTATTTTCTCCTTTCTAATGAATTAATGAAATACAAATTAAGATTCTTAAATGAATTGGTGTTGTTTTATCATTATTTGTGTTTGCTTATTGTTCATTTAAAAATATCTCAATATAAAGGAAGTAATATTTTATTCTTTTCTTTCTAAATAGCTCAAAGACGAAGAACTTACAACCCTTCAAGGCAAATTTAAAGTAAGTGTGACAAAACTGTGATGAATTCATAGGACGAAATAAGTAACCGAATTTATTTTGTTTTTGTATATAAACTTTGAATTCTCTTTTTTTTTATGATTGAAACTTAGATATAACATCCATAAAATGACAATAATTTGTTTTATTCTTATTATTACTTATTCAAGAGGTAAAACAGAAATGTAAGAAGAAAACTGTTGTTTTGTTTTAATCGTTTATCTAAATATTTTCTTCATTAAACTTAACCTGTTGAAAGTATTTATGTTTGTTTATGTTCGTTTATATAACATGAGTGTTACAATACTTTATTGTTTACACGCATCAACAAATTTAGGTTAAGACCTATCAACATCAACAGGTAGTCAAGAATAACTTGAACTCTAGTTCAGACTGCGCCCATGACATTTTCAAAGTGAACTGCTTTTAATTTAAGAGAAAAAACAAAATATAAAAATGCGTTAACTACTCAGCCATTTTTCCTGACAATGGAATATGTTTTATTATAATTTACTAAAAATAAAAAATCATTTTCTACTTTCTAATGAATTAATGAAATACAAATTAAGATTATTAAATGAACTGGTGTTGTTTTATTATTATTTGTGTTTGCTTATGTTCATTTAAAAATATCTCAATATAAAGGAAGTAATTTTTTATTCTTTTTTTTTCTAAATAGCTCAAAGAGGGAGAACTGACAACCCTTCAAGAAAAATTTAGAGTAAGTGTGACAAAACTGTGATGAATTCATTAGACAAAATAAGTGACCAAATTTATTTTTGTTATATAAACTTTGAAATCTATATTTCATGACTGATACTTAGATATAACATCCATAACATGACAATATTTTTTAAATTCTTATGATTACTTATTCAAGAGGTAAAATAAAAAACAAATTAATATTCTTAAATGAATTGGTGTTGTTTTATTATTATTTGTGTTTGCTTATTGCTCATTTAAAAATATCTCAATAAAAAGGAATGAATTTTTTATTCTTTTTTTTTCTAAAAAGCTCAAAGACGGGGAACTGACAACCCTTCAAGACAAATTTAAAGTAAGTGTAACAAAACTGTGATGAATTCATTAGACAAAATAAGTGACCAAATTTATTTTTGATATATAAACTTTGAAATCTATATTTCATGACTGATACTTAGATATAACATCCATAACATGACAATATTTGTTAAATTCTTATGATTACTTATTCAAGAGGTAAAATAAAAACCATCTTAAGATTATTAAATGAATTGGTGTTGTTTAATTATTATTTGTGTGTGCTTATTGTTCATTTAAAAATATCTCAATATAAAGGAAGTAATTTTTTATTCATTTCTTTCTAAATAGCTCAAAGAGGGAGAAATGACAACCCTTCAAGACAAATTTAGAGTAAGTGTGACAAAACTGTGATGAATTCATTAGACAAAATAAGTGACCAAATTTATTTTTGTTATATACACTTTGAAATCTATATTTCATGACTGATACTTAGATATAACATCAATAAAATGACAATATTTTTAAATTCTTATGATTACTTATTCAAGAGGTAAAATAAAAAGCAAATTAAGATTCTTAAATGAATTGGTGTTGTTTTATCATTATTTGTGTTTGCTTATTGTTAATTAAAAAATATCTCAATATAAAGGAAGTAATTTTTTATTCTTTTCTTTTTAAATAGCTCAAAGAGGGAGAACTGACAACCCTCCAAGAAAAATTTGAAGTAAGTGTGACAAAACTGTGATGAATTCATTTAACAAAATAAGTGTCAAAATTTATTTTTGTTAAATAAACTTTGAAATCTATATTTCATGACTGATACTTAGATATAACATCCGTAACATGACAATATTTAAAGATTGTTCGAAGAGAATACTAATATGAATTAAAAATAATATGAACAGCTATAAAATGACATTATATTTTTAAAATTCTTATTATTACTAATTCAGGAGGTAAAAAAAAAACTGTTGTAATATTTTATCTTCTCTTTAAATATTTTCTTTATCAAAATTATTCTGAATTATTGGATATCACGTCGTTCTATATAAGAATCACTGATTAGCTACGTTAAAGCTTAAGAAAATGAATGAGGTAAGATTAAAGAGTAATTCTTGGCATAATTTAAGTTTCTGTAAAAGCAGTTTTATCATGGAGATATATAAATGATTGCAAGTTGTGTCTATGACTTCAAATGTATTCACATAATTGTTGAATACACGTTGAAAATATTTATATTGTGTTTATATTTATTCCAATAACTACGAGTAGAAAACAACAGGAGAACTCGAACAAGTAAAGAAGGATCTAACTGAGAACAAGGCGAAATAAACGGTAACTATTTTCTCTCGAACCCCTTTATGTGTTTAAATTAGTAATTTAGTTATTTTTTGGTTAAAAGTATATAACTCATACTTGTATGAGATTCCTTTATTTTAAATATGTTTTTTGATAATATATGAGAAAAATGTCACAGGTGAAGATTGTTTTGAGGAAAATACAAATATGAATTCAAAGATTCATTAGTAATAATATTAACAGCCATAAAACGTCAATACAATGTTTTAAATTTTTATTATTACTAATTCAAGAGGTAAAATAAAACCTTAAAAAACTGTTGTAATATCTAAATTGTTCACTCTAGATGTATAATGTTTGCGGAGTTAATGTAGAAATATGTAAGTTTCCCGTTAAAAAAAAAATCATCGCAGAACGTTTTCAATAATAGATTTATATAAGAAACATTACCTGCAAACACTATAAAGTCACTAGTTAATCAATCAATGTGGTGGCATAACACATTAAACAAAAATGTACATATATGCATTCGGAAATTGCAACAACTATAGAACTTTTTCCCTACTTAAAACACAATGTTAAAATAGTAACAAATGTGAGACAGAAAGCACCTGAGAACCAGATCCTTTAACGTCTCTGGTTGGCATTGCCTGCTGTTTGGGATCAACTTCATTTGAGTATTTACTTATCCGTAAGTATTTTTATTTCTACAGTTATAAAACATATTGAATAAATAACCCTTTGAACAATTACAGGACGCTGCAGAAGGACAATAAGATAGAACTCCACGAGAGTAATGGTATTGTTTTTAACCCTATTCCTAACTTGCCAATTGTTACATAATGTATTAATTTTTTTGAAGTAAGACAATTAACTATGATATAACGTTAGTAAATTTTATCAGTCACTTAATATACTTATTGCAACGTTGTTAGTGTGGACATTTTAAATCCCAGTATATTTTCAACTTTATGTAGAAAACGATATATGTGATAATTGTTAACGTCATTTAGAGTTATGTAAGAAAAATGCAGCGAAGAGTGTTGCAGTAAATAGATGAGTGAATGTTGGAGTTATGGGGTGAAAGATTGATTGGATGGATGCGTGAATAAGAACATAGAGTGTATGATTGAGATCTGATTTGAAGTTGTCACTATTTTTGTAACAAGAATCATCAAAATAAGGAAAATGCAAAGTTTATGATAGTGTGCTTGGTTTAATACAAAAAAAAAAACGATTTAGCTTAACCTGAGAATATGCTACTAATATCTATTACAATTTGTAATTAATATAAATCAAGAACAGACAGTCAGTTGCTCAAATGTTTAAAAACTTAAAAATGGATGAATTCCTCGAAACGATCCAACGTGGCAGGGTATCCTTTTTTTTCAAGCCACTCCAAACTACTACTGGTTCTTTTTACTTTAGGTACGCCGTATATATGCCCAGCATTATGGAAACGAGATCATCGAGCTTTTCTGACTATATTCAATGTCACGTGACACGACGTCAGCACTTACTATCGATCTGATTTATTGGCTTCGGCAATTACAGACTGTGCATACCGCGCATGAATGTCATCAAAGTCCATGAACCTCTTTTCCAGAAAATTAAATTGCAATTTATCCATATCAGTTTCACTAACCCAGTTTTAAATACATAACTTGTTTTACTCTACGCTCCATTACTACCCTTGGGTGTGCATCATTTCGTTTTAGTATCCATCCAACCCAATATTTCAATCCACCGTTACAATTTTTCTAATTTTTCACATTCACACAGAAATCGATTCCTCAACCATCCTTCAGTTTACATGTAGTTGAAGTAGTTGTTGATGGCTATCGTGTGTGTGCATTTTTATATTACTTTTGTATTCGTGGAAGTTGAACACGAAGAAAGTTCAACAAAAACCTTTGTGAACATACTAATTTAAGCCTTAATATGAAAAATATAATTGATTATAATAATTGTTCTACGTAAATAACATGATCTGAAGAAATTATGAGCTTTGAGCATTAACATAACACTACGGACCATAATTATTAGTCACACACAATCTGTCTATTACACATTTTTTATTTCATTGCTTCATCATTTTCATATGCATTCTGCTTTATCAAATTTGTTGGATTAATATGAAACGAATCTACTAAAATCTATTTGAAGCAAAATGCCTTCTATTTCTCATCGTTTCTCCTTCGAAGTAGAGAAAGTCTCCAAGGCAATATCTTTTCTAAACAGATATGTTAATTTTTTAGAGAGTACATCATGCTTTAGCGTATGTGTCATTTAACATTAATGGCGTTGATATTATAAACTATAGCAATGTAATCACGCAATTCTTGAAACACTGAACGAAATATGTAAGTTTATTATTATTTGTTTCATTGTAACTCTCTACCAAAGTTGTCATATTTGACCACCAAACTTAAAACTAGATCAAGCTACCTTACCTCAGTAACGCGATCTCGTAATGTAGCCTTCAAGCAATTACGATTAATACAGGAAAAGTTCAAACATGTTTCATATTATACGATACGAATATGTTTGCAACATGTGTATGGCTAAGATAATTATATTCAATCATTTATTTAGAGTAAGATTGGTCTACATTGTCCTTGCTATCAAGTAGTACCAGACTATCTCGCTTTAATTATCAACACTTCGGGGTTTGTAATAATTCCGACATGGCAAACATAATAAAATCTTTTTTGCCAATACATATATGGAATACTCGCTACTGAACAGTAATCTGTTTATGAGTAATTGGTGGAATCATTCAGACGTTGTAATGGAATAATATGGACCGCAAAATGGTGTACGAAACCCTACCGAATCTCTCACGGATTAGTTATTGCAATAAAATTACACAGTTACAACATTTAATTAAGAAACCTAGACAATGATGGTTTTACAAATAATGCATAAATCATTCCAAAACATTGGATGCACTTTTCATGACTAAGGTAATGGGGCGATATTTTGTTCCTAAAACGACTGTATTCAGTGTATCGTAAATCAATCTACACCATTTGGTACTTAGCACAAGAGGATGGTACATTTTGTTAAAAAGTATTGAACGTATAGCAATAATAATCGAGCTACAGAAAATAAGCATTACTTCCAAAATGACAAATGATCATGTTTCTTTTTATATATTTACATATGTATTTTAAAGTACGAACTATCGTTATGCAATTTTACTTTGCTTTAAATTTGTAAATATATCACATAATTTTAATGTGAGAATAGGTTTGAGCCTTACAAATACCGCTGCCACGCCCACTATATTATTGGTACTGCCAATCATCTTTTCATGTTCGAAAACTTAACGTATAGAATGTATAGCTTTTCATGTAACTAATTTTAACAGTTACATGTTGGTTAAAGCAGAAAACTATTACTTGTCAATATGTAGCCAATGATATTTTCCATGGGATGATAATTATCACATATTATTATGTAACAGCGCTTAAACTAGAATGGTGTAATTGAGGACTTTCATGAAAATTCATGAACTTTCATGATCTTTACATCTTCAGTTGAACATCTTATTGGATATTTCTCTTCTGATATAGAAATAAAGCAAACTTGTATTGATTCATTTCATCAGAATAAACGGTTTAATATAGAAATCATTATTTTGTTTCGGCAAGCCATGGTGCCGTGATGCTTTTTAACATATTCTATTGAGTATAAAAAATGAAATCTACCGAAAAGACAGCTCGGCCCCAAAAATTCACCCTAAGCGACTTCCATGCTCCAATTGAAATTTGCATGTGGATTATGTCCACAACGTCACTTCCTGTCTGATGGATCAATCTTGAATCCATTCACTGATCCTTGCACTAATCCTTGGGAACGCACATGTATTCTTACGCAGTTCATAACGTGAATAAATAACGTTAGCAACGTGAATGTTAACGATGGGTTGAGAACGGTAATCTTAAATACCTGGACGTAATCTCCCTCAGTGCAATAGCGCAGTTTGATAAACAATTCATATTATAAAGAATATTCTGAGCACTTACAATATCTACGATCAGGCGCCGTGGTATTAGAAACAAACCGACTTGATTGATATAAATTAATAAGATAACGTACCGTAAGTAGACGTCTTGTATGAGATTTTGTCAAAGAGTGCCACGCTGAACGTTACCATCAGCTCCTTTACTACTAGCCTTAGCATTGGCTTGAGCTTACTCGTGCGAGAATATACTACTTCAAAGAACACCGCGTCTGAGTTGCGGTCACCAGCCTTCCGGAGGCCGGAAAGCTCAACTCTTTGAACAAATGCCAGGTACACGATTGCTTTCTTCATAGTGAGCAACTTCAGAGGATAACGACAATGTCCCGGCAGAGAATTACAACTTTCCTTAAAGCTGTAAACAGTCAATACAGCATATACAACAACAAATAGCAAATAGCTATCAAAAGTTAAAATACTACGCAAGTTCGGTTACAAGACATTATATTGTTGACGTCTGACAGGTCTCCTAGTTGCAACACTTACTGTTGCATTTACCGCGAAATATATACATAATGCGGCATAAAAGCATCAATCTTTCAAACATGTTTTACTTAAGGCCTATTAGCAACCTTGCCACACGCAAATTTCAATTGGAGCCCGAGATGGCTCTGTGTCTGTTTTTCCATAATACACATCAGGGACGTCGGCTTCTCTAAAACGACAAAAAAGCAGGGTCGATAACACCTAATTAACACCATAGTAAAATTACATTAGATAACACCTAATTAGAACCTTGAATGTATCACCCAGCGATTAAAATCTCCTCTCTGCCATTTCAATGTTATGTTTATGTTTAAAGTTAATACATCGATTACAGGTTATTACCTAATTTCCGGCTTAGACTCAAATTTGTTACAAAGTCGGCCTCAATATCCGTTGATACATTGATGCTCATGGAAGTAAGCTTACTGCGCTAAACATGACCTCCGACGTATCATGATCCGAGGTTGAAGTCACAGAAAAACCAGCTGATGGCTACATTGAATTGGAATAGGTAGATTCACCCTTCAGCGAATCTTCATCAACTTCAGTAAACAAAAGGATGACATTGAACTTGACCGAGTTCGGAATGATCCTAACGAAGCTCATATGCCTCAAATGGAAGCAAATCCGTATTTGTGAGAGCAACTCCTTCCAGACAGAGGCACCAGTGACAACCCAGTAGTATTTAATCCGGCAATCCAGGACCGCCTTCAAGTTTGGTTTGTTTTAAGTTTTCCGGTCGTGAGTATACTTTAGAATGGCGTAATACATTCAGTAACTTTAGTCCTCTATATCATTTTTCCCTTTAGGTTCAGCTTGTCTGTCGCGTTAATTTCTTATTCAGAATGTACGTTTTGAGACATCAGTGACTAGATTGCTTCTGAAGAATCGTCAGTCTACAAGTGTATATTCACTATTCATAACGTCAGACCTATTTGGGACATCTTCAGCGTACATTAATACACAATCTTCACCATTTAAATCTTCCTATCTTTATAATGGAGTTTTCTGAAGCAGAGCGAGCCGTTTGAAAAAGAAAACATCCCATATATTAATTCCTTTGCTAGCAGTTGAAAAATTATTCATGACTTAGCCCTGTTAAATTGTTTACCATGCTGTAGTGCCAATACGACGACAGGGATAGTGGTCAGCTAGATTGTGTTTAAAATGAAACACACACACTAACGATCTGTTGTCACGATCACTTACAATTCTTTGTATATCTGCAAATTGTTTCTTTTGTTTTGGTTCTCTTGTACAAAATCAATAGACGCCAGACTAGTACTAGACTAGACATGTCACATACGGTAGTCTTTCATTAACCTGACAGTGGGCTGCCGCTCTACATATTGTATTAATTGCTACAATTGCTTCAATTGTGCACTTCAATGTCGGTGTACAAAATGAAACTCTTTTTATTGAACAATAACGCAATTTGAAGTTGTTTATTTAGCAACGAAATACAGCAAATTGCAATTTTTTAACTTTTTTTTTTAAATTAAGCTTTGAGTTTTATTGCAAACTAAAAACGCTGGAACACAGCATGCGATTCCTCCAAGAAGAACAAAATCAACCTACTCTGAAATATTTGTCTTCCAATAAATCATGAAAACATGCCTAAGGACCTGCACATACGGTCAAAACTTTTGTTTTTCCCTATCCCATTAAATAATGTAAATGGACAAAGATAATACCTTTATATTTCCGTCATTTTCGCATCTGGTTATTATTACGGGAGAATATCCCCTAGAAAGAGGTTCTTTGACAAATCATCACGGAGGAAGAATGATAAACACTTAAGAACTTCAACGATATTGCAATATTGTAAATTATTTTTGAAAACAAAATAATGTACTTCCGATTTTGTTGAGATGCTTTTGCTTTGAACTAACTGATTTCAGCATAGATTGATGTAAAGTCTTCTACTTTTCATTCATTAATTACCTAAATGGTCTTGATGGTCCAATGGTAACGACGTCAATGTTGTTAGTTACTAGTTGCAACTGTTTTTTTCCAAAAAAGAAACTAATATGAATACCGCCACCATAATACATCCTTCTCAAAGCGCTAGATGTACACGTTACTGATTAAACAATATAATTACGCTAGAACTGATGTATTCAAGATGGAATGATTCACTATGTCAATATATCAATCGTTGTTTCATAACAACAGTACCACACCAGAACTGTTGTATTCAAGATGGACTGTATCACTATGTGCATATATTATAAGTTGTGCTACATATATAATCATACGTATTAAAGAAGACATTCTCTTTAAATGTTTGCTAAGTTTTAAATATATGCAATTCTCATGACTTTAATACTCACAAAGTTAACAGTAACATGTTGATTACGGCAGAACACTGTCACTTGACAAAAGGGTACGTTTAACGTTACAGGTTTAATTGGCAATCAATGTAGCATGTTACTATGTACACGCACCTGAGATATAATTATCTGATTAGGGATATGTTTTATACTAGATTGTGCCGTGATGGTAAACATGTACTAATAAACATGTTCAAAACTACTGGTTTAACTTTTTTGCGTCGTTTGTTTAATAGTTTAAAAATAACCAATATTGTAAAGAACAAAAGCATAATACAAATAAATCAAGTTAGCTATCATAAGTTTAATAGCTTCTCTTGTGTAAAAGAAAGTTATCTCTTCAGTTTCAACTGGGATTACAATTCTAACAGATGAGATTAGCTAACACATTTATATGAACACATTCTCATCGTATCATATAAACATTTATTCCTATGATAAATATCTTAACAACATGTCCTTTCTTTTAAGATAAGATATTTTGTACAACTATAAAGAAAATTATCTACGCATCGACAAATATTTTGCAACCCTTCTTTCCCTTCCCACCCTACCAACCCACACATCCTCCCACGTATCCCACCCTTCCACCGCTTCTACTATATAGAACCCTTCTTACCCCTCCATAAATGAAATATTTTATGTCAGCACATTTTTTTCATTTAGCTGACACATAAGCAATACACTGTGTATTTTCTAGTTCTCAACATGTCTGTAATCTGGACAAAAATGTAAGGAAAAATCCGTCAGTTAAAACAACAGGAAGTAGAGCAAGACATCGAAATCCCTTCATGAAACTGATAATGTACTAAAAACATGAGTGCCTGCTATAATGTCATAAAAGCACTCAGTGATTGTTATTAAGGTTATTAAAATTACTAGCGATGTATAAAAAAAAACAAATATTGCTGCTTGACAAATGCATGAAATTGAAAACAAATTACTCAGTAACTTGAATATAAATAAACTTTTTTTAAATTTTTTTTAAATAAACTTTTAAAAGAACGTTTCTCATGTAATACCCATATCATATGGTAAATTAATCGTTTATGAAAATGATCTCACCCTATTAAAACTGATTTGTGATGATAAACAACAGCTATTATTTGAATGAATGATTCCAGAGAAGCAGTTTGACACCATAAACTAGACGGTAGCTTAAGACTCAACGTAATGGACATACTTGTCCGGCCTATCACGGCATTACAGCAGTATACTGAACAAATACTAGTATAAAAGAATAATTCACTTCTTGCTGTTAAACATTTAATGCTTTCAGCAATCTTGCAGACATTACAGTTGATAAATAATCACCTCAGCAAGCATTTGACACGTTTGTAATAGATCCTCATATAAGGTATCGAAACAAACTGCAATCAAATCAAGAATTTTTGTGTTTGGTCAGATTATTTTCTTTCATTTGTTTAAATAGACGATCTTCAGTGTCTAGTAGTTGTGGTATCTAAACCTAATAAGCAATCCTCCAATGTTCAATAAACATCAAGTACAATCCACTTATTTATCGATCTATGCGTGATTCGAAAAACAACAATTATAGTAAACCTATCATGTCGTAATTGCTTATGTCAATTTTGAGATGCCAGAGTGTTATAGTATATTGTTAACATTCTGGTTAATTTGTTCCATTTCTAATAAAGGTACATGTTTATTTGATGAGGGAGTGTATTTTCCAATATTAGGACTGTACAGCCTTACTAATACAAATTATCCAGAACAGTAATGTTGGCCATTTCCCATAAAATTAGTGTGTTCCACTCTTTTCAAAGGTCTTCCTCTAAAGTCTGTATGTAGAATACGACAGTAAACGTCGCCTTTGTGTGATCCCTTTTAATCTAACATAGTAAAATAAAATGATTCTATACATCAAATTGTGGACTTATGATAAAGTTAAGGATATCTAAACCTTTATAGTTTAAATTAGTGTGTATGATACTATCTATAATTACCGATATTGTAAAGAACAAAAACATATACACAAACTAATACAGTACGATCACTGACTGAAAATAACAGTTTGAAAGTGAAATCCTTTACCTGACTTTCTAGCAATGTGTAACAGCTTTTGTGACCAACATTCAGTGTATACAGAAAAGAGTGTGTGTTAATAAGCATCTAGTGAAACTTGTGACAAACCCAGATCATATCGAAGTACAGATTTAATAATGTAGTTATGAATAATTACCAAACAATTCCTTCAGACTGCACTTATTAACGAAACTAATTGAGCGTTTTCTTGTAAGGAAAACCTACTTAAAAGTAATTACAATTCGTATATAAGACCCTGTGCCGGTAATTACTTGAGAAAGCAACAACTAAAATCCATTAGAGACATATACGCTTGGTGTGAAATGTTTTATTGTTCTTTGGTAGTCAGACTTATTTTCTTTCTGATAAAACACAGGTTCAACACTTATTAAATGGAGATACAAATTATTTTCTTACTACTTATGATTCCCTTTGTATATTCTAAATGCGGTATCAGTACAACAGGTGATGTATGAGCTTACTTTTCTTCTTGAATATAGAATTTAGTTAGCTTTGACTAAATGTAAAATCGATAAAAGCTTATCGTCTTGTTAAGACTTTATACTGATACTCATGCAATGAAATAAGAAATGCAATGTATATTTCAATGACGATAAATATTATTTCATCACAGAGCCTACTCGATCAATTATTGAAGCTTATCAGGCTTCTTAAAATGACTATGGCATATTTTGTTTAAATCAAGCACATACATTCATTAGTTTTAAAGATTTCCAACTGGAACGGGGAAAATACGTTTTGTAGCATTTACTCAAGTTTATAACTTATCATGGAGTTCTATTTTAATCTATCACTGCCAAATGCCACGGCGACCCTTGGAACTTTGTGTTGGGCAGAAATAGAATAATAATGAATGTATTGCGTGTAGTATTTAAAAAAAAAAAAGTATTTAAAAAATGTCATTCCTGAAAAGCTTTAAAGAAACTGCTCTTTCTATTTTGTTGATTAACTTCTTATTCTCCAATCATTTCGTTACCCCTTTTCTGTTGCTGTAAGATGGTTCTATTCGGCATACCAAAATATAGTATAGAACGGTAACTGGCATGCTACATTTACATCAAGAATCGTAGTTAATATCCCTCATAGTACAACGTAGTCTTCAAAAAAAAATTGAACCTCTTACATCAGTGTGAACAATTGGAACTTATCTTCCGTATTTTATCAGGTATAATTTACGTATATTGTTTAAATATATCTTCTTTGCTCACTATACAAATGGAATCTCTCTGGTTACTGCTTTATATCTTGAAGTTATATGAAACTACCGTTGTATTAAGTTACACATGCACTAATATTACGCAAATGTTAGTTATACGTTTTTCAAATGGAATAACTGTTTAATGTCTGCAGTGGAGTCTGTTTAAATTTTTAGACTATAGCGGCTTTGAAGCCGAATGACGCCGTGCTTGCCAGATGGTTCAACAAATTCCAGGAAAAAGACAGTTACATTTCTGGGACTTTACAATAAGTCATGTGGGATACATCAACTTACTTCCTTACAGGTGTTGTAATTTATCTTTAAAAAAATAATAGATGCGACTCTAGGTGCAATCTGTTGCTCAATCATATACAACGTTTGACAGCGATATGTTATTGCCAACTTAACACTTTGGTTATATGCACAAACAATTTCCAATGAAGCACTTGTTGCATTATTAAAGGTTTGTTCATGTTAAACTGCTTCGTCTTAGAGTCCACAAAACATTCAGAGAGAATACTTAGCTGTGTACAGACGTTGGGAATTTAAGTTTTTAACAGCATTCAGTGCATCTGAAGTCAATATTATATTTGACCACTGTGGTAGGCATGGCATAAGTCCAAAAGCCATTAAAATAGTTCGCTGCTGAGGAAGCTACTTTAAATGCGCCCTGATGTCTTTGTGTATCAGATTGGAAGACATTTCTCCAACCAATGTTATTTCTTTGTTCCAGAATTGTTCCCAATCATAGGGAGGGGACTCGATGGTTTGGTTTCATATTAAGAAAACGACTTTTCAGATGATAGTCATATGCTCTCCTGTCTGGGATACATTTCCTTGTGGCTTATCTCTAATGACTCTCTTCTGTTCAAAACAGGTTTATGTTGAATTACGACGGAAACGAATACAACCATTTCATAAAAAATTGTCACATTATTGAAATATGATCTTTCGTTTTGAAAGTAGGACCATCTAATCTTCAAAACATGACCCTCTGAATCCGCCAATACTGCCTAGACCATCCTACTCTTTTCCACTCTCAAATGAGTCACATGCTTTTAAGTTAAATACACTAATCTAACGCATTAGCAACGCATTTTATATTTCTTGCATTCGAGGTCGTTGTGTTAAAAGTAAGGGAAAATCCGTCAATAGGAGCAACAGAAAGTAAACTAATATTTAACACCCACTAAACAAAAGGACACAGAGAACACTTCATGAAAAGAACAATGCATTTATGAATAATTAACCGTTACGATGTCATTAACGTATGCAAGTAAGATAAAATCTGCAATTGTTTCCGGATAGCTGTTAGCGATGGGAAAGGAAAGAAAGATCTTTACTTGG
Organism: Apostichopus japonicus; assembly: GCF_037975245.1. Classification (NCBI taxonomy): domain Eukaryota; kingdom Metazoa; phylum Echinodermata; class Holothuroidea; order Aspidochirotida; family Stichopodidae; genus Apostichopus; species Apostichopus japonicus. The sequence goes on from NC_092572.1 coordinate 14,052,551, forward strand.
AAAAAAAAAATTCAATTGATCAATCATGTGTAAATATGTGACACTCATATTTTAAACTTAATTCATCGCCTATTAAAGAATAACTCGTCTTAGTTTCAGATACCCTTAGAAATATGAT